>NW_027272488.1:0-596205 GCF_040938485.1 Diadema antillarum | reverse complement strand
CCCAGCGTAATCTAAAGCTACTTTTCCACACGACGCAGGGAGAGGAGAACGTCCAGCGCCAGCGTCAGCTCAAACGTCCGCGCGTCAAAATCTAAAGCTCCCTAATAATATACGGCACTGGACCAAAGAGATTTTCCGCACCGACAGGATGAACAGCGCCACCTATAGACCAATAAATTGTATAGGGTGTCCTGATACTTAGCATAGGAAGATATGAGAGTTGGAAAAGAAGAGTTGCCATCTCCGGCAGGGTGTAACCTCATCAGTTGCCCCCCCCCCCCCCTCCCCCCTCCCCCCTCCCCCCCCCCCCCCCTGAAATGATCAGGATCTTTAATTGTGTTTGCATGGGTGTTTGTTTGTGAAAAAATGAACAAAGTACAGTAAAAGTGTATAACAGATCTTTCCACAGTAAACCTGCGAGGGTGTTGAATTAGTATTAATTAGAAATAAAAATAACGTAATCGCCTATTAAAGTAGCGTAAGGGATTCGGAAAAAATTAGATGCAACCATGAAAACAGCTATTGTATTTCACGAAAAATGTACTGTTTGGAGGAGAATAACACAAGCCACAAATTGAGGTGAATCCCTGCGATATAAAACGTTTTAATCAGTAGCATTACATTACAGTTACAGAGAAAATTACAAATAGATCTTACTGCAAAACTTCCATGCAGGAGGGTAGCAAATCTAAAATAGAATAAGTAACTAGTGAATCGGGAGAGAGAAAAGGTAAAAATTATATCCTGTCCATCTTCTAGCTACAAAACTGGGAAAGCCTATTAAAATAGCACGATGGCATTATCAAAACTTTAAAATTAATCCGTACATCGTTCTTGCCCTCTTTTTAATTCATTTGTGGGGTTTTTGTTTTTGTCTATTTTTTTTTTGGGGGGGGATGAAGAAAACTAATTCTTCTATTTTTTTTGGGGGGGGCATGAAGAATACAATTCTATTTTTCTACGTGATAACAATGTCGCTCCCACACTTGCCCCCCTCCCCCCCCCCCCACCAGAAGTATATGTAGAAATACATGTTTGATATCGTTCATTAAAATTTACAAATTACAACCGCCAGTATGTAATTTTTCCGTTCATGGAACACCCTGTACAGGTGATTGACATGTAGATGGCGCTGTTTATCCTGTCGGTCTCGTGGGCCTTCTTTGCCTACTGTCGGTCTCGTGAGCTTTCTTTGCTTAGTGTCGGTCTCGTGAGCCTTTTTAGCTTAGTGTCGGTCTCGTGGGCCTTTTCTGCCTACTGTCGGTCTCGTGGGCTTTCTTTGCTTAGTGTCGGTCTCATGAGCCTTTATTGCTTAGTGTCGGTCTCGTGGGCTATGTTTGCTTAGTGTCGGTCTCATGAGCCTTTTGTGTGTAGTGTCGAACTCATGGGCTGTATGACTCCTGAGCCGTATAACTCGTGGGCTGTATGACTCATGGACCTATTATTGATGTCGGTCTCGTGGACCGTATGACTCGTGGGTGTCGGTCTCGTGGGATGCCCCCGTTAAGAATAGAGTAAAGACAAGTAAAAGGAATTGTAAGGGTTTCACCAAAGAAGGAAGGAAAAGAAGGAAATAATTTATTGCGGAATAAGTAGTTTCACAACTCTTTCATAACACAGCCGCATACAACCATATTCAGATCATTAAAGCTATTACATTTTCATTTTTGCCGTGAACTACACAAGAGAATGTTAGTCCTATATTTGCCATTGTATAATAATCATGATAACAATATAGTAATAAATATTTATCTTTTTTTTTGTAGGAAGCCTGCAGAGAGCACAGAAACCATGTGATCTAAATCGGGTGTCTTGTAGAAGCAAGTCGTATGGCTGAGACGAACACACATATCAAAAACAATTACGAGAATTTTACACTAAATGTCAGGGAGCGAAGAGACCTAACGGGGGTGGGGGTGGGAGGGGGTATCCCCCCTCCCATGGTAGGGACTTTTTGTGAAAACAGAGTACAAAAGTCGCGTTTATAGAGCATTTAAAAGCACATTTCTAGGAAATTAAACATAGTGAAAAAATTAGTGCGAAGGACTATGATCATCACATGGAGGTACATTTTACATGTGACCGAACGGTGTGAGATCCTCGGCGAGGGAGCGAAGCGACCGAGCAGGGGGAGGGTGTGGGAGGGGGAATACCCTCCTCCCACGGCAAGGACTTTTTGTAAAAACAGAGTACAAAAATCGCGTTTATAGGGCATTTAAAAGCAAATTTCTAGGGAATTAAGCGTAGTAAAACAAAAATCACCGCAAAGGACTATCATCATAACATATGAAAACTTTTCATTTTACTGTATGTACGGGCAGAGCGAGCGAGCCACTTTTACTTTGCCACTTGCCTGAAATGTATTCATGATCGCATTGTTCGAGCCATAAAAATTATTTTTATATTGCTAAAATGCATAGAAGAAAGGGAAAATGTAAGCCACAGGCATGTTACGGGGCACACTCGAGGATGCGAGGCTACCATCTATACACTAAATTTACTCATAAGTAAATATCAGTGTATGGATATTATAATGTATGTTTATAATGAATTATGATTTTGCATTTTGCATTTTGCATTTTCAGTTATGAAATTGACAACTTCTGGACAAGAAAAGTTCCTTATTGTTCATTTGGTCTTTAAACAATTGATTAATTATTTGTTACAGGGGGCACTTTGAAACTTGTTTTGCGCCCCCCCGGCGCCCTTGATTAAATAGGGCCTACGTTTAGGCCTATTTATTTTTCCCCGTCTGAGAAGATGGCTGGATAACCAATAGTCAATTACAGTTGCATTATAGCTGGTGTTCTATGTACTTTAAAGTACTAGTAGTACATGTGAAGAGTTTGATCCCAAACGGGTAATTTTTCTATTTCATTTAGTTGGGGCCTACATGGTCCATCATTTATAGTAGTAGACAATCTATGTAAACTTTTTTTTTCAGCAATACCTCACTAATTTTTACACGATTGTAAGGAATATTTTTGAGGTTTTGACATACGAAGTTAGAACATCAGATTTTTAAAATCATTTTCACTGTTTTAAGCAGCGTTGATTTAGGATCGCATGTTCGAGTTTGATAAATAAATAAATACCATCTATGTTCCGTGATAAACACGAGTTTAGTACGAATCCTTTTTATGAATTAAGCGCCACCATACTATCAACATTCTTGGATTGCGATGGCGGAATGTCTGGCATCCGAGCTGCGTGAAACGGTAAAATCTGGGGTAACACGTAGCGTTATGATTTGAGTTAATCCTTGCTTAACTCATAAAAGAAATAGATTGCATAATAAGTGATTATGATTCTGTTTGTGCCGTGTTAAAACTGCGCAACGGGACTTAACTGTCCGAACATAAATGCCTAACTACGATGTAAACAATTTTATTACACAGTCCCATACGGAGACATCTATGTGAGTACAAGGATCACACGTTACTCGCGCGTGATCCGATTATGCAACTGACATTCGTACAATTTTCGCGTGACTATAAATGGTTAGAGCCATTGCTAGACCTAACTAGACACTAGTTTGTTAACAGTGTCTACTTCCTGACTTTGAGTTTGATAACTGCTCTCTAGAAAACAAGCCTGTGTGTCTTCAGTTCAGGTTGTTCCACCATTTATTTAGCAGTGATCAGTAGGAATTGTATTTCTATGTCTGATTTAACGATCTAACTTTGTAACTAAGTTTAATTTACAAATTAAACTTGTAGACCTTAAGGGGCATAGCTAGGGCCTACTTTTTTTTGTTGCTACGGTTCAACAACAACTCCCTTCAATCACTTGTCATTTAATCAAAATGGAATTCATATGATTGATAGGTCTAGACTATCCAAGATACTCTTTGTCTTTGAGTAGGATTGATTAGAACTCTGTTGAAGTATCAGTGGAGGCAAAAATGGGTTCATAATAAATCTAGAAAACCCGGTCAGTGATACATAAGTCCATTGATGCATGGCATGATCTGGGCATTTTTATTTTGTTTTATTTAATTTCATCTGTTACAGTGTTAAAGAATATGATGCATGAATGAGGACAAGACAATGCATACATCCTACTGAGTGGAAAACCAGAGTAAAGCCCAAGTTCTCTCTGAGGGGAAGACAAAACAAGAAGTCATCATGTCAGAGTGAGTGCAGTAGCCATCAAACTAAAATTTTCATAGCCAGAAGCCAGATAGTATTCTATGTTTGCCCCCAACCCTTCCAATATGAGCATAATCACACACTTTGTACCTTAAAATGTCAATGATTTCTCAAATGTGCCATCCATCGGCAACTTTGGAATATTGTAACCACACAAAGTCAGTCTTACAATTGTATGTCAGAAAATATTGAAGAAAGAACAATCACATACTAAATAGACATCCATGCTAGTCAGATACAGTCACATCTCATAAATGTACAAGCCAAAATTTGTTTTCCTAGGTATGTTGAACACCGATTGCATTTGTCTGTTACTTGTTGACAGAACGTTCAGAGAAAAGATTCGCCAGAGACGGCGTAACATGCGGGAGAACACGATGGACTCCACTCTCCTTGCAGAGGCGGCCTCTTCTCCACAAAGCAGCAGGCAGGAGGTTGAGGTAAATATCCACTCATCAAACATTAAATTTCAGCAATAATCATTTGAATTTCTTCATGACTTGTAGGGTTGCGAAATGAAGTAGCTTGCCAGAGTAGGTTGTGATGTGTCATTCTAGCGATAAAGTAAATTTCAAATTCAGAATCACTCTTCACAAGTATTTATACCTGGACAGATGGATGAGATATCATCGGAGAAATGTGTATGTAGTTTCTGTGACTGAATTACTGTTTAATGCTATTCTGTTTACATTCTTTTGTTATTGAGAATATTGAGAATGGTATCTTTATTCATCTGCATGTATCATGACTTAAAAATTATTTTTCCATTGAGTCATTGCTAAATACTTAACAAGATTTTTGTTATATTTTATTTGCAGAATTTATCAGCAGCAGACGGTGGAGTGGATGAGGACATGCCTGCTGATGTGAGTTGCTCTGGAATATCTTGAATCTAAAGTTTTTTTTTTTTTTTTATTGTTCCATATTCCACATTTCAACAAATACATAAAACATAAACATCACAATACAAAAGCCTGGATGAATTGTCACGTACAGCTTATAAGACAATAAAACATGTGAAATATGAGGAATCTACATAGAAGCATTGCTTGTAGGGTGTAGATTCCCAGATGCGGATGTGAGATTATTTCTTACTTGGGTATGTAATTAAAGGAATGACAATTTCTGAATTGGAGAAATATAAACGCCAAAAAGTAAAAAGAAAAAGAAAAAAGAAAACAATGAAAACAATGTCCGCGGCACAGACTTCTTGAGTGTTGCGTGATCACCCGAGCGAGGTACAAGTCAGATGCAGTGTCCTATAGCAGAGATACCAAATGTGTACAGAGGAAGTTCAGGAGATAATACAGAAATCACGAGCGAGGCACATGTTACATAATCGATAATGTCAGTAATGTGAAGTATGAACAGAGAATATCGAGGAGGATTGAAGATTTTATTTCGTGAGTTTACGCAAGAACTCACAGTGAGAGCCCGCTCAACGCGCGCGCAGTCATATCGCTTCTTCGCACGTTTTGCACGAGGGGCTAAGTTCCCTCATCGCAGTCTAAATCCAGTTTTATTCGTCCTTTTAGCTGTGCATCGTCGCAATATCTTATCATATTGTGGATTGTTATTATTTATAGCTCAGTTAGAGCTGACTTTGCTTCGGAAGTGGATTTTTATTCACGAGATATCGCGGGATGGAAATTCCGCTTTCCGCTCCCCCACAGCATACAGCTAAGCCTGTCGTGGGTGGCACCACTAGTACGAGCGCCCTGCATACAGCTAAGTCTGTCGTGGCGATGGTGACTACAGCCGTGCATCATGAACCCAAGTGTTCGCCGGCTAGTATTAAGGCTCCAACAAAGAAAGAAGGGAATGGGAAAACCCTTAAAAAACCCACCAAACCAGGCCTAAGTAAGAAGGCAGCTCCCCCTAAAGAGAAGACGGACGCGGAGGTGCTTTCCCGCCTTTCTAAACTCGAATCCATGTTTGAAAAGGTCATGGAAATACTGCCGTCTCAGCCTACTCGTATCCAACAACAGCAACTACGTGCCGGCCATGTTGGCACGGCTTGTACCGCAGAAAACCACGGTGGTGTGCCGTTTGGGGGCATGGATGTGTGTGCTACAGACGATAGTACGCAAGCACGCGGTACGCTGCACGACGACCACGGTGGCAGCAGCTACAGTGGGGATGAATGCGATTTCCCTGCGGCAGCAGCGGGTTACGCACCCGCAGAGCTCACGGGGCGGCCAGTACAAGTGCCATCCTTTGCTGCAAAATTTGCGGTCTCCGCCTGTGTGGGCGACCCTATCAATGACGAATTGGCAAATTCTACAAATTATCTCATCTCCCATTGTCTGGAGGAAAAATCTATGGAAGAGTCAGCGGCAAACTACCCAGCACCGAGCAATTGCCCCAACTTACTAGTCCCTAAAGTCAATCCAGTGATTTGGGATAATGTGACACAGACTACGCGCAGCAGAGACGTTAAGCTGCAGAGAGTACAGAAATCTCTTACCCGCGGGCTGTGTGCGTTCCTACAAACTCTTCCTACTGACTTGAACGAGGCGCAACAGGACGCACTCGCTTTACTCTGTAATGCCAATTACGAGATGAATTGCCTGAGAAAGGAGCTGATCAAGCCCGATATGAACGCTGCTTACGCACATCTGTGCAAGCCTATACACCCGTGACCGCGTTTCTATTCGGTGATGACTTGGGACAACGTGTAAAAGATCTCAAGGAGGAGAATAGGGCTGCCTTTAGTGTGGTTAAAGGCCAGGCTAAGAGATCTACTCATCAGCCGTACCACCCATACAAGCGCACGGCCAGCGGTGGATTCAGCCGGAAGCAATATCGGAACGCAGGCTGGCTCGCAGCTGGCGATACATCCAGGCCTTTTTTAGGCCAGCAGCAGCGGGGATACAGACATTCAGCCCCGCACACGCAGACTCGCCCACCTCCAGCTCATGCGCACAACCGGGGGCAGAGCTACTCGACAGCAACCCCAGCCAAGCCAAACACTGTGTCACGGAGAAAGTAACTGCACTACCCAAGGAGGTAAGTTGCAGGCCTAGCTCTTGTTGTGGAAATACACAATCTACTCACACTGTACAGTCAGTTTTTGACATTGAACATGTGGATGTTCCATTAGACCTGCCCGTTGGGGGTCGATTGAGGCATTTTAGCAAACAGTGGAATCATATTACCACTGATCCTTTCATACTTGATGCAATTAGCGGTTACAAACTTGAATTTCAAGAGGCGTATAGCCCACCTCATAGAGGTAAACCGCCTTACCACTACAGAGTGGGTAATGCTGAGGAGAGCAAGATTGACATTGAAATTCGAAAACTGGCCGAGAAAGGCGTAATCGAAGAATGCCAGCATGTGGCGGGAGAATTTGTGTCCAATATCTTTACACGCCCAAAGAAAAATGGGGACATACGCCTAATTTTAGATTTATCGGACCTCAATGACAGTCTGAATGTACAGCATTTCAAAATGGATAACATCCATACGGCTACAACCCTAACTTCCCCTGGTTGTTACCTTGCCTCAATCGACCTTCGAGATGCCTACTACTCTGTCCCTGTTCACCCCTCATATCGCAAGTATTTGAGATTTGTCTGGCACGAGAAATGTTGGCAATTTAAGGTACTCCCCAATGGCCTTAGTACAGCGCCTAGGCTCTTCACAAAGCTTATGAAGCCGGTGTTCGCAAAGCTGCGACAGGCAGGCCACCTGGTTGTGGGGTATTTAGATGACACTCTCATAATCGGTGAAACTGAATCACAAGCACTAGAAGCGGTGCAAGCAACCACAAAACTGCTCTCTGACCTTGGGTTTGTCATTCATTCAGAGAAATCTATCCTAGAGCCTCAGCAACGGCTCCAATTTTTGGGGTTTATCTTGGATTCGGAAAGCATGACTATAACGCTCCCGCATGAGAAATGTCAAAATATCAGGGCAGTATGTGCGGAATTGCTAGGGAAACAAAACCCTACTATCAGGCAGGTGGCGCAGGTCATTGGGAAACTGATTGCTACTTTCCCTGCTATTCAATATGGCCCCCTCTTCTATCGTAACCTAGAAAGAGACAAAATTCTTGCACTAAAATCAAGCAAAGGGCATTTTGATAGACCTATGAATTTGTCTGAAGCTTCTAAACAGGAGTTAATGTGGTGGTTCAATAACATTCACTGCCAGTCGGCACCAATTAGTCGAGATCGGCCAGCTTTAGAGCTACGTACTGACGCCAGTGGGCAAGGATGGGGTGCCACTGATTTAAGCAGTGAAACTGGCGGTAGATGGGATGATCAGGAGATAGTGCATGCTCAAAACAATGAAATCAACTATCTTGAAATCTTAGCTGCAGGGCTTGGTTTGAAGTCATTTTGCGGCCACCTGCATGATACACATGTGCTCATTAGAACTGACAACACAACAGCTGTAGCCTACCTGAACAATATGGGAGGCATTAAATCTCGAGCCTGCGACAGGGCAGCACGAGACATTTGGGTTTGGTGTAAGGAAAGGAATATCTGGATCACAGCAGCCTATTTACCAGGTCGTGACAATACAGAAGCAGACAGGAGATCTCGTCATTTTAATGACAGAACAGAATGGATGCTGAATAAGAAAGTTTTTACTGATATCACTAAGAAATGTGGTACTCCCCAAATTGATCTTTTCGCGTCCAGACTCAATAAGCAGCTGCCTGCGTACGTTACGTGGCTGCCTGACCCAGATGCGGTTTCTGTGGATGCATTCACTCTGAATTGGGGTGATCTGTATTTCTACGCATTCCCTCCTTTCTGCCTCATCCCCAAATGTCTCCAAAAAATAGAAAACGACAAGGCACATGGTCTTTTGATTGTCCCAAACTGGCCTACGCAAGCGTGGTTTCCTCGCATGAGGAGAATGCTTAAAGATGAACCACTCTTAATTCCTAGACACAGGAATTTGATTATGCAACCAGTATCTGGGGAACCGCACCCTTTACACGCTTGCCTTGATCTGTTATGTTGCAGGTTTTGAAGCTGCCGTTCGAGAACTCTGGCATGAGCAGCAGAACGGTGGACATCTTGGCAGCATCTTGGAGGGCATCAACCCAAAGACAATATTGTACATATATAAGGAAATGGAGAAAGTTTTGTACACTTAAGAAGGAAAGTCACCTTCATGCCAAGATAAATTTTGTTTTGGAGTTTTTTACACACATGTTTTATGAAGAGAACTTGAGCTATTCAGCTATTAACTCAGCACGGAGTGCACTTGCTACCTTTCTAGTGTTAGAGGATGAACAATTTACTGTCAGCACTCATCCGCTTCTCTCTCGTTTTATGAGAGGTGTGTTCCAGCTCAGGCCCCCAAGGCCGCGGTATTCGGAAATTTGGGATGTGAATATTGTTTTTAGATATTTGAGAAGTCTAGCTCCCGCTAACTCGCTTAGCTTGAAGCAATTAACGATGAAGCTGTGCATGTTACTGGCCTTGATATCCACCCAGAGGGTACAGACTTTGCATTGCCTGAATCTAGACAGCATGATTCTCAAACAATCTATGGTGTCATTCAAAGTTAATGAACATCTTAAGCAGTCTAGACCTGGGAATTTTGGATTGGACGTACTTTTGAAAGCGTACCCCCCAGACAGACGTTTGTGTGTAGTTACATACATTAAGGCCTACCTTCGGAGAACCAAAGAGATCCGAGGAGAGGAAAGTCATCTCTTCATTAGTTTTCGCAAGCCTTTCAAGAGAGTAACGGCACAGACAATTTCTCGATGGATCAAAGAAATCATGACTGGCGCTGGCATTGACACCACAATGTTCAGTGCACATTCAACCCGAGCAGCATCTAGCTCAGCAGCAAACAGGGCGGATGCACCTATTCCTCTGATCCTCGCAAAAGCAGGCTGGTCAAAAGAACGAACATTCCGTATATTCTACGACAAACCTCTACAAGAAGAGGGACAGTGCCTGTCACAGCTCATTGTGAGGGAATAATGGCCTCAGACCAAGGTAATTTGAGCTTACATTTTGCTTGCCATTGTGCATGCTTGAGTTTGTTCAGTTGGAACAAATGTGACTTCTGTGCTACAAAATCTCACTGTGAGTTCTTGCGTAAACTCACGAAATAAAATAGAAAGATTAAACGAGAACTTACCTGTTTGAAGTTTGATCTTTATTTTATGAGGGAGTTGGAGAAAGAATTCACAGTCCCTCCTCTCCCTTCCCATGGCATGAATACTATTACAAAATGTATAGATCAACTTCAAGTAAGTTCTCAATCTTTCCACTCTGACAGAAGTCACATCTTGTTGCTACGAAGTATGACTGCGCGCGCGTTGAGCGGGCTCTCACTGTGAATTCTTTCTCCAACTCCCTCATAAAATAAAGATCAAACTTCAAACAGGTAAGTTCTCGTTTAATCTTTCTAATAGCTATAGATATGAATTCAGAAAAACTAGTTTAAGTTTATGTTTAAATGAATAAAGAGACTGAGATTGGATTATTTCTCTCTCCAACTCATTCCAAAATTTAGGTCCTGTAGTGGTTATTGTTTTTAAAGCAGATACGGTTCGTACAGGAGAAAGATGAAAAGAATCTTTTTGTCTAGTAGGGTAAGAATGAACTTCAGTATTTTTGACAAACATCGAAGAAAACACATCAGGGAGACCACCTGAGTTTAATTGATACATAAATGACCCGATATTAAAATGATATAAATCCTGGATCTTAAGTGTTCTACTGGAAAAGAATAAGACATTAGTGTGTTCGAAAAATGTGGCGAAGTTAATTATCCGTATAGCTCTTTTCTGTATCAATAATAAAGAATTAAGTCTAGTTGTACAGCAGTTTCCCCATGCCAGGATTCCATAACCTATATAAGGCAAAAATAGAGTAGAATACAATGAATGCAGAACATGTTTAGGAAAAAACTGTTTTAACTTATACATAACACCTACATTTTTTGATAATAATTTATGCAAAGAATCAACACGAACTTTCCATGTCAACTTACAATCAATATAGAGACCAAGGAATTTTATATATTCCACCTGGTTCAATTCTACGTCGTTTACAACCAACTTACACGGTAAAATATTGAAGTATATATATATATTGAGGTAAAATATTGAAATATAAAGTGTAACTAGACTTAAAAGCCTATCTGCTTGATAGAGTGTTACTGCAGAGTACTGAGTAAATGAGCAAACTAGTGTTTGAAGAGAACAGATAGTCATGCAAGGAAAGGTGGGACAGCTGTGCAGTCACTTTTGAATTCTATAATCTAAAGTAAGGATACAGGATTAGGATGGGCGTATGGAGTGGGTTGTTAGACTTGAATTTTTTTCCACCATTGCACATGTTATCTGTTCCCTTTAACTCTTCACCTTTCACATTACATACAGAAAATGTATATCCTCTCATGTATTTGCCATAGAATTCATTAGAAGATGATTACAATTTTTCTGTTTCAGGAAACGATGAATTTCAATAATTATCTGAGTCACAGTGTTCATGGACATTTCTGCTGCAAACTTGAAGAATGAGAAATTTCAATTGAATTTAATAGTTCCTACACACACTGAAGCCAGTCATTCTTCCACAGCTTGAAAGGCTGATGGGGGTGTGGCAATGTGGACCAAACAATATGCCACCTTGGCCTATTCCACATCTCAAAGAGGACAATTAGATTTTCTTGTAGTGGCCCAAGTGGGCAAGTCAGAATTTAAAAGTGTCCCTCTTAATCTGTCTCCCTGACTCCCTCTCTCTCTTCCTCTGTCTGTAGGTATTTATCTATCTGTCTATCTATCTATCTATCTATCTATCTATCTATCTATCTATCTATCTATCTAATTGCTGTATATATCTATCCATGTAGTATGTATGTTTTTATGTATGTATGTATCTATCCATCTATGTATCTGTCTATCTATCCATCTATATCTAATTGCCATATCTGTATGTATATCTACCTATCTATCTATCTATCTATCTGTGAATCTACCTATCTATTTATCTAATTACCATATTTATCTATCTCCCACAGCCCCTTGAAGAGCTCCAGCATGCAGAGAGTCTGATGGAGAAACTCACCCAGGACAGAGAGTCCAAGAAAAAAGAGGTGAGGGCGCCCTCATCCATTGCTAACATATCTAGTCAGGCTTACAGATGCAGCCTTCCCATTATCCACACGAAATCCAGTCCAAATATAAATCAATCTGATAAAGAAAAAGTAAAATTTTACGAGTTTAACGGTAGAAAATTTTACTGAAATCGGATGAAAAATAAGGAAGTTATGAAATTTTGAAAGTTTTGATAATTTCTCAAAAACAGATCTTGTACAGTGGGTATGTATATGCAAATGAGTGAGCTAACCATGTCATACCCTCACAATTTTCCATTGATCGTGTACAAACAAAAAATGATGAAAATTCAATGTTTCTGCTATTGAAGTCTGAAACATGACGTTATTCCTGGTTGAATAACTTCAGGATAGTGATCTGTTAGATATATGAGGATTTGAGCCTCGGGCATAATTGTGTTTGAATGAAAAACTTGAAATTTCACAATTTTATGTTAAAACTATCTGGTACTGTAAGTTGTGAGGGAATGACATGCTCACTTTGCCATTTGCGTATTCATATTAACTGTTCAAGAACTGTTCCCCCCCCCCCCCCCAAAAAAAAAAAAAAAAAAAAATAGCGAAACCTCGCAATGTCATAACTTCCTTATTTTTCACCTGATTTCGATCAAACTTATACCGTTTAACTCGTCATATTTTACTCTTTCTTATAAGACTAACTTATATTTGGACTGGATTTCCCCCTTAACCTATGGATGGCTACTGTATTATTGTGAGGATGTAATGAAGAAAAAAGTTACAGACCTTCTGGTCTTCTATATGACCAACAAATATCAAATTTGGTTATCTATTTTTTTTTTTTTTTTGTATTCAGTTAATAGTTATGAGGGAGTGGGATGAAGTATGTATTTGCTTTTATACAATGTTTGAATATATTTTACTGTTTGTACTATAATTTTTCAGTGTTTGTGTGTATTGGGCCCCATGAAAGTATAGAATCACTGTGATAATGAATCTTTAATGGGCAATCCATTCATTTTCTAATCTTTCTTTGATTCAAGTATGATTTATTTATTGTTCCGTGCATTTTCAATATGTGTGAATAAATAAATAAACAAACAAATTAGCCTTCATTTTTATTTTCTGCAGATTTGCAGTTGCTTTTACAGGTGAACTTCCAGCTCTCTATCATTTTAGATTTACGTAAGATGCAAGTGACTTCCACATTCAGTGTGCTCGGTAATTGTTATGACAGAGTTAATGGGGAAGCTATTGCACACATTCATGTGAATTCATTGCATGCAGAATGTTTAGTGATTGGTGGAAGTGGGAAGAAAATTTCACAATCTGTTCAAAATGTTTACATTTTGTCTAATTTCATGCACACTGTCCTTTCAAGAGTGGATTTTGAGAACTGTCCTACTTGTAGAAGGAGTGTGAAGAAAATTAAAGGGAATGTCGCAATCTTCATTTTTATAATGAAGAGTACACATTCCCTCAACAGGTCACAGAGATGTGTGAAGTCAAATATATTAATTGGGCACACTTTTTCTGTATTAAAAAGAAGAAAACAAGTTATGTAAAATTCTTTTCACACTTTTTGAAACAACTACAATAATACCATTGTGACATCGCAAACTCTGATAGGTCTAGAGAGCAAGTTTGACTTTCACCCTTCTGTTGTACTTTGTCGATGGCGTAGCTATTTGCATCCTTGGAACCAGCTGAGGAGGCAGAGTCTCAGGAGCCACCAAAGGCCCGGCCCAGAAAAATTCCTCCTCGGGACAAGGCTGAGATTCCCACCATTCCTGAAACGGGCTTTGAGGAACCGGAGGAAGAGGACAAGCCAAAACCCAAAAAGAGAGCGGGCAAGGGGAAGAAAGGCAAGAGCTCCTACCACATTTGCTGAACCAGAGCAATAATATAATGTTGTTACTGTATTCAAGTTGTAAATATGAAAGCATATATAGTTGCTTTCTTCTGCATAACAAAAACAAAAACAAAAAACCATTAAAACACTAACAATCACTGACACTAACACAAATACCAGTACTAACACAAACACTAACACATACACTGACACTGACACTAACATAAACTGTGACACTAACACAAACACTGACACAAAACATTAACACTAATGCTATCACAAAAATACAAAAAAGAGTACAAAAACCTTACATGAATTATGAGACATTACTGTCCCTGGTCTGGGGGTTGTTTGTGACCATTCTATGCATACATCTTGCTCAATCTTATCATTTGTGACCCTCTACAACAAAAGGATCCTAAAGTCGCTGACGACTGAGCCGAGAAAATCGAGTTTGAAGTCAGATCATCAAAATCGGTCAAAACGATTTTATTTTTGTTTTTGGCATAATTTCGTAGTCTAGTGTATCGTCTATCATCTGCTGAAATTTCGAAGCTAAATGATAAAAGGAAAGGCAAGAAAATAGCGATTTTCTGGGCCATGATTTTTCCGACTTTCAACGGAACAGAAACGTGTCCGAAGATTTGGATTTAGCGCTGCAGCTAGACTCCGCCCCTAGCAACGAGGGAGTGATCTTATTGGTCATTGCATGGCATCCTCGTTACTGATTGGTCTTGCTAGACCGCTGACGCTAAGCTCGAATGAACATCACAGAGGTTGCTAGGAGCATACCTTCTGTTGTCAAGCGGTGAAAGCTGTCTTACATCCCCTTGATCATGGTAGCGTCAGAAGGAATACTTTGAAGGCGGTTTTCTCGAAATGCTGATTTCCTAAACCACTCGACATGCGCTAACAAAATCATGGATATATCCGCTACCGAGTACTTGTATGAGTCGTGTAATACATGAAATTAAAGTGGAAGAGTAAGGGAATATTGTCATGTCATTTTCAAGAAATGGTCCTCCCCGACTTTTGGATCCTTTTGTTGTAGCGGGTCACATTTACATTGTATGGACATACAGGTACTTTTGTGTATGTTTATGGATACCAGAGAATATGTAGCATCATCGATACTTTGTCTAGAGTATTATTGAGTATTTCAAGGAACCAGTGTGTTTGTATCCATTCCATTTCAGAGCAACTAAACATGGCAGCAGCGGTTGAGGCAGCAAAGGCCGGAGTGCCCTCAGACCAGGCTGCCACTAGCCTTAATGCCACCATCAGAGAGAGGATTCGCAGGAAAATAACGGAGGCTAAGGTAAAGAAATGTATTTAATACCCTAATATGAAACACATTAATGGATCAAAGATGAGTCAGAGTAATGAAGTAAGAGTAATGCAGTTTTGAGTAAGAGAATCTTGCCCTTGAGAGCAGGCAAAGGATACTGCCCTTGCCAGTAAAAATGGTGCGCATGACTGTATAATTTTTGTGTTCTAAAATAATCAAGATATGAAATGTAACTTATGACAAATAACAAGATATTGTCTTCTAGCTTTCTAATCAAATTATAGAGGTCTTGGCCGTCACTGACAATTCTTCTGCATCAATTTGGTGTATTCACAAACTCTTTGTTTACAATAGAAGAAGGAATCCATGAAACTTCCTAGGAATGATAATGTGCTGTGCATTGATACAGAATATGTACACTCATGTTTACCTTCTCTCCCTGAATGTTGAATGCAGGAGAAAGCTGAGGAAAGTATGAAGGATGAAGTGGCGCGGGATCCAGACAAGGACTTGCCTGCCAGGAGGTTGAGAGGGTTAAGGGCCAGGGATATGGCCACAAGATTTGACGAACCCTCACTGGTACAGCTGATTAGTCTATTAACTCACTGTATACTGCTACTTCTACTTCTTCTTTGAAGTCCTGCTACAATGAAAATGAAAGCACAAGAAGGAAAAGTAGAGGAAAAGATATCAGTGTGTGTTTACATGTTTATAAGGTTCTGTTAGTAGTTGGAAATTTTTTTATGTGCTTGTTTCTGATCTGTAGGCCTATTGCTTTGCACTATTAAGGTTTTCTACTTTCTTTTTTATTAAATATATGTTTTTTATCTTAAGTTCTGCAGTGATATTCTCCCTAGGTTGAAGCTATGTGGAGGTTTTGTTCAATAGTGCATCATTTAGCTTTTAGAAGCAGCATACAGATTCACTGTAGTAGTTCCAGTAGAATACGAATAATTGAAACAACGACGAGAAAATTTCTGTTCCCCTCATTTCTGACCCATTTGTACATTTCTGTATGAATTCTTTCTATATTTCTTTCTGTACGAAAAACATGTGAATTGATTATCTCTAAAAGCTCAAGCTCTTAGCTCCGGAAAACCTGCATCACTGATGTCTCATGAGCTCAGGATGCCATGACTTTTTTTTCCCCTATGTGATCGCTCAACTGTAACATCATTGTGATGTCATTTTCTGAAATCACATTATCGTCTCTATCTCCATTTATAAACATTAGTTTCTTAAATGAAAGAAAGATATTGTTCAAAGGGGTGAAGGTTCAGGTGTGAGTTTCTTCACTTTGTCTCCCTCTACAAATTAAATTTGTTAAGATTGCAACTGCTGCTCTGTAAATTAACTGCTGCTCTGTGAATTAACAAACATGTCAGAAAAAAAGGAACCAGTGGGACTCAAGCTAGTTAGACTAGTAGGACAAGTCGGATTAATTAGGTCAAATTAGGTTGCAAGTCAGTCGTAGATGTGTACTGATCCATTTAGAGTTAGTCGTGGGAAAAAAGTATGACTATCATTGACAGTAGGAGCAGTTTGCTTAATATATATAGTTTTATAGAAATGATTTTCTTTTGCTCTCGTGTCAGCTGACAAAGGAGGAATTGGAGGAGGACAAGATGCTGAATGAATCCATCGTTGCCAAGTCAAAGTGGAGGGCAGCCTTCAAGCAAGTCAAAGCCAAGGTAGAGAAGTGACATTGATAGAATCCAGGCCTTTGATGTGGTATCTGCCATCTACTGTTAAAAATCTCTTTCCATTTCAGTGGAAATGTCTATGAAACTGAGGCTTTAAACTCATCAAAAGGGTGCAGAAATTCTACAAATAAGATGGTATGTAAAACCCCAAGGAGTAGAGAAAGCACAATGATTAGCTGCTGCTGATGATGGTAAGGCTGATAATGATGGCAGTTGTGTTGATATTGTGTATTTTTGCTGTCTTCGTAATATATGTAAATGACTTTGGTTTGCTACCATGCCTATGGATAATAGCAAAGATCAATTAGGATTAATGGTATATTTTGTATGTAATGCATGCTGCATGTGTTCATCATGGCTTGTAATACTCAAAACTTATCCAGGGTTTCCATGTGCAACATGACATGTCAATACGTTAACTGAAACAGCTCAACTAGAGCATCAGAGCCAGAATGGTTGTCGTCTTTGAATGGATTTTGGTGGTAGCTGGTAATTCTTCAAGTGTAACTCTTGTCAGGGTGTGTGGCCTGGGATGATACTAACACTGACTGAGGAGAAGGATATCAAGATATTGGCAGTCATATCACACAATACAAGGAGGGTGGTGGGAAACACCTTCCTTTATTCCAACAACATCTCAATAAAGAAGGGTTCTCTAGTGAAGCATGCCCAGAAAGCTTCCTTGTCACGAGCGAGCAAAGCACAGTAGGTTCAGCAGATTTATAATAAATGCAAGTACTCTGCAGGTCATGTAGACTCTGATCACAGTTTTAACTCTTTCATTTGTTACCATCTCATGCACAACGTTACTGCATGTGATATTAAAAGCATATTTGTATCTTTCTTCTCCCCACTGACAGCAAGCAGCTCTCCCCACTGAAGAGGAGGCATTTGACTTCTTCACCCGCAGCTACGACCCGGAACCCGAACCCGCGGAGATCGCCTCCGAACCCCCCTCAGAGGACCAGCCAGGCCCCAGTACCGGTAGGGATGCAGGCAAGCTGAAGCCAGTCAAAGAGGATGAGGAGGAGGCAGAGGAGAGCAAGCCGCTACTCTCAGAAGTCTTCGTCGACAAGGAGGCGTGGAAGTTGCAGCCGTCGCAGCTGATGCCTGCGGAGTACGTACCCCTTGGCCTCAGGGAAGACAGAGAAAAGGGATTCTTCTTTGTACCTAGCATCAAAACAGGTAATTTTCTCACTAAAGCCAGCATAACACCTCCTGTATCATAGTCCAGTGTCACAGAAATTCTTTGCAGAAACAAGTATTCTTGGCATTACTGTGAAAGTGGATACTTTTGTGGGACTAATTTGTGCTCTTGGCTGGGTAAGATAAATATCACCTGTTTTTTTATTCTGTGGAATCAGGACATAAATTGTTGGAACAAATTGCCTCCAGAAATATATGTGTGCTTTTATTTTCACACTAGCTTCTGGTTTGCGCAAAATGTGCGAATGTTTCCACACAGCAAAAATTTCTACTTGTACAATTTCTGGTTTTATTTGCATTATTTGATGCTTGAAAATAATATGAGAGTTCTATCCATTTTATAATTGATAGAGAAAATACTGTTGGCATAATTCCTCACCAAGCTGGCAGAATATTGTGTTGTCTGAAAGTAGTTTTCCATTGTCATATGAATTGAATTGATGGAATTGATTTGTTTTTGTATGACCACTGAGGAAGCGTTGAATGCTTATAAACATGTGACCATGGGACCAACAGCCTTAGGTCCCCCTTGGAAGAAGTCGGCAGTGAGGATAAAGTGCCTTGCCCAGAGACACGACCGCTGCAGCCAGGGGACTTGAATCAGAAACATTGTGATGATTGATAGTTTTTGGCTTTATACACTGAAACGCAACAGCCCTGAATTCTATACTGGCTGTCTAATCCCAAACCAAAGATACTTAGTTCAAATCATGCGTAATGCATACATCCCAGCACACTTCACCCAATGTTGTCCTGCAACCGGGTATATAGAATGGGTAGTCAATAATGATGGGGTAATAAGAAGGTATTAATGGCAATGCTCTTTGGAAAAAACAAAACAAAACAAAACAAGTGCTTACACGTAGGAGACTTCTGCTGATGTCTGGGACCATATCATTGTTTTCATATGAGTGATAATTTGCATGAATGATTTTTTTTTTTCTAACTATGTCATTGCTACTCTCAGTGCCTGCAGAGCAGAAGGTGCCAGAGAACACGCAGCCCAGGTACCTTGAGGACGAGGGTTTCTACGTTGGTGTCAGGCCTGACGTATCTCAGAGGAACCAGAACATCATGGAGCACCGTCTCCTCCAGAGACCAGACAAGGTCTGTCTTCCCACATCATTTCTGGACGCCCTGAAATGGTTATAATGATTAGGATTTTGTGTCTCATTGATGACGTATGAGATGACTTTGATCTGTGCATCAATTCAATTTCTGGGAAAGTGATCCATTTAAAAAAGATTGGTTTTGAATTGGGAAGGCTTGCACAACAGAAATGTCCCAGTCTGTTTATCACAGTTAAACACTACTGATTTATCCTGTGTTACCCTTTAATAGATTGTCTTGGAGGCTATTCTGTGATTTGAAAAGAAGTCCAGCTACAGACTACATCTTAGTTTATGCCTTAAAAATGATCTCTTACACTGAATTTCTGCTCATGGTAAATTTTGTCGCACTTGAAAGTACAATTGTATGACTATTGATGTTGTCACACACAGGGTAAAGGCTGGTTTGGGGAGGATGGGCGTATTTTGGCCCTTCCAGACCCAGTGAAGCAAACACCAACCAGACCAAGGATTATACCTAACGAGGAAAGAGAGCCAGAACTGCAGACCATCTTTCGAAAGGTAAGATCCGCATATGTAATATTGGGGGAGGGGGGCACCGTGGTACCTTGAATGAGGCTTTGTGTTGCCCAAAGTGAAGCTCTGTGGTACCTTGAATTAAAGGAATGGTATAGTATTGGTGGTGATGAGAATTGGGCTTTTAACTTTTTGTGAGATACCAAGATACCACTTATGAAATAGTCCAGAGGATACCATTCTAAGAGAAATTTTATTCAAAGTTTATTTGATGAAAATCGGTTGTAGAATGGCTAAGGCACCCAAATACAAAGTACTTTCAAGTTAATGAGGCTCTGTGACACCTAGAATGAGACTCTGCAGTTTTTGAACTGTGAAGTGGAGATTGTGAGGACAAATCAAAGAAGATACACACAGGTACAAGATGTTCAGCTCATGTTCCTTATTTCCCAGGCCTGTCAATCAATGCCTGTCAATGTTTGGTTTATGACAGAGGAAGAACTCTCTGAGAGAATGGTGCTGGCGTTGAAGAGGATGCTCCATGTGAATGAAACTGTTTCTTATTTGTCACCATTATTAAGAAGCTGCTGCTGCCCAGATGTTAAGTCTCTTGTTACTCCTACTTCACCAACTCAGCTCCATGTTCAAAGACTTCTCTCTCCGTTTATATTATATAATATATAGCAAATGATCATACCATATTATAGTATGATACTTTGTTATCTCTGTGTTTTGATTTGCATTTTGTGTTTTTAATTTACAAGAGATAGTTTTAAGCCTATTATACATATTTTAAAACAAGTAAAGATGCCATTGATCAAAGCAACAAATGCCAAGTTAATCATTATACATTAGATAGAAACGCAGCCTTCTAAAGCAATTTGTTTTACTCTGGTAACCCTCAGGCCATGACATCAGATATCCACCAGGGTTTCAGCCTCGACCTGGACGCGGCGGAGAGCGTGCACCAGATCGACATCGACATCAACACCTTGGTCTTCACCCACCATCCTTTCTTCAGCAAGGAGCACGTCCTGGCCTCCAGACTCCGGCAGCAGTATGACCAGTACCTGAGGCGCAAGCAGCGGGACATGGCCCAGTACCTGACAGACAAGGTGAGGGAGTGCTGGATCACTGCCTCAGATCCTCTCTTTAAAGGGATCATATAGTTTTAGTTGAGACCTAAGTTCAGGTTGCTAACATTTTTTGGTGAGATAATGAGAAACCTCTTATGAAATATGAAAGAGCATGTAATTCCATGAGGAATTCAACATTTGTTTGATTAAAATTGGTTTTGAAATGGCTGAGATATCCAAAATGGAGCGATTCTAATAAAGTGTGGGACCCACCTTTTATTGCGATCGCTTTGTTTTACTTTGTTTTTGGATGTTTCAGTCATTCCAAACCCGATTTTCATCAAATAAACTTTGAATTCCTCTTAATATGTTATGCTCTGTACTATTACATAAGTGTTTTCTTGGTATCTCGCAAAATGTTAAAAGCCCAATTCTCATCTCCACCAATACTGTACTATCCCTTTAGCTCTTTATACCAAGCTTTGTCTGCCTATTGGCTCGTCCTCTATGTATAGGCCTATTCATACAGCCACCAATAGTCGGGATTACGTGGGTCGTGATTTGAATCACAACACAAGAACTAGTTTTTTTATGTATGTGGATGATGAGTGATGAGTGATCTGAAACATTTTGAAGTAAACCTGTGTGAGATTTGTTGAACCAAGTTTACTATGCTGATTCCAATGAATTTTGCATTTTAGACAGCAAAGTCCTTGCGCAATTACGAAAATGTGCTCAATATTAATACTCATGCATTTTACTAACATACAGTAGATATGAGTTCTTGTAAACAATCATAACAAGTTTAGGGGTTTGTTATGGGTTGTTTTGTTCTGTTTCAGATTATTTTCTGCAGTAGTGAAATAATACATAGTATTCTTGTCAACAATATGATTATTCACTGGATGTTTGCTATCAAATGAATATCATAGTGCAGTCCATACTTCTCATTGAAGCAACAATTATTCACAAAGGTGAAATGGGTCAAGTGACTCAATTTTGAGTTTTTCATATTTTCTGAAAGAGCTATCTTTCCTCTACATCATTCTTTAGTTTGGGATCATTACATGAAAGGGAAAGTATGTTTTCTGCAGTTTTTCTACTACCCTTTTTGGGGAGAATAGAATGATCAGGTATGTCTTAGAGTTCCCTTTTCATTTGTTGAAATCATTTACACACTCTTCACTTTCAAGTCTAATAACTTTTCAAAGGATAACTCAGCTACTTTGAAAGTTTGCAGTAATCAGAATGTGTTGATAGAACATGCTCAATTTCAGCTTAATCTGATAATTCCTTCATTGTTGTTGCTCCGGTGGTTTACACCCTGTGTTTTGTCCCTTTCATTGCACAGCGAGCATGACTTGGTAAACATTAAATGCTTGAATAGACCCTGTACTTCAGAGCCTCTTTCTCAGTTCACACTATTCCAGAGTGTATGCTTTCTTTCTGGTATTTAGATAGGTTAGGGGAATCCATTTGAACTGGGTTATAAATCATTTTAAAACTTAGGGTCTGCTCTTTAAGAATCTACCCTTCACTAAAAATCCATATCTGGCAACTTTTTGTTTTGTGATGCAGAGTCACATATGAATATCATAGTACAGTCCATAGTTCTCATTATAGCAACTAACATTTTCTGTCAAAAGATCTGTTAAGTGGATTTATTGCTTTTCCCTCTATGGACTGCTTCGTAACAGTTTCTTATGTGAAGTAGTGACACAGGTGTCCCAGTTGTATGCAAGGAATGAATGATTCTTTCTTTCCTCTGGCCAGCTCCAAGCCCTGAAGTCTGCAGTGACCAGCCTACAGGAGCAGATTATGAATGCGTACAACATTGGCATGGATCAAACCATTACTGAGGAAACGTCTCGGCAGGTCCAAGACTACAAGACAGAGATCAGGTGAGAGATAACAGATCTCTTTCTCTATCTCTCTCCTTTCTGTCTTTCATTCTCTTTGCTTTTATCTCTCTATTAAGGTTCTTGGATAACATTACCCCCTGGACAACTACCCAGACCCTTCCCCTGACCCTAACCCAAATATCAATCCTGAACCTAATCCTAGCCCTAACCAAAGTTCTAACCCTAAACCTAACCTTAATCTTTACTGTTACTCTATCACTAACTGGTATTTAGCTGCAGGGTAATTGTCCTGGGAAGGTAGTGAGTTCATATGCTCTATATATCTATATCATTCTCTCACTTGCTCACTACCTGTTTGGTCTCTTTCCCCCTGTCTTCCCTTGTCCCTGTGTAAATGCTTTCATTTGGTAGTACAGTTTCTATAACCCTTTTAATCCCAGCTCAGTGTAGACCCTTTCATTAGGTAGTACAGTTTCTGTAACCCTTTTATTCCTAGCTCAGTGCAGACCCTTTCATTTGACAGAACAATTTCTATAACCCTTTTTTCCCCCGGTTACTTTGTACATCCTTTCATTTGGCAGGACAGTTTCTATTATCCTTTTATTCCCAGTTACTTTGTACACCCTTTCATTTGGAAGGACAGTTTCAATAACCCTTTTATTCCCAGCTCTGTGTAAACGTATTCATTTGGTAGTACACTTTCTATAACCCCTTTATTCCCAGCTTAGTGTAGACTCTTTCATTTGGCAGGGCAGTTTCTATAACCCTTTTATTCCCAGCTCAGTGTAGACTCATTTGGCAAGACAGTTTCCATAACCCTTTTATTCCCACCTCAGTGTAGACCCTTTCATTTGGCAGGACAGTTTCTATATTCCTTTTATTCCCAGCTTTCATTCGGTATTACAGTTTCTATAACCCTTTTATTCCCAGCTCAGTGTAGACCCTTTCGTTTGGCTGGACAGTTTCTATAACCCTTTTATTCGCAGCCATGTGTACATGCTTAAATTTGGTATTACAGTTTCTATAACCTTTTTATTCCCAGCTCAGTGTAGACTCTTTCATTTGGCAGGTCAGTTTCTATAACCCTTTAATTCCCAGCTTAGTGTAGACTCTTTCATTTGGCAGGACAGTTTCTATAACCCTTTTATTCCCAGCTCAGTGTAGACCCTTTTGTTTGGTTGGAAAATTTCTGTAAGTATATAACCCTTGTATTCCCAGCTCTGTGTAAATACTTCATTCGGTATTATAGTTTCTATAACCCTTTTATTCCCAGCTCATTGTAGACCCTTTCATTTGGCAGGACAATATCTATAACTCTTTTATTCCCAGCTCTGTGTAAATGCTTTCAATTGGTATTACAGTTTCTGTAACCTTTTTATTCTCAGCTCAGTGTAGTCCTTTCATTTGTCAGGGCAGTTTCTATAACCCTTTCATTCCCAGCTCAGTGTAGACCCTTTCATTTGGCAGGACAGTTTCTGTAACCCTTTAATTCCCAGCTTAGTGTAGACTCTTCTATTTGGCAGGTCAGTTTCTATAACCCTTTTATTCCCAGCTCAGTGTCCATTCTTTCATTTTGCTGGACAGTTTCTATAACCCTTTTATTCCCAGCTCAGTGTAGATCCTTTCATTTGGCAGGACAGTTTCTATAACCCTTTTATTCCCAGCTCAGTGTAGATCCTTTCATTTGGCAGGACAGTTTCTATAAGCCTTTTATTCCCAGCTCAGTAGAGATCCTTTCATTTGGCAGGACAGTTTCTATAACCCTTTTTCTTCCCAGCTCAGTGTAGACTTTTGTGTCATTTTCCACCTAACATTTAGGTTGCTTGTTATATTTTGTCCAGTGTAGACCGTCTTCTTGTGTATGCTTTGTGCAAACGTGAAGGGCTAGGGGAGCTCATCATGTCAAGCAGCATATCACACAGCAAAACCAGGCTACGCTTGGAGTGCCCAGTGTATCTAAGATAGGGGACTTTTAGGAAATTTAAAGATGATGAAACACTACTGATGCTCTTGGCAGTTTTCTTGGCGGCATCCAATTCACACAGTAGGTCATTTGTTAGGCCCTAGTTGCATGAGGTGTCCTGGAAACATCGTACTCCACTACAAAGGCAGTCAAAAGCATTTATTTATTTACCATTTGCAGATGAAACAAAAACCCAGCTTTAGTGCTTCAATATATTTCTAAAATGTGAGTTAGGGATAGAAAGAACCAATGTAAAAATGTAAATCAGTATAATCCATGTTAAGTATTGTTAAATATTCAGAATGTGAACAATAATTACAATAAAATTGTTTCTTGAATGAACCATGTACAGTTATGACTTATTGAGAAAAATAGCGATATCTCCTTATGATGTAGGCTGTATTGCAAAATCTTTATCTGACATGATGGTTTGTGATACATCTGACCTATACATATACATTAAATGTGATAACTTTAACATGTTTGAAATCACTGCCCCCAATGGTAAACGATACCTTTAAATCTGACCCAGGCATAATGAGGCACCAGACTACCAAGAAGATGCTTTAATCTTGTAGTAACATAAGCTTTCAGATGGAATGAGTATAGACCTGGTATGCCCTCTATCAAACTCTATTCACTGCATCATTGGAATCTTATAACTTTCTCCTGGTTACTTTGCTGGAATAATAAATCCTGCATATCTTGCAAGACATAGTTTGCTTCTCAGTTTATCACCACCAACCATTTTTCTCACCAATACAATGGACTCCCATTATGACGAAGTCCTTGGGACCGGTAGTTTTCTTTCATTATATTGACATTTCATTATTTATACCAAACAAATAAACAATAGAAATACAGAGAATGAATAATGCTACGGCCCGAGGTTTTTAATTTATTGTGACTGGAATTTCATTCTAACCATGTTCATTATAACGGGAATGCACTCTACACATATTTTCAAAGGCAAACCCGTCGACTGAGGGACTATGAATTGCAGCACGATCGGCAGCTACTGAGAGGAATGCTGAAGACGTGGAGGGAGATCAAGAAACTTCGAGAGACGGACAACTGTATCAACACACCGGTCAAACTGACCATCAGGAAGTGAGTGTATAATGCCTGACCATAAGAGGGGTGTAGGATCAAATTTTGGCCCCCTTTTTGAACCTCAGATTGCACCATGTCTCGGAGTAGCAAAGATGGACTTCTGAGCAATTGATTTGTTCTCTTCATCATTGAAGTGTTGTTTCCAGTGCATCACTTACTGTTTATGAGAAACACATGTGTGCCACCTGAGCATTGTGGGCTTGTGTGATGCACAGATTCTGTGGGAGCATTTAGAGAATTCAGGAGCTGATGCATTTTTAACTAATCATATTGATCTAACAACCTACTATGTCTCTCTTACATTCTAAAATCTGCATTGTATTAGCTCAGACCTGATGACCTAGGTGGTACATGTACAGTTGTAGAAAGGAAGAAAGTTGCTTGTTCCACCAAAGAATGGCCCTGAATGTAGTTTTGTGTATCTGAAGGAGATTGTTGCCCCCAGCAAAGGGAGATAAGTATACACTTTTGACCCGTATAGAAGGCTCAATACTGATGTACAAGCACTCTGGTAAAAAAACATCAAGAATGATTTCTAAGAAAGAATAAGGGAATACATCAGGTACCAGTGAGCAGCATGAATCCTCTCATTATTCAGGGGACATTGAAGGTCACTCTGGCCTCTTCTAAAGGAATAATTTTGCTGTATTATTGTACTTCAGCAACACCATTGAAAAGAACTAACCAAACCAGACTTGGAGTATATTGGGCCCTTGGGAGTGTCGGAAAGTCTTTCAATATCTTCGAATTGAGAAATTGTTTTATTCCTCTACCACGAAGTGTCGCTGAGGCATTATGTTTTTAGGTTGTCCGTCCATCTGAAATAAGTCTTGTGGACAGCATAACTTGGAAACCATTAGAGATATCCCAATGCGAAGCTTGGCACATGTGTGTATGAGTGGACAAGGTTGTGCCTATGAACATTTGGGTGCACAAGCTCAAGGTCAAATTCTTAAAATTTTACCTTTTCTCTCATATATATGCAGTGCCTGAAGGGTTGTTGTTGTGTTTTTTGAAACTTAGTGAATACATGTCTTTCCAGAAATTGTCGTCTGACATTGTCAAGATGTATGCTAGACATGTTAGGAAAAACTATGCGATATGGAGGAGGCAAACCAGTCGCGAGCGACATTTCTATTTTTTTTTTTTTTTGTGGTGGGGGGGGGGGGGATGGTGGTGGTGCAGGGGAGGGAAGGAAAAAGGAGTAAGGAGGCTACCTTTGATGATGAATGTGTAATTGTCCTGATGCAGAGAGGAAACCAATGCAGCTGAGGATGAGGCTGTGATAGCCAGGGAGCTGAAGGAGGAGCTAGCGGAGGAGAGAGAGAACTATGAGGAGGAGTACAGCAGACAGGTGGAGCAGTACAGAGCTGCTCTCCAGAACTGGAAGGAAGAGAAGAAGCTAAACAAGGTTAGAGCAACACATATTACACCAGACATTTCTTCACATTAGATTCTGAACATGATTCCTTCTCTGTGAAGAGAAATAGTAAAAATCAGTTAGTACTACTAACAAGTTCAGCATGGATATCATTGTCATTGGTTTGTGTGTGTGTGTGTGTGTGTGTGTTTTTTCTGGGGAGGGGGGAAGTGGGATTGAGAAGGAATGTACTGTATAAGCTGTTATTTTCGCATATAGATATTTTCGCAAATGAGGAGGTCAATGACATTAGATGTTGTTTTTGCAATTTTGACACCTCGGCTATCATAAGTGCGCTAAAGCCTGCCAGTCTGAGATACATTGTATTTTTGCATTTGGTTAAATTCGCAGTCCAAGAGTGATTCATGAAATTTGCAAAAATTAAACCCTCGCAAAAACAAAACAAAACAAAAATCCACAAAACGAAACCAGTTTATACAGTATTCAGATGAAGAGGGACCAGTACATACTATCTGATGTACAGGCACACCATTGGGATACTTAATTTCTTTTTCATGTATGAGGTCATGCATGACTAGACAGGATTATCAGCAATACAGTTACTAATCATTGTCCCACTGTCTAAACATTTCCCGAAGCAGGGTGTTGGGATCTATCACAGTACAATGAGAATATGATATAAAACAATGTTGATCCATTGGTTCCTGTAACTCTCGTGTCGTATTGTGTAAGGTATTGTCATAATACACGCTTTTAGATTCTGGAAACCACAATGGACAAGTGCAAAGAAATTTTAACATTGTGTAAGCTTGCCACAAATTGTGGCAGGTAGGTTTTCAAACCTTCCTTCTACCAGTTCAGAAGATGGGCAATGTTGAGGCAGCACTATCCATCATAGTACATTTTATCTACCTAGCATCTATGATGGCTCTTTTTGTTTTTATCACAAAAAAGGTACATATCTTTTAATAGAGTTTAGAATGCTAGGATTGGTAATCTTCTTGCATGCAAGATTCTGTAAAACCTCTGCTGTCCTAGTACATCCCATTATATTAAAGATGTGGCCCAAAGATGGTTACCACAATCCACTGTTTGCCTGACAGGCCAAGCTGAAGAAGAAAAAGAGGAAGAAGTCTGAGAGCGGTTCGAGGGAGAACCTGACCGATGCGGGCCAGGACGGGGAGAATGAGGAGGAAGACTTGATGGAGGAGACGCCAAAACCAACCAAGCCGGTCCACGGCTTCCAGGAGGATGAGGTCACTCAGCAGATCAGCGAGAAGCTGAAGAAGATTAGACGCAAACCAGGTCTGGATCCCAGTGTCTCTTTGTTTGTTTGTTTGTTTGTTTGTTTGTTTGTTTGTTTGTTTGTTTGTTTGTTTATTTGTTTATTAGTTTTATGTATGGTGTGATGATGTGATATTCGAAAAGCAAATGTTGTATTAATACTTTCCAAACTACATTGACTGAACTTAACTGATTGAAATGCTGAATTGTCACCGTACAAAGTACCTAGTGTGATTGATATGGCTATTTTGATAATATATATTGTATAATGTATATTTATAATGAAAAGAGATGCATCTGTTACGGAGTTCAGAATGCTAAGGGTTTATGATCTTGCTTGCAAATTTTGTGTCTGTGTGGCATTAAATGAGGGATGTAATTCCAACGTTTATGGAGTAGTATTTTATTATTTTGATAGACTGATATTGACATATGTATGTCTCCTTCATAAATACGTGAAAAGTGATGGCAGAGATGATGGTATAAAGCTGTAAAAAATTTGAGAACACAGTCATACGCTGTTTTTCCGCTTAATGTACATGAAAGTTTTATTACTAGAGAAGTAACCAAGCCAACAGACATGTGTACAAAACATGCAGTCTATGAAATCGCAAATTGGCCATCATGCTGTGATTGTTTCTTTGTTGTTTTTCAGGAGAGCCAGAACTACATGTAGAGATGAGTAACTCAGCCGTCATCACCCCAACCAAGGACTGCTCGCGGCCGGAGCAGGCACGGCGCAACGATTTGCAACGCTATCGCTGCTTCGTCAAAGTTCTCATTAATGAGAAGGAGGTTTCCAGGACAACCACAAAGTAAATTATTTCATACAGTGGACTTGCACCGTACATGTGAAAATGAGCTCTTACACAAAACAATTATGTGTTTGTCATGTTTCTAAGTCATTGTTTGATTCACTTTCCACAGGACTATCTTGAAAGTGATAACAAACAGATATTTTCACATTATGTACAAAAATACTCTCATTTGCGAAATCACAATCAGCCCATATTCACTGAAATTGGCCCAGCACCCCTCCCCCCAAGAAAATAATGATAATAATAATGATAATGATGATAATAGTGATGATGATGATGGTGATAATGGTAATAATAATAATGATAATAATATCACTACCAAAATTTGATTATCTGTTCCTTGTGTTGTTGTCAACTTTTCCTGCAAGTTTCATTCAAATCCATGCACAACTTTTTTAGTTATTTTGCAAACAGACAAACAAACCAACACCGATGAAAACATAACCTCCTTCCTTGATGGAGGTAATAAGTAATTGCATGAAAGTTTCCCCTTTAACAGTATCAGCAAACAGTGCTCCTTGTACTCTTAGTTCTAGAACTTCTTCTTTGAGCTTTGTCCATCATGGTCCCATTTCCCCTCACTATTCCCAGGTCATTGTCATCTGATTTCACCGTTCACTTTGGGAGCATCTTCAACGTCCAGATTGTGACCTGGCCAGAAAGCATCAAAATTCAGGTATGAGAACTTGATGCAGAGCTTCTGATATGACTCACTCACAGAAATTTGATATCAATTGTCACAGAATAAACCAAAGGCACTTTGTTAAGCTGTGCCGAGGCCGTAGGGTCAATAATGCTGTAAATGCATCCTGGAAATAAACAACAACCTGGATTTGGATCGGATTCATGATCACCACCAAATAATTATCCCCTGTTCCTTTAAACATAATTTATCTGTTTAAAAAAAAAAATCAAACGAAAATCAAAATTCATTTAAAACTTTTTGTGTAATATTGCTAACGGATAAACAAACAAGCAAGCACACATATGCACAGAGGCGAAAATAAATTACTTTTTTGGCATACAAACATTAGGTAACAGCAAAGATGTGGTAAGTTGCCATTTACACAATTTGAAATTGAAGGAGGGAGGAGGATAGGAGACAGGGACGGTCGTAAGGGAGAATGGGATTTGTATGGAAGAATGGTGTTAAAGTGTTCAAGTGATAAAGTTTAGTAGGACAGTGTACTTTCAAAAAAGAGCTGCGTGTAGAATGCAGTGTTGAGGATATCTGGCGTAGATGGATATGACCACATTGGGATGCTGATCATGTTACTTTGGTTCTAACATCTTCTCCCAGCTGTTTGAGGCCGGTGTCCTGAACAACACCCACATGGCCAACATCTACCTGAATGCGCCGGACACCCAGATGACCACCGACAAGGTCAGCGTAGAGCAGTACGAGTTCAGCAGCGACATGAAGGTGACCTTTGACCACAGTGCTGTAGGCAGCGGTGAGTTCAGTCACCTCAAACTGTTTGGTGAAAGCTGTTTGTGTGGCTAACTACATTGTACATGGTACATCTCTTAGAAATTTATTTGAAAAGAGATGAATGAAAAAAAATAAATGAATAGATGTGTATTAAATTCTCATGAGAGGTACATATTTGCTCTTTTTATATCATTCATGCAAAACCTGACTGTTTTGTTTACACATTTTTTTCTTGTTTTGACCATTCCCTGTAAAATCTTGGGTAAGGAGGCAAGAGAAAGCATGTTGTAAGTATGCATAGAATACTCTTTCGGGAAAATTCATGTGTTGTAATCGTCATCATATTTATAGATAGTGTGCATGCCACTAGTTGTGGGACTCTTGACCAGCAAAGGACCAGGTTTAGGAAGACATAATACTCTGTGATAATCACAGTTGAACTCTGCTTTATTACTAGAATGCAACTGGCTGTCTGTTTGAATGATAGAAACTTTGCCCTTGAAACTTTGCTTTGCAGGTAGAGTGCGCAAATGTCTGGTTCAATATTCTGAGTTAGCTATAAACTTAAAAAAATTCATTTTAATCTTGACTATGCAGGTAATGCCGTCGTAATTGGTGAGGGAGATGATATGCAGACTTTCAACCTGTTGACATCAGGCCGTCTCTACGCTAGTGTGGCCTGGGGCCTGTCTGAGGACGGGGCACCCCTCATCCCACCGGCCCTTCCCACTGGCAATAATGCCCTCAGGTATACATTATAATAGCCTCTGTGTTCTCAGACATTGTGTTGTGACTTTTCGATCCACTAATGTTTAGCATGCAATTATTTCCTCCCCAAACTTGGCTATTATGTAAGTCAAAAAAGTCCACTGTAGTCCAACAAGGAGGGGATTGTGACACAAGAAGTATTTAAAATTTGATAATCCATATTCATTGGTTTCAGAACATACAACGAGTAGCAATCACGGCAGAATTTCAGGGGTCGTCTTTCATTACTTAACAATGTCTTCAAGTGGAGTAAAACATTGTTATACGCTGCTAGAAAGAGACGTTGCAACTCTGTTCAGTGACAAAAATATTATTGTAGTTGTAAAAAAAGTTGTAGGTGTTGACTGCATAATAATTTATAACCTTTATCTTAGAAAAATGAGATGAGAAACTGATGCAGTGTATCACATTAATTTGTGGATGCATAGCCAACAATACTTCCAAGAATTTTTTGATTGCTCAAAGAGGTTATGGTTCAAACCCTGTCACAGTAATTTTGTACATGGGCGTGACACTTTATCCACTATTTTCGACTTAATCCAGTTTCATTAAAATGTTTACCTGGTACGTAGAAAGCTTAATGCGATTAGAGTTAGCATGTGAGCCAAAAAGTGGCAGCTGCACTAGAATGCTTCCCAGGGAGTGGACTAGATGCACTTTGCATGGGGCTTTTACTCCAGTAATTGGGGTGAAAAAAACAAAAACAAAAACAAAAACAAAAACAAAAAACTGGTGTAAAGCACTTTTAGCATCATGGCATCGGGAAAATGTACTCTTGTAAATGGCCCTCACATCTTGTGATGAGAAGAGACTGTCTCATGGCTCATCTACAATGTATGTCATGCATTTTCCTATCACTATCTCTTTATCGCTCATTATCATCATCACCACTATTATCCTCTTCCTCCTCCTTGTTATCAACACATCATCATCACTACCACCATCCTCCTCCTCCTCCTCCTCCCCCTCGTAATCGTCATCATCATCATCATCACCACCATGATCATCTTGTCTTTAGCATCATCATCATCATCATCACCATCACCAATGCCATCCTCCTCCTCCTCATCATCACACCATCATCACCATCATCTTCCTCTTTCTCCTTCTCCTCCTCCTCCTCCTCCTCCTCCTCCTCCTCTTTCTCACCACCACCATTATCATCCCTCCTCTATCACTCTCGCATCATCCAGCTCCATGAAACAGGTGGATGCCCTGGCAGCCATCGGAGCCACGGGGATCATCGACGATAAGAAGCTAGTGAAGTGGCTGCTCGAAGCGAGACTGGACCCCAACGATCCTGCCAACTCCTTCCTCATACAGATGATAAAGGTGTGATCTGCTGCTCCTGTTCACCTTTTACCCTCACTTTTGTTATATGTACAAATTGTAGCATGCTTTGAAGAAATGAACTGTGATTCTACAACAGGAATGTAATTTTACATATCCTTAATTACATATTTCAAGCCATTCCAGAGGACCTTGAGGTTGTGATAATATTGATTTAATTATTTTCCTGTCATTGGTGTAGTTTTGCTTTGTCTTTTGTATTATGCACCATACTTGCCACTCCTGGTCTTAGTTGCTCAATACTTTATATTTCTTTTGCATATGTTGTGTCATTACCATAAATGACATAAAATTTCAATAGTTGTTACATATTCAAGACCTCCGCGATGGTTTAATAGACAAAAGAAAACTCACAAAATGGAAATAAATGTCCTATTCTCTCCCTCATTATATTTCACCTATGGATACTGGCTTGTAGAGTTCTGCATAAATCAGGTACAAGTGTAATGTGAAATACTGGCAACAAATGTGGACTGAGAAGATCTGATTTATTTTCACTGATTTGATAAACATTATAGTGGACAGTGATGTAAACAGCCATATTATCATCATGTTGCCTCATTTGTCAGCATTGTAAAGAGTGAATTTGTCTGAATGTCTTTTATCGTAATTGTAGCAGAAGCAATCTAGTTTTGAATTACAGCAGCCAAATCTCATTGCCCAAAACAGCATGCCCTGCTGAATTCTTTTTTTAAAATTCACCCTTGTCATAATTATAAAGGGGATGTGTGTGCATGCATCGTAAATTGCTGTATTGTGGAGACGAAACAGCTGCAATAACCGAATCCCGCTGAATGTTAGGTGTTTTCATTCTGGAAGGTGAGAGGACTGTTCTGACCCCTTTCTTGTCCCCCACCCCCCAGAGTGACAAGGGGGAGGAGAGCATCAAGGAGTACTTCCGGCTGGAGCAGCTGCAGAAGGAGTTTGACTTTGTGGCTGACGAGGAGCTGGAGACCAACCGCCGGTTCCGCCTCCTACAGCTGAGGGAGAAGGAGGTGGACGAGTTCCGCAACTACAAGATGGTTCCTGCCGTCGAGAAGGAGATCCCCGAGACATTCTTCCAGGTCACTTGCTTTTTCTCTTACTTTCATTCTGGTTTTGTTCTAATTTGTGTGTGTGTTTCATGTTAAAGGACAAGTCCACCTTTATAAACGTGTGGATTGAGTGAATGCAGCAATATTAGTAGAAGACATCAGTGAGAGTTTGAGGAAAATGGGACAATCCATTCAAAAGTTATGAATTTGTGAAGTTTCTGATCAGTGACTGCTGGATGAGCAGGCTACTACAGCTTGTGATGTCCTACACTGTATGTTTACAATGATAGAAAGAAAACAAAGAAAATTCATCATATTATCACTTTTCTCGCATAATAAAAAAAAGCTTGACTTGCCTCTTTCAGAAGTCAGGGGGATTCATATTTCCCTTAACATACGTCAGTGACAAGTCGAGGAAACGTGCGCTTTTTTCAAAAAGTAAAATTTTGTGAAATTCTTTTATATTTTCCTTATATCGTTGTACGCATGTGACATCATACGCTGTAGTAGCCTTCTCATCCAGCAGTGACTGTGCAAATACTTTGAATATTTAGAATTTTTGAACAGATTGCCCGATTTCCCCCAAACTTTCACTGATGAGTTCTACTATCATTGCTGCATTCACTCCATCCACATGTCTATGAAGGTGAACTTGTCCTTTAATGTGTTGTCACCTTTTCTAGTCTCTTGTCTCTTCTGACACTTTTTATTTCAGCCTCACCTCAGTGTCATCCTGCTCATTTATGCTTGTTGTTTTTTTTTTGTCCACTTTATGTTCAAGCTCTTGCCATATGCCCTAAAGCTTTGAATCCCCTTTGTTTTGTTCCAACCGTTTCAGTCCTGATGTGTTTTAGGCAGCAGTACCCAGTTTGTGTTGGTTAATTACAGCACATGTACATGTAGCTTCTAATAACCATACTGCCTTGTCAAGTCTCTTAATGCACAATAAGGTGATTAGCTGATGTCTCTCTGCTTGGCAAGAACAGCGAGTATAGGATCTGCGACATGAATTCCGAGACTACGATATTAAACAAAAAATGGTGGTCTGCACGTACGTGAGACAGCCGTTTTCATTCTCCATCCTGGAAGGCTGCGTCATCTTCGAATAGCGTTTGCATCCTCTTAGCATTTGCATCGCAAATCTAAAGCTTACCATTTGCATCGCAAATCTAGAGCTTAATTTACCACTATCATCCCAAGATGTGCTCACTGGAAGTCTGTATGAAGTGAGTGCATCTTTGATGAATGCATTCTTGAAGAGTTGAAGAGGCATGTCAGGCAGGAAAAGATTTTTTTCTTTATTATGCACGTACCTCTGACCAATATGATGAGGTGTTATCCATTTACGTATGCTGCCTTCAGTTGGGTATATGGTCCCTTATGAACGGAATATCCCTCTATGAAATCTAAGGTTGAGTTCTCATCCCCTGATATCAAAATGTTTTTACCAGGTAATTTTTCAGTGAAGGTCTGTAACAAACATCTGATTCTATCCTGCAAAATTCTCGATGCAGGCTTACGAGAAGAAGCTGAAAGAAGAGGACCAAGGCATTGTGGGAGAAGACATGGACAAGAGGAGGATTGAGGTGGCCAAATTCCTGGCACAGGTGAGAAAATAATGCAAGATGAAGCAACAATCAAAGTCTTGTATGGTGATGTAAATGAGGAAGAGAGGTTTGCAGGAACTATATGGCCCAAGTTCACAAAGTGGTTTTGATTTACAATTTATATGGTCTATGCAAATTTCTTGTGGGTAAATACGATTGACAGATTGTGTATGCCAACAGACCCTCAGTAACGTTGATACGGGCATGTCAAAGTTACACCTATTTCTCACTTATTTTAGTTCATGGTCTTAATTTAAACTAACTTTGTGAATTCAGGCCTATGTGCATTCAGTCTTTACATATGATATCACAGCACACCTCTTTCTCACAATCATTGTCATTGTTAATGCATCAGTTGATTTGGGTACAAGCAGGCACTGGCGGGTCTACAAATGATGGGTTTGGTTCTAGCTGAAGCCAGGGATTAAAGGGACTGTACAGTACTGGTTGAGGTGGGGATTCATGTTTTGAACATTCCTATTAAAGTGAGATAATAAGAAACCACTTATGAAATGTGAAAGAGCATGTAATTTTAAGAAGGATTTAGCGTTTATTTGATGGAAATTGGTTTTCAAATGGCTGAGATATCCCCCAAAGTGATAATGATAAAAGATGACAGGCCACACCTTTTATTAGGATCTCTTTGTTTCATAATGTTTTTGGATATCTCGGCCATTTCAAAAGTGATTTTCATCAAATAAATTTTCGATACCCCTTAGAATTGTATGCTCTTTGACATCTCATAGAGTGGTTTCTGAATATCTCGCAAAACGTTAAAAGCTCAATCCTCACCTCAACCAGAACTGTACACACCCTTTAAAGTGAGATATAAATTAACTGTGATTAGTCTGGTTTGTTGTGGTTGGTGACTCAAGGTGGTCAGGAGGGACCACTCTCTTCAGGGTTCCATTTCATAGAAAGTTGCTCTGATGCCAACTCTTGCTGTAATGGCAAGGGTCATAGAAATGACAATACTGCCTCTTCCTGATTGACTGATGCTACAAAAAGTTGCTGTTGCAGACACTGCAGAGATGTTGCATTTTGTTTATAGATGAATCTGAACTCACAAGTGTTTCTGTCCCACTCAGCACTTTCTCTTGTAATTTAGGTTGGCAAAGTGGCTCAGTCAGGAACTAATCTGCCTTGCAATTGAGTGGCTTGAATGTAAATGCCAGTGGGTCTGGCTTTTATAGCAGTGTTGTGTGTCTCTGAGCCTTCCACACTAGTAAAGGCAAAATTCTCTGGCCTCAAATAGGAGAAAAGGAAGAGGTCCTGTGCATGAGACAGTCACAACACATAGACACACAAGATCCCACTTAACTTCACCACTATTAGAGCAGGGTAGCAACCTTCGTGAAGTGGTCTGACCCCTCCCCCCCCCCCCCCCCCCCCACACACACACACACGGACTCGCACCAGAAAATGGGCAAATGATGCCAACCCTTTATGATTCATCCCAGACAGCTGGCAACAGTCACTAATCAAATTCCACTCAGCATATTGTGCCATTTGAAAAGGATGGGCATAAGGACTTCAATTAATTTGTAAATTTCACCTGATCATGTGGAAACAGAGACATTAGAAAAAAAGTCCAATAGACTAAACTTTAAATGTCATGAAAGAGCATGAACATATTAGATACAAAGTCAAGTCATTCATTATCATGGTGACCTTTTTAGATACAGTGCCACTAGCATTCTATGATGATCATCCAGATAGGATTAGAGGTTAAAAAGTAGTGGAGACTATTAAAGCATTGCTTCATGAGTTTTAATATATCTCTTTCGTCATCGTCATAGGTACGGAAGAGAGTGATCCAGAGGTACCGGGCAGCCCAGCATCGCTACACTCTCCAGGATGTCGTGAATGAAAGCTTGGTGCCTGATGTCAGGTGAGACAAAGAAATATGAAAAGTGCATGATGTCATGGGAATCAACACTTAACTGATTTACATTTTGTAGCCCCAGAAACCACATTACTGTGTTTTGGTGCTGTTTTTGTTGTCGTTAATGTTGTAAACTTACGTTTCAGGATTTGCTTTTTATATCCTTTCTTTAATCAGATTGTGGAAATATTTGAGGGAAATAAAGTGATATTTCATATTTCAATATTCAGAATTCATTATAATTCATAAGTTGGAATAACAAAAAATTCTCAAACCTCTTGTACAGTAGTTTATGTACAAAGTATATAAGTATAATTGTTTCAATTTTAGACTTTTAACAAGCCTCTTAATTGCTAATTTTGTACATGATTCTTTAATTGACAGTGCAGTTTTTGTAATTTCTTTTATCTGATTTTGTGCAGATTCAATGAATTGAAGCATTTCATTCTGTTGAACAGAATAGAATCAATCACAAAGGCTAGGACCAGGAGTAAAGATTGGATAGTGCTGCATGCACAATGTGATCAATAGTGCGAGCTTAGTGATACCTACATGTACTTGACGCTGTAGGGTTTGGTGTCCCTGTAAAATATTTAATCTTTCCCCCCATTCTTTTCCTTGTTGCTAGTCTTCTGGGAGCCACATTGGTCAAACTGACCGAGCCGCGTCGCCCCCTCAAGCCCCAACGTAAAGAGCGTAAAACGGTCACAGCGCAGAACCTGACTGGTCAGTCCATCAACCTCCTCATCAACATCGAGAGGGCATTTGAGGTTCCCACGAGGGTGACAGACTCAAAGTAAGTCAGCTCACTCTCTCTGTTCTCACCTTGGACAGTCCTCTGGTAATCACGAAAGTGAAATGACAGCAAGTAGCCCGGTGTAGAGCATTACTGATTCTGATCAAAAAGAGATCTGTCATTTCTATTCCTAGGAAGAACCATAAATCATTGTGCACATGGCAGATTGTCATTAACACGCTTCCCTGTGCATGACAGATTGTTGCTAGGCCGTGGGAGTGTGCATAGGGTTAACAACATTCTACCATGTGCGCGACAAAATGTATCATAAAAAATTCAAAGAAGAAAAAAAAAATAATTTAAAAGAGATTGTATGAAAAGATTCATTGTAATCAACAATTCACTCTCTCGTAAGATTTTATGCTAAGGTACAATCTTCCTTTGAATTGGTTTCTGTTTGTGATTTAGACTAGAGTGTCACCCCTTATCATCCTGAACTTCATCCAAGGTCACATGATGTCCTTCGATGGTTCTCCTTCACCTTCTGTACCCCTATCCTTTCCTTTCATTTATATCTTCATTCAGCATATCCCTGTGATCTATATTCATGGTGTAGCCATGGAAACGAATTACTGAATTATTGAGAAATTACTTCGCTCATATACTGTAATATGAACCCTTTGATGTGATTAACTGCTTATCTAATACAGGATATAATCAGAAAAATCTCTTTTTGTGTTTACTGTTCTCTCCAGGTCTACCAGTCGGGAGCAGCAGTCTGCAGAGGTTAGTCACAGAGAATGGCTTCTGATATCAAGACATTTGCTTTATCTGTATGTTGCTACTACAGTATGGCATTTGTGTGTGTGGGTATTGTGCACTAGCAAATCTGATCAAATACCTTTTGAATGACAAGACCAGCTACTTCATGGTCATTCTAAATGTCCCATTCTGTTTACATGAACAATTTATTCATCTGCTTCTCACTCTATTGGCTGATGGTCCATTGAGGTGAAAATAGAAACACAGATACAGTGAAACCCCGTTATAACGAGGTCCGTGGGACCGGCGATATTACCTCGTTATAACCGGTACCTCGTTATAACCGTATGCATCAAAAACAAAGAAAAACGTAAGCATGACATCATATACTCATCAATGAAACTTAAGAACATATCCTTTGCGTTGTTATTACACCAATTATTGAGCGTTATTATTAAGAGAATGAAGGGAAATTATTTGTGATTAGACGAAACAATAGGGGCTGAAATGACAAGTTAATTCTTTATTGTAATTCTTGTTTGTTAAGCTTTTTTTTCTAAACACCAGCGCAAATATATAGAGTAACATACAGGCCTTGTTTAACGTAACTTGCTAGGTATTTTTACGCTGTTGGTGCCCAGCGGGAATGCGAGGATTTCATGAATCATTTCGGCAGTAATCTTGTACAATGTATGATCGTTGCGCCCAAATGGATTAAAAATGCGTTCTTTATTTTCTTCCGAAAATCTCTTCGCGTTTTGTACGACCGTTCTTGAAAAATATGCGACACGATTGAATGTGGGAGGTTGTCATCCTTTTTACGCAAATCTGTACCTGGTAGACCATTCTGAAAGAAAGAAAAAAATTTCACCATTGTGAAATGCAGTGTTAAAATTGTGATAATGAACAAACCCAGATCTATTCAAACTAATAAATGCGTTTGTTTCTTTTTCTGATTTAGGTTAACATGCGTCATTCAACTTTTTTTTTACGCTACTGTCACCTGGCGAGATCGCGATGATTTCAGAGAAACAAACGTGCGTTACACATTGTTTACCGCTAACTTGCCAGGTATTTTACGCTGTTGGTGCCCAGCGGGAATTTGATAATTTCATGAATCATTTGGCTGTAATTTTATACAATGTATGATCGTTGCGCTCGAAGGGATTAAAAATGCGTTCGATCTTTATTTTCTTCCGAAAATCTCTTCGCGTTTTGTACATCCGTTCTTGAACTGGAATGCGTTTGTTTCTTTTTCCGAGCACCGATTAAGTAGGTTAACATGCGTTATTCAACTATTTTTATGCTACTGTCACCTGGCGAGATCGCGATGATTTCATTAATTATTTCGGCTTTAATCATACACACTCATATTTAAATTATCATTCGTTAAATGATAATGAACAAATCCAGATCTATTCAAACTAATACATGCGTTTGTTTCTTTTTCTGAACATCGATTAAGTACATTGTAGCTGAAAATGCGTTATTAATTTCAACTATTTTTACTCTACTGTCACCCGGCGGGATCGCGATGATTTCACTAATTATTTCTGCTTTGATCATACCTAGCGGCACTCTCATATTCAAATTATCATTTGTTAAATGATAATGAACAAATCCAGATCTATTCAAACTAATAAATGCGTTTGTTTCTTTTTCTGAACATCGATTAAGGATAGGTTAACATCATACATGCGTTACTCAACTATTTTAACGCTACTGTCACCCGGCGGGATTGGGGCGATGATTTTATTATTTCGGCTTTAATCATCCAAACTCATATTTGCTCAAAACCAGCAAAAGAATTGGAAGTCGGAACTAAAATTGAAAAGGGTGCACGCATTCCAATTGTCCATTTTTGGTCACAATTGTCGCTACATGAAAAGTTTTTGAATGCGTTTTATCTATTTTTTTTTTCTAGTTGCGCTGTGGTCTGATCTCATATCACGCACGCGTTTCTCGCGAAAAAGAAAATTGAATGATTATGTTTAGTAGGAACATCTGAAGGTATTCCTGTGTCTTATCGCGTGATTAAGAAGAAAACTTGGAAGGAACGGTTCTCTGCAAAACGGGAAAAGACGTGGATAGCGTGAATTTGGTTTTCAATGTTTCGTTTGTGGCATGTTTGAAAACGGCAATTTGGTCAAGAAATGGAACCTCGTTATATCCGATCAAATTGCTTATGTTTTTCTTTATCATGATTTACCAAAATTGTCCTCGTTATAACCGGAATCTCGTTATAACCGAACTCGTTATAACCGACTCGTTCTGCCGTAGGTTTACACGCAAAGGAAAACGGGACTGACGCGATCATCTCGTTATAAGAGGTTCCTCGTTATAACCTAACTCGTTATAACGGGGTTTCACTGATAACGGGGTTTATCTTGCTGTTGTTGTCTCAATAAGGTTTTCATGAAGGGTTTGTTGAGGGCGTCAGTACCTGTTCTGAAAGGAACAAATATCATGGAATGACCCCAAATAATCAAGGGAATCTATGTTCTGTCTTCATTAATTTGCAGGACTGATGTTCTATAATTCCACACTTTGACCTCCTGACATATACATGGCATCTATACCACAACAGTGACATTATGATGCATATCAGTCCATATCCCCCCATACCATACTTGCAGCTTGCTTTCACATCTGTTCCCATTTGATATCGATCATGAATGTTGTTTTTGTCTCTGTCAAAATGCCTATGATATGACACAAGGTCCTGTTCTCACGCTTTCACTTGTCCATCGGGTCTACATCTATGTCTGTATCTTCCAGGTGCGTCCCTTTGTGGAGGTCGTATTCCAGCAAACCACGAAGCAGACGTGTGTCGCAGAGGGCGCTAATCCGAACTGGAATGAGGAACTCGCTCTTCCATTTAAGTAAGTCTGACATAACTCTCTGGAAACCTTATGTCTTGATAGATACACAGCCATTGTCAGTGAAGTAGAATTCAATTGTGCAATGACATACGGCTGTGGAGTCGTAATGATTATTGTGAAAGATATGATATGAAAAGATGTGTGACTATTTCGGTGAAGTCACTCAAGATATAACATTAAAGCAGCTTGTCATTTTCTGTTTGGTTAATTACTTTCTTGTCTGGTCTACAATTATAAAGTTTCTGTTTGTGTATGTCCAAGCCACTAAGTATTTTTGTATCCCTTCTGTTCTCAAAACTCTCTTTAATTTCACCTTCTTGCGGTACAGTATCCGTTATCTTCTTTGGGTGCTTTGTGAGATATACAGTTTGTGTAAGAGTTCTTCGTTGAAATCTCTTTGTCACCTCAGGGCGCCAAACAACGACTACTCATCCAGCAACCTGCAGACGGTGCGAGATCAGATCTACATGAACCTCTTTGACGAGGTGGTGATCGACATGCTGCAGGATGACCGTGACCGCGGCACCAATGTCCACCAGCGGCTGGAGAAGCGCTGGCTGGGCAGCCTCAGCATCCCTTTCTCCACCATCTACTTCCAGGGCAAGGTCAGTAGACTCCAAAGTGCTTAAAGGGAACATTGGGTCTGTGTGTTAAAGTAACTACCCTTCTTCTGCAAGCCTTGCAATGTGTCTGATGTGGATTATGGTATTGAACATAACAGCAAGTGTTAGCAAATGCTCCTTGCAATTTTGCTCCGCAAATGAAAGTGCACTGTACATTGCCTTTTTATCTATTTGAATGGTTCTTTGGCCATAGGATGGATGGACATACATGTACACGTACTTTATCAAAAGAAGAAATGTCGCTTTGGTAGCCTTGTGACTTGAATACTGGTTAGTTCTGTCCACCACGCATCCAATCATACTAGTCTTCAATGAGTGCGTTTTTGCCTGAGAAACCCTGTGACTTCATAAATCACATTGTAATAACCTATCCACTCGGAAGTCAAATTTTTTGGTTTATTCTATTTTCTATCAAAAATTGAATTCATAGGGGCCTTCCTGAACACAAACTGTACATCTGCTTGCTGTAATGTTGCCTTAACACCTCATCAAATGGGCACATCTCAACATGACTGCAGATTTCCATTGGTTAAAATTAGATCCAGTTCAAAACATGCTCAGGAAAGTACATTGATTGATTTTCACATTTCAGGTGTCCGGTGCCATTCGCGTTGAAGCGCCCTCAACCCTCCTCGGCTACGAGCGCAGCAGAGAGAGCGCTGGTCGAGGCGCAGCCAATGCCACCTTCCTGTCAGTCTTCATTACTGTAGAGCCTCCTCTTGCAGCCCCTGAGTTCTTCAGAGAGAAAGTGAGTCTGGTCGTATCATGTCATAGCATTTATTCCTAACTGTGATTTGCAAATTATCAGATAAAAAAGTAAAAGGTGTTGTGGGGCCGAGAAAACCTTGTATGTCGAATGTGTCAAATGTTCAGGAGAGTGAAAAACATGGTAGCCAAAGCAACGCTGAAATCAAATAGGATTAGCTTTCCTTTGACATGCTGTGATGGCTCCATTTTTCAGGGTAAGACAGTTAAAGGACAAGTTCACCTTCATAGACATGTAGGTTAAGTGAGTGCAGCAATATTAGTAGAACACATCAATGAGAGTTTGAGGAAAATCGGACAATCCGTTCAAAAGTTATGAATTTTTAAAGTTTCTGCTCAGTCAGGGCTGGATGAGAAGACTACTATAGCTTGTGATGTCATATGAGTACAACTATATAAAGAAAGTATAAAGAAAATTCAAGATATTCTCACTTTTCTCACATAATAAAAGAAAACTCGACTTCTCTCTTTCAGAAGTCAGGGGGAATGATATTACCCCTAACATAAGTCAGTAACAAGTCGAGGAAATGTTCACTTTATTCAAAAAGTCAAGTTTTGTGAAATTCTCTTTTTATTTTCCTTATATCGTTGTACGCATGTGACATCATACACTGTAGTAGTCTTCTCCTCCAGCAGTGATTGCACAGATATTTTAAAAATTCATAACTTTTGAACGGATTGTCGGATTTTCCCCAAACTTTCACTGATGTGTTCTACTAACATTGTTGCCTTCACTCAATCCACATGTATATGAAGGTGAACTTGTCCTTTAAGTTGTGGACAGGACATCTCTAGACAAATTACCTGACAATTCTGTAGTAAAAAAAAGTGATTTTCACCAAAATTTGAGATACAAGATCATGTCACCCCAGCAACAAAAGACTCTTTTGGAATGTAATTACACTCAATATTGCCCTCCTGGTACCAAATGAACTAAGTATAGGTGTCTGTCCCCACTTTGATGGCAACTCCAGTTGCAATCCCAAACTTGGCAGAGTACACCATGTGAACCTCTTTATGGGATGCAGAGACCATGGTTTTAATCCTGTGGTTTGTGAGAGTCCATGTCACTGTTTAGATTCATCAGTCCACCAGTCAGGTGATAACGCTAATTATGAAAATGTATGGAAAAATGAAAGGTGAGGTGATGCCTCCCAGTACACTTGATGATATAACATGATTTAAATGTTTAGACCTACAATATATTACCGATATTCTACCACGCCAGAAAAGTCATCATATTCTTAACTCATCTTTCTTGCTCTGTCTGTCTGTTTGTTTGTTTGTTTGTCTGTCTGTCTGTCTGTCTGTCTGTCTGTCTGTCTCTTGCTTGCCTTCTTTCCCCCCATTTCTGCCTCAGTTTGAGACACTTGAAGATGACGCCCTTCTGAACCAGGCCGAGCTGCTTCAGCTCCAGGTCTCCAAGAAGTTCCCAAAGAGGCAGATCACGTCCACCGTCATCGACATGAATGGCAACTCGGTCTTCATCACCCGCTACTTCAAGGCTCTAGCTCCCCCAGCTGTTCTCCTTGAAGGAGACAGCCAGAGGAAAATATCGGTTAGTCTCCTCCTAGTATGCTTGAATATCGGTGAACCTGTTGGTAGTGAAAAAGCTAAAGAATCCCAAACATTTCCTGACCGATACACACTTGTGATATACTTGGAAAACTACACATTGACATGTATTTCCTGAGTCCAAATCTATACATCAATGATTGTCATATTTCTTTTCATATACTCCTTATTTAAAGTGCTTGAAAGATGCCCTTATTTTGATATGTCATGCGTATTAGGGTAATTACCCAGAGGGCAATTACCCCCAGCTAAATACTGGTTAGTAATAAGTTAGAGTAATGATTAGGGTTAGGTTTAGGGTTAGGGTTTGGGTTGGGGTAAGATTTAGGTTCAGGATTAGGATTAGGATTAGGGTTTAAGGTCAGGGGAAGAGTCGGAGGAAGGGTCCGGGATAATTGCTCAGGGGGTAATTGCCCTAGACCCATGTCATGAGGTGCATTTTTTTTAATGAATTAAAAAGCTTTTAGTGGAGACTAACTTTGTAACAGCAACATATCACTCTCTGTTTTAACATCCTTGCAATGTAGATTTTTTTTAAATGATCTTTCCAAAGTTCGTGACAATTGTCAGGACTTAATTTAGTGATATGTTTTCTCCAATATAAAGATTACTATATCTTGAGATAACTGCTAATTTTTGCACATCACATTATAATTGTAGAGAATAATCTAGTGTCCTCTACACACAGTAAGTAGAGTCAATGATTTAATGTGATTGATTCCATATTTCTTTCTTTTTGTTTTCCTTTGTGATAAATTGTATTTTTGCAGGAGAGAGTGGCTCGGTTTGTCTCCCTCGTGCCTTCTGTTTCGGACAGTGTCATGTTTCCAGGCGTGTGCAATATCTGGGCAACGTGTGATGTAAGTGCACTGAAATTAACTGAGTGGAGATCACAGGGGACAATCTTATGTTGTAGTCTCTTCATTTCAACTCGTCATATTTCTGCCTAACGGGTAAAATAATCTCAGCCTCACATGACTTCTGTCTGTTCAGATGTTTGAGCCATTAATGTATGCTTTCTATGGTAACAAACAATATGCATTTACGATGAAATTGGCAGCTGCAATCTTCTAAAGACTGCAGAATGCATGGAATATTTATAGTCAAATTTTAGAGTATTACTATTGAATTCTGTTGATGGTGGACTTATTACACTTGACAATTTAGCCCATACGATTATATTGTAGAAGATACCAGAAAAGAAGAAATGTTGTGCTTAAGAGCTCTACTATCGATTGTTCTACCTCCTGTTCAGTCAAGATAGACTGTCTTGATAAAGTAAAAGATGAATAATTCATATCGATGTCATTCAAAGAATGATACTGAAAGTCTCATTCAAAGACATCATTATATAGCATAACAGTTCTGATTTCATTGGGGATGTTTATGATATGAGAATGATTTCACATATGTCATGCTCACACATATCTGTGGCAGCTTGGGCTTTTGTAATGATGCACTTTTCATATGTTGCCATGGCAACTTCTTTCCCCCAATGACAACAGCAATTCCTGCGGATGTTGCAGGGTGACGAGGAGGAGCATGCGGTCCTCCTCATCAACTACTTCCTGCATATGAACAAGAAGGCGTGGTTGATCCTGGGCCGGGCAATTCCCGAGGGCCCCACGGCCTACGTCCTGTCCAAGGAGAGCGAGGATCACTTCTGGATCTGGAATCCGTCCACTGGGGAGCACTACCAGACCTCCGACAGCTTCTGCCCCCTCAAGGCCATCGACTGCTTAGTCAACGAGGAAAACGTGAGCTCCTTTTTTACTCTCTATGGGGAATTGACTACAAGGCATTAAGATAGCAAGGGTATGGACATTAAGATACAACTGAAGCGAGTGTATGACCATACACTTCCAAACGTATTTCCTTAGAGTAATAATTCCCTCACACAGTGGCTGCAGTATAAGATGGGCAAACCCACTAGCCCGCAGCAATGCCACTGCCCTAGACAAAAGGAAGGGTGATAGAGTAAAATATGGATGCAAGGATGATATTATATCAAACTTGATAGGTAATGCTTAGACATCTTGCACCGATGGCCATTAAACTTCGGTATGAAAGGTTTGATTGAACAGACTAACAGTGTGCAGTGTAATAGAAATCTCTGAACACAGTAGCACGAAATATTGGAAGTGAAGCATGTGAGTTCTTTGTGCATGGTTTGACCAGTTTGTATTAGACTCTTTTGTTTTATTTTTATGCCTCCACCGCAAAGTGTCGCCAGAGGCATTATTTGTTTTCTAGAAACATGGAGTGAATCCTTCGATGCTAATTCTGAATGCTACAACGTATTCTGTTACCTGTAGCATCTGAGACAGGGATATTCCTCACAGAGATTAGTTCATTGTAGGCTTTGTTTTTGTAGGCAATGAGCGCAGCAAGTTACATTACAGAGAAAAAGAAAATGTCAATAAATTTAGATGAATACATTTAGGTACATGTGTATGTGGATGAAAGGAGGAGGTTGCAGAGAGAGTGAAAAGATTTCAAGATGATTGAGGACTGTGCACATTATGCTCTCCATGTTGTCTCCCACCCAACGTTGTAGATCTGGGCCAATATCCAGCTCCAGGAAGAGACAAGTCGTATGTCCTTTGACCTCAGCCAGGCAGCCCACTGGAAGCCTCTCTTTACTAAAGACTTCCCCATCCCTGGTCTCTCTAGCATACAAGTAAGGATATCCAGGAAGGGTCATTGAATTTCATCAGGAACTGTTGTCGTTCAGTTTCACTAGAAACATCAAATGGGATGATATTCTCGAAGCATTTATGCAAGTGACAGGCTGGACTTCTATGGTTGTCAATATTCAAATCCCTAGATTAACTTTATACTGTAATAGTGGAAATTTTGTGCAAGTGATTTTTTTCGTGATTGGCGGGGTAAAATGAATTTTGTGTTTTTTAATTTTGTGGTTATGTCGCTATGATTGAGGGAGCATTTCAAAAAGCTCACTGCTAACATGGTGGTTAAGGGCTTTGGTAATGCATAATTAAATGGTAAACAGTAAAAATAGTTTGCATTATGACAGCAAATTCTATCATGCCAGAGGACTACCTATACTGTAAAGAAAACTACAAATAGCATGGAATCCCAACTTGTGTTATGGTGGATTTTCAGATACATGAAACCAATGATGCCGTCTACGATTTTGTTTGTTTGTTTGCTTGCTTGGTTTACTTCAAGGTTATATGAAGATATGCCATTTCTTATTTACATGATATTACGATGTTATTAAGTAATTTGATGTGAAGGATACATGCCATTTATTCCGTGTAATGATACAACATCCAAACCATACTTATTTCACACCTGTGGGATACTAGCTTGAATGAAGCAGGTGCAACAATAAATGTGCAGGCCCACACAGTAAGATTCACTTAAATCTGGTAATTTGTAATGAATATTAACTTTAACTGCTAATACATCTTTTTCTTCCTCCTACAGCCAAGTTCGATAGATTATCCAGAAACCAACCGAGATAATGTCATCGACCTGCAGAACAAGTAAGCATTTGCCTTTCTTGCCTACTTGTGGCTCTTCAACCCGTTGGGGACGGTTTGATTTTGCTACATGTACAACACGCATTTCCCATAGACACCTGCCAGAGTATACTCGGAACTCATCCTCAATGGGTTAGGCAATTCTTATATGTTACAATTTTCTCTTGAGTCAGACCTCTTCCTGCAAAATTTACATTTCAAAATTTTGAAAAAAATGCAACACTGTCAGAAAGAAAATAATAAAAAAAAAAATAAATCTGAAATAAGTTCATGGATTATGTTAATCAAGTGTGACTTATACAGAGGTGAAAAGGTTCCTTAGATTACAAGCGCATTTAGCTTTCATCAAAATTTTCCATGAACGGGAAGTATTGCTTCATCTAATTAAACACCAGGAGAATAAAGAAATTTCAGACGTACATCATTCCAGTATTTGCTTTGAGTTCATATTTAGTAACAGCTTAAAATATTTTGGCTACTTTTGGTTTTTGACAGATATGAATTCATCTGATGCTAAGCTTTAAAACAAGATTTAATTGGCCTACATGTACTTCATTGCGAGGAAAATGTAGAGTAAGAGAAATAAAAAGTTAGAAAACTGCAAAGGTTGTACCACCATATTGAAGCATATTTACACACATTTATCTTCCTTTTATAATCTCTGACTTTATATGAGTAACGTGGTGCTGCATCATACGTAAGTGTTAACAGCATGAATGTAATGTACATTACTTACACAGAATTGAGAAGAAGCTTCGCAACTGCGTCATGGACTGGCGCCCCCGCCACATCACACGCTGGAATCGTCACGTGATCCACACCTTCCGCGAAATCTTGAAGAAGCTGGAGAACGCTCCTGACCTCCTCGCTAGCGACAACCCCACCCTGAAGAGCATCACAGACTCGTACAATGTGAGTGTGCAAAGGAAATGTCCATGGTTGAAATTGCTAGTTCATGGTAGGGAGCTGAATCGTATTGTGTGGTGGTTGGATTATTAGCATGCATGTACTGTACACAGGTGCAGTCTAGGTACATTGTAGAATGCCCAGGGCCATTATATAAACATTGATGTTGGGCTACCAAAGTCCAAAAATTTTATCTTTTGGGGGCCTGATGGGGTATCTAAGTTTAAAAATGGATTGTGACGTTTCCTTTTGATTGGGGCCAATACATTTCTTTTACTACCAAAATGTCATATAATTTAGAGATTTTAGTGGCCCAAACAAGTTAGTGTTAAGCCCTGCTTCACATACTTTATTTGTTCAACTATGACAACATTTTAGTATCACAAAAGAATACAGCAGTCTCGGGGACTTTGTTATAATGATAGTCACGGTAAAAGGCAGGTTTCTAATCTTTTGCTAGCCACATGTAATGTATGTTTAAAAACAAACAAACATATCCAATTTCAGGTGAATGAAATTGTTGACAAATTTACCTCTTTTATTCATTATTCCACAGATGTGTGGTTTTCCGCTGCACATGTCCTACACTGAGATCAAGACGATTGTGGACAAGGTCCAGAGTACAGGGGTTCACAAGAACGAGTCCAACGACGTGGAGTTTGCCCTGGCTGTGCACATCCACCCTTACCCAAACCACGTCCTGTCGGTCTGGATCTACCTGGCGTCCGTCACCAAGCGGAGGTGATCTGTAGCCCGCCCTCGTGAGGGTGGTGGTCTACAGTACATCAACAGTGCCACCACAGACTGGCTTGTGGTGATCTACAATTTGCTGTGATGTAGGACACTTGATTTGCGTTGTTACATGACGGTCAGACTGGTGTCTGTTGCCAATTTAAAGAGTGATGCTGTTCACAGTGACTGTACAGCAATGGGGAAGCCTGCCATGAAAACAGAGAGAAAACATATTCCTCGTATTGTGAGGAAAATACTGTAAAAGTGGATATATTTGCGCAACTAATTTTTTCGCGCTCAGCGGGGTAAGAAGATTTTCGCATGTTTTTAATTCCGGGGTATCAGGATCTCTGGAACATATGGCAGGCAAAAATATTTGTGGTCTTCTATTTTCGCGCTAGTTTCTAGTGCGAAATGCGCGAAAATTTCCACTTTTACCGTATCAGAATATGAGAATATCTCATCACATCAGAGCAAGGTTCCCAAGCAATCCACATCTGTAATAGAGGATGCTCTTGAAGACTGTATTGAAATTTTGCATCCAAATTGTGTGTGAGAGCTTGTGCTGTGTTCAGTGTAAACCTAATGAAAGGCTCATGTACAATGTATGGTGCAATAGATGTGGGAGCCTGGAGGTACTTTTCCCTGTATGTATTGTCCTAAGTCCTGCTGTTCTGTGTACATGCTATTTCAACCAGACAGAGAAGTCTATGTGTATGGGATGCTATCCCATCAGATATTGTATTCAATTGATGCTTTCTATTGACATCATGTCCAGTTCTTTTCATTGCCATGTGTTCCTTAATCCCACTTTAGCATGTTACCAGCCTCAAATCGTGCACCCCTTTGGGAGAAACCTCCCCTGCTGGTACATGCACTCTCTCATTGTTTTCTCTCAAGTCTGTAATGCTGAGCTGATGAGAACACATGGAGATTATTTTGTACATAAGATACAGGGCAAGGAGCTAGAAGCAACCAAAAGCAGGGTGGCCCACAGCTGGAACTTGAAATCTTAGCATTTTACACAGAAGATAGAACAAAAATCTTGATGGTATGTGTTTATGTATTGCCCCAAAATGTACGCCAAGAGTATGAAGTGTTGTAAGGTTTATGACCTACCTGAGGACTCTGGCAGCTGTAGGACTCTAGATGTACTCAAGGGCCATCTAAGCCTCAATGTGGACCACTTGATGGCCACAGTGACTGAGCTGTAATCCAAGGACACAAATCTTTCTATACCATTTTTCAGTACATTTGGACACTCTGCACTTGTTGGCAAATGTCTTATTTTCAGCATGTCATCAATTTTGGGATATCAGAACAAATTTTGCTGTGATGCTGTAAAATAATATAACCCTTTGTGGACAACCCTGCTGAATTACGAACTTACTTTGTCAAGAGATTCTAGTCACCATTTCACAGTAAATCCTGCTGGCTTTGTTAAAAGTTATTCCACTTGGAGTTGAAATATGGCTAACTGCATATGTTGACCACAAAGGTATAAAGTGTTTGATGCAAACAAAAGTGAGATGCTAAAATATTGCCTCTGCAGCACTGTGATGAATATTCAAAGCAAGTTTATATATTTTGACCTAGGTTGCATATACGTAATGTGAAAGTCAAGCCATATCTTTGGGCCAAGTGGATTCAATGATTTACTGGAATATGATTATATGGAGATGACCATCAATATGCTTCATTCTTGTCATACCTATCACTAATGTTCATGATCCATATGAAAAAGCACTCTGATGCTGCAATTTTATCTAAACTTGACATTTGACTTTCTCATAGTTGAAAGAGTTGCTTCATAAGAAAACTTAGCACTCAAGAACAAGTCTAGGGCTATTTTGCATTATGAAGCAGGGACATTACTATGTACATAGTACCTTTGGAACAGATTCTCTTCTTATATAGAATGTGTGTTGAAGAGGTATGCCAGACAATTTTCGTAATTTCACGTCAGTTAGCACATAAATCAACAGCTGCATGTATAGACTTGTGGAATTTATTGTGGCCCTTGAGCAGAGAAACCAGTAATCTGAAAATCTTAAACAAATTACACTGAACAGTGTTGATGGCATAGGAGTCTCTCATATTTCAGAAATGTGTAATACCATTACAATACCGCTTAAATTCATCTGTGTAGAATCTTTGTGTATGCATGCCTTCTTCTTTTGTTCTGCTTCCTTGAGCCCAAACTCATGCATTGTTATGGTGAGGCTGCCATGTCATCATCCTTGATCATTGTTGTTATAAACTTTGAAAACATAATTATTCCTCATCCCAGTCACTATAAATTCTGAAACTCTGTACTCAGTATATTACTAATATTTATAATTGTTCAACTGGAAAAGTCTGAAAATCTTCCAGAGGTTCCCTTTGATATACGTAGGTTTTGATGAAATCTTCTCCTTCCACTGGCACAATGTACCTGGCCATTGCCTCTTTGCCAACTATTGTATGTCTAGGCACCTGGGGTGAACCACGAGAGGTTGGCATCATTCACCTGTTTTGTGGTTTAGATGTGTGAAATGACCACATTGAATAACTGCATCTAGGACAAAGAGCGTGTTTCTACTGAGTGACGAAAATTCGAGGTGATACCAGCCGATGTGTGGTGATACCGGCCGATGCCGGCCGATACCGGCCAATGCTTGGTGACACCTCGAATTTTTCCTCAGTAGAAACAGATCGGGTAGTGGCCGATGCCGGCTGATGCGAGGTGCTCCGTCGTCCATCTATTGAGGTGGTCGATGCGTGGTGACGCGAAGGACGATTCTCAGTAGAAACACACCGGGTAGCGAAATTCGTGGTGTATCGGACGTCTAGAATTTCTCCCCGCGCTTTTCAATCGGTTCATCGCACACACTCCTTCGACACATGTGTACAAAATACGTGTGTACATACAGCGACCGTGTTGGCATCATGCTTTGTTTGTACCAACTCGCTTGTGTATGTGTTATAGGCCCTATACGTTACGTTACATGAGAATTGTGGCATTCATCGTCTATTGTTCGCCTAACTTATTGCATTACTAAGCCCTCATCACTTACTTGATTTTACACCGCGTTATTTCATTTTATATTGTCTCGAATCGCGAGAGTACCACATTAGTATGTCGCAGCCTTGAGAAAATCTCAACTGGACCCTCGATCTCCAAAGATTTCTCATCAGTCAGTGGTTGTTCGGGGTATATTGGATGGGAAGACGAAGAGAAATGGCTAATCAAAAAATAGCCGACGCAGTTGTAGCAAAGCAGGCAGGGTTCGGATCGTATTAACAGGCAATGCGTGCGTAACCCAAATCTGTGACTTAAAAATACCTGACTTCCGGAATCGCCGCATTTGCACGTCACCTTTGCATCACCTCGTATTTCATCGCTCAGTAGAAACAGCTCGAGTGGTCGTAAAATACGAGGTGCTGCGTTGGACAAAATTCGTGGCGATGCCAGGGATGTGAGGTGCTCTCAGTAGAAACACGCTCATTAATCCATCTATCAGTTTGTACTCATCTTGCCGAACCAGTACTTTATTTATGAAATGAATAAAAAAACAGATACACCAGCACTGTAGATTGTGTGAAAAATGTTCAATAATTTATTGCATAATCACTCTGTTGATACAATGTACAATAAACTTTTGTAAAATCTCTGTACAAGATATGTTGTAGATTTTAATACACATTCCATACTTCATATAAAATGTGAAAAATGTAGAGATACTAGTATTAAGTACATTGTAATAAATTTGTACCCTTGTGAATAAATTCTCAGCTGTGTATGCAGCATGGAAGTAATTTTGTGCTATCATTCACAACCAGTATTTTGTTTTATTTTACTTTAATAAGTACCCGATTCACTGTAGAACTTTCCACTCGTGAAACCATGAATCTTGATACACTTGGAACAAAACAAAAACTTTTGCAGTATTACATAAACTGTGACAGAGGAAACGAAAGTAATCATTCAGCCAGCAAATCAACACAACAGAATGATATTTCATGCTTGAATCTTTGGTAAATATACACCTCATGCATAATATATTAAACTCAACTTAATAGTGAAAATGCAATACAGTAGAATTTTTGTTACGACACACACTAAGGTAAAAAATGTAAAAAAACCAAACAACTTTGACCTTCAGGACCAAATTCTGCAGTTCTTTATCACATGATTTGCCATGTTACTCTTATTCAAATGAATGTGTGCTCCTGTGTTTTACGCTGAAAGTACAAAAGTTGTACATGCTCATATTTTGAAGCATAATGGCAACATTTCTGGAGAATCATCTCTCATTAGAAGAGACAAGAAATAATTTCTGTGACAGAGCATCTATTATACATGTAGCAAACCTGACTCATATTGACAGTTTCAACCCTGAGAGATCACTATTAAGAAATTGAAGAGTTTGATTGTAAAACGGGTTAAATGCCATAAGCCCATCATCAGATAGGGCAAAATAAAAACATATCTCTGACATCTCACTTGAAACATAACAAGGAATATTCTTTAAGTTAGGAACAGAAATATCCAATATTCTCTGATGATATGCTATATAAATTTCTTTTTGTAGCTTTAATTGCAAGTGTCTCATATTAACAAGAATGGAATTAACTCATTTTGCGATCAAACGCTTTAATTGCAGGACACCATGCTTCTTTCACAAAATAACAATGAAAACAATACATCACTAGTATTGATATGAAAATAAAAATACAACAAATTTCAGGTTAATCGACACACAGGACCACAGGAAAGCTATGCTTTCAAAGAAATGATGCAGTGAATCATGGAGAAGAGTGTGCAGATTTAAATGATACTTGGTCACTGCCAATTACTAAAAACTTGTATCCCATTCTGTACAGAATTATTGACCCCCTGTGTGTTCTGACATAACAGAAATTAAAACCTAATGTCATTAAACACACTCTCCAATGTCTATGGCAGAGAAAGGGTTAAAATGTGTAAGCTTAAGCATATATCAAGCAACCAGCAATTGCACCATTGTATTTAATAGAGAAATCGAACTTCATGTCTAGTTTAATTTCTTCAGTACTGTTAACCCTTTTTGGCATTCATAGTGAGAGTCTGATGGGCAGGCCTTTATTCACCCCCCCCCCCCCCCCCCCACCAAGAAACATTTGTCATGCCTGTTAAAGGCAATTGTCAACGCAAAAATTAAGCAAGAACACACAAGAGAAGACACTATTGTGCCACATTTTTCAAGGCACGAGGAGGAAATCCTTTATTATGTGGCAGGATTCCTTCCATTTGCGCTGTGCAAAAGATACAGAAAAATTTCAGGTCACTGTGCCAAACAGTATGTCTCATTTCTGGAAGGTCTGAAGGTTTGGGAAGATGACACAAACCATGCCTACTCTTTTTTAGCCTACACTTATGTGTGGACAACACTCCATAACCGAGGTGGACTATACATTGTACAACATTCACGACTCTTATTACACATTGTTCCGGGCAATTGAAATTGAGACCCGTAAACATCCGTCTACCCAGTTGTTAGTTGAAGGAAGATTACAACCTGTGTACTTGAATGCGACTTGAAGTCATGTCATGGACCCGCAACTGAGCAACTAGATGTTGAATAGGGCTGCAAAAGGCCGAATTTGAAAGAAATCAACCGATTCTCGAGCAAGAGGAATTTGCTCTTGCAAGGAGAAAGGAACTAGCTACACGTACTATTAAAGCTGAACAGGCACTAGTCGAGGAGTTTGATGATGAGTTGGATGAGGATCGCCATGAGCAAATTGTTTTCCCAAATGTGGAAAGGGAGACAAAAGGTGAGAAGAAAATTTCAGGACTAGAGGTCTTGGATTACAAGAAGGACAACATGGTTCAGGTACCAGTAGCCTTCACAAAGGAAACACTGCCAATCTCACACTCACAGATACTGAAACCAGAAGTGGCTAAAAGATTGCTGCATCTCCAACCCATCACAGACAAAATGATGCCACACAGCGACACTGCCGAAGTCTCCCTACTCATTAGCAATGATTGTACACAGGCAATTCGACCTCGGGAAGTAGTCACAGGGGCAGAAGATGATCCATATGCACAGAGGTCTCTTCTTGGATGGGACATCATCGGACGAGTGTGCAAAACCCAAGGTGAGAGTCCAAGAAGTGCTGCATGCAACAAAATCGGTGTTGAGACATTCTCAAACTTTGCCTTCCCTGCCAAGACAAAGGAAGTTCTCTGTCCCCAAAAGATAATCCAGACCCTAGAAGCAGACTTCAAGGACATGAGTGGAGGTCAGGAGCCTCTCTCTGTAGAAGATCGGCAATTTCTCCAAAGGATGGAGGAGGGAATCGAGAAGCGGGTAGACGGTCACTACGAATTGCCTCTTCCATTCAAATCAGAGGATCATGTGAAGCTACCATATAACCGGCAGAAGATGGTAGTGAAAAGGTGCAACCACCTTAGTGCCAGATTCCGAAAGAATCCCAAATTTCTGGCAGACTACAAGGAATTCATGCTCGCTGTAGAAGACAACTGCGCTGAGAAGGCCCAAATCGAGTACAGGAATGGGAGAATGGATTTATGCTCCCCTGATGCACCTGAGCCCCTGTCACCAAACCACCTCCTGACTATGAAACCGAAGGTAGTGCTTCGGCCACTGGGAAAGTTTCAACGAGCAAATACCTACTTCGCAACACGATTATTCGGTACTGGATTGAGATATACCAACGGGAATGATAAAACTTTTTGTTGAAAAACAGAGGGCTACAAACAAGTCTCAGAAGGGGAAAAAGGGACTCAGGAAGAAACTTAGCAAGAAGTAAAGTCACTTACCTTTGTATGATTTTGTTTCAGTGGATTTGTTGTATTATCCAGTGAAGCGATTTCTAGTGAAAAGCATTACTGAACATATAGTCATGAACTATTATCACAATCCATGTAGACTTTGTAGGTCTACATGCAGTTTCACTATTAACATTAACGACTGGACGTTGATGTAGTGAATGAATAACAGAGGCCAAAAAATTGCGAACTACTCCACTCCACACTCCACTCAATATGACACCCAACTAGCACGTTGTATTCCACTTTCACACTCCATATGATATTCAACGTTTACGTTCCAAAGTTATATGTCATTTATGCATATTAATGTTCTGATCAATGCAATGAATTTGCAGAAACATTGAGCTCTTCTGTGGAATTTGTATATGATTTATTTACGTCCAACGACGATTAAACGGATTGGAACTGCACTTAGTTGTGACTGTTTGTCTATTGAAGGAGTGCGTTTGAATCAACCGCCCTGTAGCTTGTTTACATTTGAGAAGCTACAAAGAGGGTGAAGTCAGACTGGCGGTTTTCATTGAGGGTTGACGAGCTATGACGCTAAATCATCAAGGCACTTTGAAAGTTTGCGATGAGACGAGGTTTCTGGTGCCACAACCATCTTGAACACCGGTCAGTGGCCACAAATTGTGCAAAATTGGAAACTTATGTGAACACTGCAGTTGACTTCATGTGCAGACATTTCACCACAGTCTTGTGGCAGCACAAGTGCCAACTGGAAAACGTGATGAACGAGTGGCAAGAAGCAAAACTGTACATCACTGGTCTACCCACAACAAAACAGCACAGCATGTGGTAGGCCAAAATGATGAACAAGGGCACAGATACCTACTGTATTGTAAACTAGCTGCACACTGTGGATATATCCAATTGTCCTTCCCCTCTTAACTGCAGCATGCAAGAGGGGCTTCAGCTGCATGGAAAGGGTGAAGTCAGACTGACAGTCTTCTTTGAGGGTCGACAAGATATCCAAGTCGATGCTTGTGATCGATGCTATATTGTCCAGGCACTTAAGTTCGGGATAAGATAAGGTGTCTGCTGCCACAACCACTTTAATGCCAGTCAGTAGCCACAAACGAGGGAGAAATTGGAAGCCCAGGGGAATGCTGCAGCTGCCATGACTTCATACCCACATCAGACATCTGAGTTTACAAAATTTTATTCCCCCTGTTACATGTGTCAGTAGTTTTTGATTGAGACTTGCCAGTTGCTTTCCATGCAAGCGAAGGTATGACTTAAATGAACTCAGTTAATATCTTTGTCGCAGAGGAAGTTTTTGATTGAGACTTGCCAGTTGCTTTCCATGCAAGCGAAGGTATGACTTAAATGAACTCAGTTAATATCTTTGTCGCAGAGGAAGTGAAAATTTTAAAAGTATAAAGAAAGATCATTTTGAAGTCTAACAAGATGTCAGTGGCCCTGAATACCTGGCACAAAATCTTGATGAAATGATGAAGAAGACAAAAGAGGATAATTTACAAGTTGACAGTAGAGTTCTCTTCTGGTTTATACTTCCTTCCACTTTTAGTTTGATTTTTAAGCTTAGTTTGTATAATTAGGTTTTTGGGTTGTCATATATTCTCACTGAGCTCTCCTTTATTCTCTTTAATTATCACCTTCACTACTTTCCTTATTAGATGTGTCCATTTATTGGGTAATGTAAATGGAATGAAATAGTGGAATTTAAGCTCCCTCCTCTTCTGAAATCATCATCAACACTGGATCACTTCAAACGAAATTTGAATACCTACTTATTTTGATATTCCTATATATGCACTGGACTTGTATTCCCACTGCGTGGTAAATTTGTATATATCATATCTTCTATGGCAACCAGGGATATCATCTCAACAGGCAAGCGCTTTATGTTCAGTGAAAAGGTTTTTCCATTGCATAAAGATTTACAGTAATTTTTCTCCAGTTAATCTTTAAGAAACTCAGGTTATTTAACCTTAGCTCGCTGACCAAAGGTTGAATCTAAATTTCTCTGGTTAAGTCTACCTTAGTGTGGCCATGGCAGCAATTTTGGAAGCAATGAACATTGCTGCTCGAAGAGGAGAGAGCATGTTTTTAGAGACCGAACACACCCTCTTGATGTCCTGACAGTCATATGTTCAAGCTCTATAGGTTCACTAGAAATGGTTGTATGAACATCATAGACCATTTGACAGGACCACTGCAAAAGGCAACACAAAGAAATGAGTCACTGCCACAAAGCTTGCAAGTTTTTATTGCACTGCGATGCTATGCCACCGAGGCCGTCATGGACGACACAAGCTGTATTCATGGAGTGCACCTGCCAACTGCTTCAAGAACTATCCGCAAAGTCACCTTGGCATTGTGTCCAATGAAAGATGAAGAAAGTCTTATTTTGATCTCCGTTAATAATTGGTTGTACGTATTACTTGTAATGAGAATATTGACTGTGAATGTGAGCTTTGACACCTTTGTGTGTAGACTAATACTAGGGCCTCCATATGGTCTACAATTATCCTTTGTTACATAATGTACGAGGACATTAGCAGTTGTAGTGTGATAGGAGTCTACCTAAGGTCTACTGAAGTACAATACTCACACAATAGCTAAGAGTATGATTCCTGTACTGTCTTGACCAAGCGAGTTCCAACGTTCCTCGAGTTCCCTCTCCTTGGACCCGGAAAAGGACCTTAAGCGCTTGCTTATAGAATACAGTATAGCAATGTGTTTGCCAGGGCTGAATTTGACCTTGGCAATTTCACAGCCATTGCAGACCCAATCGATACTGGAGCTGCTAACCCAATCAAGCAGGGTATGCAGAGAACTCCTCTTAGCTTTGCAGCAGAGGAAAGAGCCCATTTGGACAAAATGGAGTGTGCTGGAGTGATCCAGCCATCCCAGTCTGCATGGGCGTCAGCCCCGGTGCTGGTTTGTAAAAGGGACGGGGGTGTCTGCTGGTGCATAGACTACCGGGCACTTAACGCTGTCACCAGGAAGGACACCTATCCACTCCCAAACATAGAGGAGTGCTTGGACACTCTTTCCGGCAGCAGATGGTTCTCGAAACTGGATGGAAACTCGGCCTATTGGCAGATGCGCATCCGGGATCAGGACCGCCAGAAGACCACCTTCATAACAGAGTATGGCCTCTATGAATTTGTCTGCATGGGTTTCGGCCTATGCAATGCCCAGGCCACTTTATCGAGGGCCATGGATCTGATCCTTAGGGGGCTAAATTGGGAGATAGTGTTGGCCTTCCTAGATGACGTGATTGTGCTTGGCGCTTCCTTTGAGGATCATGTGCGAAATCTCACGCATGTGTTAGAGATCTCCCTTAAAGCTGACCATGTGGAAGCAGTTCGAACATGATCAGTCCCCACCACGACCAAGCAGGTCGAGCAGTTTCTAGGCTTGGTTAATTGAAATTCAAAACATCATTTTTGAGTTCTTCCTTCCCACCTTTTCTTCAAGTGTTTGAGTCAGGGATTGTTAATGTATGTGTTGTAGAGTAATGTACGTATTCAGTCTGTCACATTTGTAACCCAATAGGATTGTATTTTTTATTCTAACAGGATATGGCGTGTTTGCAACAAGCTCTATTGAAAAAGGAGATTGCATCCTTGAATTTAGGGGCCATTTCATGAGCAGTGAATCATGGGAACAAACGTTTGAAGACTTCTATACTTTTCATTTCAAACACAATGAAAAACGTGTTTGGTAAGCATAATCAGGACTTAAAGTTCCAGTTTACCTTTGGAGCAGTCATTTGCAAAATATTCAAGATATTGCCTTTCATGCATATGTGTAGGTCTGTGGTACCACAAAACACCCTTCCATGTGAAAGTTTTGTTATAAAGCCCAAGTTATAAGGAGATGTCAGCATTTTTCTCAATAAACCGTAGCGGTATACGGTTTAGTTTGGAAAATTTTTTATTATGGGTACTATTGTTTACATTTTGTATATTTAACAATACTTAGAATCAATTTTACTGATTAAAATTTTTACAGTGGTTGTTTCTATTCCTAACTCACTTTAGAACTATTTTGAAGCACTAATGCTGGGTTTTCGTTTCATCTGCAAATGGTAAATTATGATTTTAACTAGAATTATCACTGAAGGTGATTAATACCCCCACCCCTAGTGTTGCTTTATAGTATGTGATGTCATGAGGGCAATGACGTTAATACTAAGTTTGTGCACTTGTCGAATTGGAAACAAAATAATTTTAGTTTACTGTACAATACAGAGTTGACACTGAGTATAAAACTTACAGCAAATGGAAACATGCTTTCCCCCAGCATCAGGCACAGTCTGTCATATCCATCAAAGATATGCATTTAAGAAATTAAAGAGAAATATTCTGAAGCTAGGTCTACATACTTTCAGGAAATCAGTCTGTAAATGAATATGCAGATGATTTGAATGGTGTCATACACTGTTAGTATAAAGCACATGAAAGAACTTTGCCAACCTTATTTTCAAATGCATTATTATTATTTTTTTTTTTCAATTTTCAGAATGTGCTGAAAGTACCTTTGCAACACACTTTTTGCCATTGTCAAAAAATGTGTCTGGCATGAACACATGTGGTGTCTTGCACAATATTTATACATTATCATACAAACAAAATGTGACCACTGTCACAGTTGCTTGAGTGCTATGGTAACAGTTGGTTCCACAAGGTTTGGGTAAAAAGTGTGGTTACCATGGCAATGCATTGTCTGATACAAACACAAGGGACATTTTAATAGCTTGAATGGTATGACCTGGGATGACCATTGTTTACATGCCTTCCACACCCTCAAGAATACCCTCATGAGTGAGCTTATCCTAGGCTATCCTCATGAGACTGCAATACTGTTCATACAGATTCCCGTGAGGTGGGGCTGGCGCCATTCTCACCCAGAACACGCCATCAGGGACATGGACCATTGCCTTTGCTATACATACAACGTCACCTATAGCTGTGCTCTTTCCAAAGCAAAACAAAATTACAGAAGGACCGACAAAGAATGCTTTGCTGTAGTGTGAGCTCTGAAGAAATGGAGACCACACCTTGAGGGAAGTTATGTAACTCTCATCTCTTCTCCATCATTTGAATCAGTGGTATAGGTCTGAACACCTGCACGTTCACAGGTGTAACAACTGTTAAAGGGCCCCTGAAATCCAAAAGCATGTTGATTTGTGTTGATTTATGATACCCTCAATATCACTTTTGCGGTGAAACATTTCATGTTTCTGTGATATTAATGTTACTAACAAAAGACACGGCGAGGGAACATGCAAGTTATGCTGAGTCGAGGGGAAGGTGCATTCCAATGTCTTTTGTTAAACATTTCAGTACTTTAGCAATGATTGACAGATGAGGTCATCTGAGGAATATTGGTTTGGAAGGATTTTTGTGGGTGTTCCCAATTAATCTGAAGAAAAATAGAAGAAAAATAATCGTTTAAAATATATGGAATGTTTCTAGATATTTGTTCCACCACAAAAGTGATGTTGAGGGTATCATAAATCAACACAAATCAACATGCATTTGGATTTGAGGGGCCCTTTAATGTTCTAGAGCCCAAATCATCACATGCACACATGCTTGATCTCCTCACTGCAGTCTACTCAATACAAGCAGCAACACCTGGTCACATTTCACAGCATATTTTCAAAATGGGGCATCAAAACATACATGTACCTGCTTTGTTACAGTGAGAATGGCTATATTGTGAATGCCGAAATATACACAGGGAGGTTGGTCGTTGCTTCTTCAAAAGTATTGCAACTGGAATGAAAGAGGAACTGCAAACCATCGAGAGGGATAGGAATGGTATGGTGAAAGATCCTATCTCCAGGCTCCTTGAAGTCAACAAAGCTGATGCCTTATGCTCCCAAAAGGTCTGTCAGAACTTTCCAGATTATGCTCCAGCAGGAACAGGTAAAGTAAATATAAGATTGCATCTGTAACTTGTAATTCTAGCTTTTTTCAACTTGCAGTCACAGCCCTCAAACAGAGATTAATAAATCAAAATTGTAATTGGTAATTGTAAATTTTCATTAATGAAAATTGAGCAATAAAAGAAATGTAATGTTCTAATCAAAGATGCCACTGAACTTAAAGTCAGAAATTACATTATACACATTTTAGGAGTACTTAGTCAATTTGATTTATGGGCAGTATCTTGAATGACTGTAATCCTTCTCAGGCTGTCATATAATGGCAGTCCTTCTTGAAGTATATTTTTGAACTCTGATTTGCCTTTCAGCACCAATCCCTTACCAGATATGTGCCACAAGAGCAGCTTCTTGCCAAAGGTATATGAAGACACCAACCCTACCACCAGCTCCTTCCTCAAGCCAACAATGCACCACCAAGCCGCGGCCACTGCGGGCACACCAACCCAGTCAGCTCATGCTCAATACCATAATGCTCAAGAGACATTTTCCATTTCTTTCTGCTACATGTTTAGCAAGGTTGAAGAAAAAAAAAAAACATTTCGTCTCGGTCTATCGAGGCAACAGTTTTAAACAGCACTGAAGGACGAGTTCACACAGTTGGATCGTGTCTCATTTCGACTCTGCAAAGTTGTGTCAAACAAGCAAGTTGTGAAGTTGTCTGAGAATATCTGTATACCTCAGGCCCTGAGAATATCTGTACACCTGAGGCCCTGAGACAGCATATTCACAACAGAAGGTCCAACCTTGACATCTTGCCTCGGTCTATAGAGACAATAGTTTTACACAGCACTGAGGGATGAGTTCACAGAGTTGGCCCATGTCTCATTTCGACTCTGCAAAGTTGGGCCAAACAAACAAGTTGTGAAGTTGTCTGAGAATATCTGTACACCTCAGGCCCTGATCGAGACAGCATATTCACAACAGAAGATCCAACCTTGACATCTTGCCTCGGTCTATAGAGACAATAGTTTTACACAGCACTGAGGGATGAGTTCACAGAGTTGGCCCATGTCTCATTTCGACTCTGCAAAGCTGGGCCAAACAAACAAGTTGTGAAGTTGCCTGAGAATATCTGTACACCTCAGGCCCTGACACAGCACATTCACAACAGAAGGCCCAACCTTTACATCTTAGCATGTGTCTTAGTGACTTAGCACGAAAGAAATAACATGTATTTTGCCTGCTATTTTGATTATTTTTGCAAGAATGTCTGCACCACTGTGTTATAAATGGACTTGATCCAGATTACACAGAGGCTGAGCTGGAAGCAATGGAGGGAGAGCAGAGTGAAATCAATGTCAGAGCTGCTGCTCAACCTCCGCCTGATCCTGCTCCAGTTCCCGATAGGAGGGGGAACAACAGGTGGTGCCTGTGCAGCAGCAACTGCCCGGTGATGCCGACCGTAGTGGAGTGTTTGTGCTGCCGCGAAATACCGAAGTGCAGAGACTTATATCCCGATGGATGCATAATCAACGCGGACGAGTTCGGGCAAGTCTGCCTGACGAGAGCAGTCCTCCGAGTTTTTCATATTGCGAGGCGAGATATTAGAGGACATCGTCTGGAAGTACCAGCAGTTCTAGAGAACAAGTAGGTTTGCTAAAAAAGAAAAACTTATTCATGCAACATCATAAAAAAAAGCGAGCTATACTTTGGACCCCTAACACTGTTAGGTACTATACTAGGCATAAATGAGCTGTTGTTAAGCTGAATAACTCAGTCACAAATGTACAATGTGTGTACATTTGTATTCACAGCTGGTGCATGGACACCTACACTTGTAGGTAAGTTTGAGTGTGAATTTGTTTATGTCCTTCTGCAGTCAAATTGACATACAGTGTAGCATGGCTACTCAGTCTCTTTCTTGTTAAAATGGCATTGGTGCATACGTGAGCATCAGTTTTACCATGACCTATAAATTAAGGCCTATGAGTATTTCTCTAGTCTCTGAGTGACATGCAGGCAAGAATTCCATATGTACCCCTAGACTGATGGTACAATTGTATCTGTCTCTTCACAATGGGCTTCTTATCTGACGTTGGGACATGCGTGGGGCTGACCACACATGTCCCAACGTCAGATAAGAGGCCCACCTTGAAGAGACAGATACCATCAGTCTAATGTACCCCCTGCTAAAATTGGAAGAAAAAAAAAAAAGCGATATGGGTCATTCCATGAAGTTGGGTACACAATGGGCAGTACTGTTCATCATGTTATATATCTGTTTTCAGAGGTCCCAACAAAAGTTATTTTAATCTAATATCCACATTGTCTGATTAATGAGGAGTGATAGAATATATTATCAAAAGGGCATAGTTGAGACTTTATGAAAATCCCGTTTTTTGATGATTAAAAATGTTATTTTTTTGTAATTTTTGTGTTTCTTTTGTGACATCAAAACATTGTTTGTGTTGTTTGAATATTAAATAAATACAATTTACAGTAAAGAAAAATGAGTTGTGTATTTATTCACATTATTAACTCTCATAGTCGGCACTAATAGACAATTCCCCAATGAAGAGGTTTTTCTTGGAAAATTACCTCTTATGAGATCATGTTACTATCGTAACATTTCGTGTCCGCGAAATGGTAATGAGGATTAAATATTTGCGAGTGGAAAACTGCAGAAATACGAGAGAAACATGGCAAGAAATGTCTTATATATGTTTGTTGTCAATGGATCTTTAAAACTGTGAAAAGAAACAATCGCGTTTGACTGCTTTTGGAAAATACGGAGGAATAAGGTGCTTGTATATTTTCTTCGTGTCCGTGGAAAAAGTTACGATGGGAACAATTCTCCACGATCCATTCGGCAAATGACGTACGCTCACGAGTTGACGACACATTGCCCGGGTTTCCGGATGATGCGACTTGAATGTGACGAGTGCGATCGGCTTGCAGACGACCGGTTAGAACAGCTCAAGCCGCTTTTGTGTTTCGTGGGCAGCTGTTACGATGGAAACGACGTGTCGCTTTTGACAAGGTAGGCTAGCTATCTTTCTCATGTTCTGACATGATCGTATCGTACTTATATTACACTTTATGATCGATATTTCGTAGATTATACCCACAGTTAACGAAATTGTGTGGGCAGAGCCTCGAAGAATATTTCATTAAAAAAAAAACCACAATCGGCGCGAGTAAAGTAATTCGTAATGATATTGCATCTTTAGTCCCACTCGTGTCTTTTTATGTAAGTAAATACATGTAGTTGATTACACATGGAAGTCTGGTGGTAAACGACGACATCAGCGCCCTTTAGTAGTATCGAGTCTAGACTAGTATGACCAAGGAGGTACTACGCTTGCCTAGTACCTCCTTGGGGCTTGGTATGACCTCTTGCTGTAGTATAAGACTTCCTTATTGAGTTATCACCACATAAACCAAACGTAATTTATTGGTGAGATAGTTTGCTGAGAACAAGGTTCCACAAGGACAGGCGCATGCAGAAGAACGTCGCACGCTATTCTCGACGATATTTCCGTATGGGATGACCTCATCGAGAGTGTGACAACACGATGTCAATATGCAGGATTTATAGCACATTCTGAGCTAAATTTTAGGTCATTTAGAAAATAAAATATTTCACTAAGGAGGCTGACAATCGCTAGTTTACCGAAACTAGGGGCCCTCAACCATACAAGTTACTACTAATATGACACTAGTCTCTGTCTATCTTACAAACGGCAAAATTTGCACATGAAGTTTACTTCGCTAGTGTTTCTAAGTTTAAAAATGACCATTTAATCGCAGAGGGCACCCTTCAAAATACAATTCAAATAATGCCATTAATATACAACCCAATATAAATTTGAGGTACAGTGGAAACTCGATATAAAGATCAGTGTTCTACTGTTCTTTATAACAAGATTCCCCTGTATTAAAAAATGTAGTGTTCATATTTACCTAGAAGGTTGCCAGAATATATATTGTAATCTGCAAATCATATTTGAACTACATTTCAGTTTTAATTTTATTTTAATTTTAATGTTGTCTTTTCCCCCCTACAGCCCCCCCCCCCCCCTCCTTCCAACTTATGATTACTTCAAGTTCAGGCTGGTTAAACACCGATAGACATGGCTAAGAAAAAGCCTTTCCATCTTCGGTTGCGATGTAGTATTGATTCGGAGGCCCGGAAGCCCTCAAAAAAACAGTCAACAGTAAAGTTAGTAAACAGTAATGAAGCTGCTTCCCGAACAACAAAGTGGCGACATAAGTTGAAGGCCAACAACCCACAAGAATACACAAAATTGTTGAAAAAAGCTGCGGAATATAACAAGTTACAGAGGATCGAAATGTCCCTAGCGGAGTCCACCTTAAAGAAGAGAAATATCTCCACTGAAGAGAAGGAAAAGTCTGAAAAGTTCCTAGAACAAAAGAAGCGGTGTAATGCGACTGCAGCTCTGCGAATGAGGAAAATGAGAGCAAAGAAAAAGGAGGAGCAACTACGGCTTCAATCAAACAAAATGAAACAAACACCTAGCACCAGAGCTCAAGACAAAAGGCAAAAAGAAAAATTACAAGCACAGGCAAGAAAGAAGCGAGAGAGACGAGCAGCAATGTCAAAAGAAGAACATGAGCAATACAACGCAATGCGACGAGAGAAATACAAGCAGAAAAAAGAAAAAGAAAAGCTTATGTGGATTGAATCGCAGAAGCTCAAGGCTCGAGAAGCAGAGCTAAAGAAAGAAGAGGAACGTTTGAAAGAAATTGCAGAGGCATTCGATCAGAAACATGCGGAGTTGGAAGTCACTCGCAAGAAACTCTCATCTGCAGGATGTGACGTGAGAAGTTCTTCGGCTAGAAGAAAAAGTTTGGAGAGAGTAAGGGCAGTTATGCCACAAGACCGAGAAAAGTGTGTTTCTACGATGATAGATCTATTTCAGAAGTCCTCTCCAAAAAAGCGTGCAGCACTGAAGAAGAGAGGAATGCACACTGGCCTTGAGGATGCCCATCATGAAGTCCAAAATCTCCTGACATCAAGCATTAGTGAGGAAATGGGCAGACTAAAGAGGAGCAAGAAGAAGAAAGACCTAGAAAAAAGAAGGAATATTGCTGCATCACTAAAGATCTTGAGCAAGTACCGACTTCAGAAAAAAGGATCGGCTCTCTTGCAGATGGGCCGCAAGATCATCTCCTCGGCAAGCAAGAAGAAGCAAATGCACGACAAGAGAAAGCTGTCCCCAGAGGTAGCAAGCGCAGTCATCTCGTTCTACGAAGAATCAGCCATCGACCTGCCTGATAAGAAAATGGTATCCATGAAGACCATGAAAAATATTCGATATCTTCAACAGTCAGTGGCGGCTTTGTTCTTGAAGTTCAAATCACAGAATCCAGACATGAAAGTAGGTGCAAAAACATTCTACAGCCTCCGGCCACATCATGTAAAGCTCCAAGGATCAATCAAATTCAGGGCATGTTTGTGCGAATACTGCACAAATATTGAGTTGAAGGCAACAGCAATTAATAATTTAGCACACAGTTACGGAATGAAGTCCTTCTTTGATGGCGTTCACTCAGTGAATCGCGTCACAATGTGTCCCAAGTCTGAAGGAGCGAAGACGTACATGCGACATTGCTCCGAGAGGAAATGCAAAGAATGTGGTCCCAAATTGTTGAGATCTTACCTGAGACCGCTGGTGGAAAAACACGGCCCTAAGCATATGACATGGAAGAAATGGATTCGGGTCAGAGTGGACGAGAATGGGAAGACGATCACCAAGCAACAGATTGTCACCAACGACGGGACAGTATCTCAATGTCTGGAGGAACTTGAAGGGGAGACGGTCACTATCAGTAAGCATCTGCATAGTGCGTCTTGGCAATCTCAGCAGTTTGCTACACTTACCAAGGACATGCCAAACAACTGGGTCGTCATGGTCTTGGACTTTGCAGAGAACTTTGTATGCAAGTACCAAGACGAAATACAAAGCGCACATTGGTATCACACAAACGTCACAATCCACCCTATTGTTTGCTATCACAGATGTCCAACATGTGATGAGACAATGCAGGAGTCACTCGTCTTCATAACAGGCGATAATCGACATACATATCATGCAGTGCACCAGTTCATGTCACAGGCAGTACAGCATCTCCGGCAAAACATGGAAATTGACAAGATCATCAGATTTACAGATCAATGTGCAGCCCAATACAAAAGTAGAGGACCATTCAAGGACATTGCTCTTGCACAGCAACATTACCAAGTTCCAGTAGAGCATCACTATTTTGGTGCCAGACATGGGAAAGGTCCGAGCGATGGGGAAACGGCTGTTGTGAAACGACAAGCTTCATTAGCTATTAGTTCTGGGCGTAAAGTAATGAACAATGCAAAAGATGTATATGAGTTCTGCCAAGATGAATTGACAATACAACCAAGCCAAGCCGAATGTCTCCACTTTCAACGGAAAGTGTTCTTCGTAGAGGAAATGAATCACAACAGAGATCACAAGGACGTCCAGACCATCAAGGGCACCAGGCAACTGCACTGTGTAAAGGGTGAAAGCAGTGGACGGCTGTGGACAAGGAACCTGTCTTGTTTCTGTAAAGGCTGTGTTCTCGGGAATCAGCAGTGTGACAGCAGAGGGACTGTAGATGACTGGAAAAGTGAAAAGCTGTTTGCTGCTACGATTGAGACATCTCATGGTAAGAACTAAATTAACCTTAATATTTACCTAGAAGGTTGCCAATATATATATTCATTTAGTATTATTGACTAATGCTAGTTATTTGTGATCCAAGCAGAAAGTTTTCAAACAGACCCATCTTATTCATTGGTTGTTTTAAAGTCAGTGGTTAATATTGTGGGTCGATTTAAAAAATTGTACAACTGCGATGTCTAAGCAGTGTAACAATGTTCAAGTGGATGAATAAACGGCCAAGAATATAAAAGTTTTGAAAATCCTGCCTTCACTATCCAGATTTCTATGAATAAAGAATGAACCATTTCAGTAACAGTTTATTCAACACTATAGCCAATGGGGAAATTTGAGCATCGTAAAACAGTCATTGCAAATTTACATTTTTGCAGTAGTATTTAAATTATCATTTTCACAGCAATTTTTGCAGGGCTTCATTTCTACACTATATCAGATTTACTAGTAGCACGTGGGACCATGTAGCTCAGATTTTTTTCAACTGGATTCATTGTTAACCAATGCCTTTAACATATATTTCTGTAAGTCCAGGGTTTTTGAAAGATGTTCTTAAACTTATAACTCATGAATTGCTGCTGCACATTACACCATTGTCTTGCCATACGCTGCCACGATGACCAAATGTTGTTCTATACTACAGAGTTAAATATGTGCGCACTATCTGTACATATTTTTCTTTGGATAGACCAATGTTTTTGTTCGTTACAGAGTGGTACAACAGCAAAATTGTGTAAGTGTGAGGTGTTCTTTACAGATACAGGTGATACTGAAGACCCGTCTTCCATGACTGTTGCAGATGATGACTTGGATGCTGACGGCCCGTCTTCCATGACTGATGCAGATGATTACTGGGAAAGCGAATCCTCCCCTTCCTCTTCACCTGTGAAACAACTGCATGTTACCGGTTTGTACAAATCAGTAATATCGCTGTTTATGTTTTCTTCAACCCTTTTTTATATTAGGGAGTTAATTTTGGCGATATGAAAAACAGTTTATTTGTCCCTCGGATGAAACATTTAAGGTAGCCAATGCCTTTTGCAGAGCCCACAAAATGCCCCAATCATTGTTTGAAACCAAAGATATTAGTATTTGGGCAATATCTGTGAAATTTCGAAATCAAAAGTTGTGTAGAATTCAAAAGATAACAGTTGTAGTGTAGTCGGCATTCAAGCAACAACAGTGCATTTATCGTTCGGGGACTGTAATATAATACTTAAAATCCAAATAATAATGTCAGTAGGTATACGAATGTCATAGTAAAGAATTCACTTATTTCTTTTTGCTGTATTTTTAGTGATAAAATATACCATGAACATGATCAATCGATCAAACAGGTCTGTAAAAGGTAGACTAAGTCTAGAATAAATGTAAGGCCTTATAATAAATATACCAAAATAATTTGAATCATAGTTTTCAACTTAACTCCATAAATAAAGTTGCACAGAGGTTTCACAATATTGTCTGCTTGAATACTGTAGTGTTCCCACTAATTCTGACAAATTTCATGCAAAAGTCATTGTCTACCATTAAGGTCTTTTTTATGTATAATCTTCAACTTTCACAGATAACGTGGTCATAGGTGTTCCAACTTCCCACCCGCCTTCTACGTCTGACAGACAGCTTCCCGTTGAAGTCCCAACTTCTAACTTGCTGTCTACTGGTACTGAGCTTCATGTTGAAGACCAAACCTCTCACTCGTCAACGTGTGACACACAGCTTCACATGGAACTCCCTACTTCTCACTCGCCATCTACTGCTGGCACTCGGGTTCATGTTACAGGTTTGTAAAAATTATTTTTTACATCTCAACTTTCAAAGTTCAATTCAAGATTCAAATAATTTACTATCATGCACTGAAGCATAGAAATCATTTCAAATTTTCTGATATACAAAGGAAAAAAATGGCAAGTGGTATAATGTTAACAAATGTACTTAAGATTTTACTTGTTCTAATCATTGAAATTGGTCCCTGCACATGTATTGATGTTCTTGGCAATTTAGGTTTTAACAATCATAGCGCACATGGATTGGAACCCCACCAGCATGAACCCAAACACATGCGCACACACACACATTTATACATACCTCACAAATGAACACACACCTGCAAATGTCCCCATTTTTAACGCTTAAGTCCACCCACACCAAAATACTGATGTGCACTTAAACACCTCAGTGACCTCACCCACTGCAATGCGTATGTATCCACGTGCACTTACAGCATGGAGTCAGCATGAACACACACGTGGGACACATGCTCACCTGCACCCAATTCTAGTCCCAAAATGTCTGTGTTATTTATGTTTAAAGTTAATATACCCAATTGCACATGCAATATATTATGTACATGTGAAGGGATATTTTTTTCCCAACAAGTTAATCACACCTCCACTTTATGCATATTTAGGGAGGCTGTTACAAGATTTATGGAGAGACATACCAGTTCAATTCTGTTCAAATGAGTTTTTCTGTGGATCAAAATTCTCTTTCAGAATAACTATGTCTGAATGCAGGAGGATGTATGTCTTCTTTCATATTAAAGATCACTGGAGATCCTTTTACTGATTATGTTACGTGCAGTACTGGTTATCTGAGAATTGTCTATTGGTGACAGTTTTCTTCTATTTTGCAAAAGCATTGTTACTTTATAATTTTAGATATTTTATCTTTATTCATATATACAGCTTATCGCCAAACTCAGGACCTTCAAACTGGGGATTTTGTTGCCGTTGTATATGGTAAGACGTGGTGGGTCGGAGAAGTCCTGGAGCTGAAAGGAGAAGATGCACATATCAACTTCTTACTCAATAAGGGTGATAACAAGTACTCTTGGCCAGACAAACCGGAGCAAGACTGGATTCGGAGAACTGGGATCTTTGCCATCTTCCCCTCTCCACCAATTCCTGTGTCCTCAAGACATCTTGGATTTGAAGAAAACACTTTTCGTTCACTGGCAACTAGAATCGACACATTCATCAATCTTGAAGAATAGGATTAGTAGGACAGGATGCTGCATTTTAGAACAGGAACATGTATATGTGAATTAAAACAGCCTCAGGACAGCTTTGGCATTCTTCAAATTTTCTAAAATGTTTTATTGGAAGAGTATATGTAAGGAATAAAATACAATGTTTAATGGTGAAAATTCACCTTCCGTATCTCATTCCATTGTATGTTTACCTTTTTTCATTCTTCCCATGAAAGATATTAAAATTAGCAAATGCCGAAGCTGTTTCGATCCTTTTATGTTATGAGGCACTACTGGCCAGGATCTCCTGCACATCATTCAGTGTAGAGTCTTAGTGCTGTAGTATTCGGTTATTTTAAAACCCAGTTAACCTACTTCAAAAATATGGTTGTGTTTCGGTCATATAATGTACAAATTTTTATACAGGTTGTACATATTCCTTCATTATTTTGCAGGTAATATTTATAGTGATAATTTTACTCGTAATTCTATTTGTAATAATATTTTCAGAACATAATGAGAATCAAAACAGTTATCCAAACCCAAACCATTTTGACCAAAGACGGTTTGGTTACTGCTTTGTTAACCTTTTTACTACAGCACTAGTGTAGACGTGCAGGACTGCGCTGCAGTCATCAGCTGAGGAGCTAGTAGCATGTGGCCTCAACTAGAACAAAATGCAAATGAAAGTATGGGTTATTTGGAATTTTTCATGTGAAAAATGAAGTTTGAATTCTGAATCAAAACATTGATTGAAAAACAAACACACATGCTCATATAAAAAACTGTTGACAACTCATGAGAAACAGGAAAATCTTAAATCAACAAGATATTGTTATAATTCATGGTTTAGGAACTTAATTTTTAATTCATTTAATAGAATTGATATTTGTATGCTAATCAGAAATCAAGTTTTTATGTGACATTACTTTAATACTAAATAGAATGACACAAGTTAACAATACAGGGGAACCGAGAACAAGATTCTTAAATTTCTTGGGACCATCAAAGTTAGATTGCTGTATTGAATCCTTGATAGTATCAGGGCTATTATACATAAGTATTATGAGTATAGGGAACTTCATTATAGTGAGGTCCTTAAGACCATATAAATTAGTGTGTTATATTGTAAATATGTTCTACTAGTAACACAAAAGAATACAAAGAAGTGGGACAAGAAAGATTACATTGTAGTAGTGGAGTTCGTCAGATCAGTGTTCTACTGTTCTTTATAACAAGATTCCCCTGTATTAAAAAATGTAGTGTTCATCACAACGGTGATGGCAAAGAAATTCAAAGTTAGAATTCCTGTAATAACTTCAAAACTTGAACAAAAGCAAAATGCAGGCACTATGTGACTAAAATTAAAAGTATTGTAATAAAATAGTATCAATATAATGTACATGCAAGAATATGGATGTAAATATAAAAGTCACTGTAACTTGAAAACGCATTGATAAACCAATACAAGAACTGGAGTGCCAAAAATATTAGTAAGGTAACATGCAAGAAAATGTGAATATGAGTTGTAACAAAATCTGAAGATATTGGGAATTTCATTTTGAATTAATGAATAAAATTATAATTCTGTCGTTCAATATGTCATTGTGATAGGCATGCACATTAAATTTGAGCCTACCCAGACTACATGCATCAAGTTTTCTGTAATCTGTACATTGTGTAGGAGGAAAGATAATCTTTCAAAGAAGGGTAAACGATTGTAATTAATTAAAATTATCCATGTGATTGCTTATTTTTGTTCAATTAAAAGCTGTTCTTGAAGAAAATCAAACAAAAATAATGAGATACATGCATTATTTGAGTAAAACTAGCAATTTGATGTTTCACGTGTAACAGGACGCCGGTATCTTGGTGTCTTTGTTACATGTGAAACCACCAAATAAACTTTGGGACAAATACATTATGATTATAAGAATAAAATTCTTATATATATCTTTATATAATTATTCTCAGTCATTACTTGAAATTTAAAAATGTTGAAAGTCTGATAAATCGAAAGACAAATTTATTGTTTCACATGTAACAGGACACCAGAATCTTTGTGTAATTGTTACATGTGAAACCTTAAAATGAAGTTTGGGCAAATAGTCATTTTGTATATGTGTCCGCATCTTTACTCTCCGATCTTATTTAAACATTAACCTGTCCTCTTATGCTTCACTCTATTTCCTTTATTATTCATGCTACATTTAAAAGAATATTAACAAATAGGACACTATTTTAGTGTTTCACATGTAACGGGACACCGGTATCTTGGTGTCTTTGTTACATGTGAAACCACCAAATAAACTTTGGGACAAATACATTATAATTATAAGAATAAAATTCTTATATATATCTTTATATAATTATTCTCAGTCATTACTTGAAATTTAAAAATGTTGAAAGTCTTATAAATCGAGAGACAAATTTATTGTTTCACATGTAACAGGACACCATAATCTCTGTGTAATTGTTACCTGTGAAACCTTAAAATGAAGTTTGGGCAAATAGTCATTTTCTGTATGTCCGCATCTTTACTCTCCGATCTTATTTAAACATCAACCTGTCCTCTTATGCTTCACTCTATTTCCTTTATTATTCATGCTACATTTAAAAGAATATTAACAAATAGGACACTATTTTAGTGTTTCACATGTAACAGGACACCAGAAAATCTGTGTAATTGTTACATGTGAAACCGTAAATGAAGTTTTGGGCAAAGTAGTCATTTTTGTATGTCATTTTGCATATTTATTTTCTGATCTTATAAACATTAGCATGTCCCCCTATGGCTCACCATATTTCCTGAATTATTCATGCTTCATTTCAAAGAATATTAACAAAAAGGACTATGTTTCAGTGTTTCACATGTAACAGGACACCGGAATCTTTGTGTAATCGTTACATGTGAAACCTCAAACAAGGTTTTGGGAAAATAGAGTCTTTTTGTATTTGTTAACCTTTTCACTTTCTGATCCTATTTAGGCATTAGCATGTCCTCTTATACTTCACCCTGTTTCCAGTATTAGTTGTGCAGCATTTCAAAGATATATTTACATTAAGATTGAATTTCAAAATTGACCCCTAAAACTGTCTGCAGACCTTTCTAATAAGAAAATGTTGTAGGATTTTTAAAATTTTTAACTTTCGATTGGTATTTTTTGCTGTTGCTGGTGTGGAAAGAGTCACAACATACTTTCCAAATATTTCTTGATTTATAAATATCTTGTGGCAAACTAAGAGAAAAAGCAGATTTTCTTCAGATCAAATTGGAAGGTTGGTGTCCCTGTTACATGTGAAACAAGTGGGCGTTATCTTGAATGTGTGATGATGTGTAGTGGCTACGCTGCAAGATTCAAACTTCTAATAGTTTGTTTGATATACTCCATGTATCTATGTTTCTTGAGATGACAATAACTAAGCTCTGCATTAGTTTTGAAATTTTGAGCCTCATGTCACACTTTGTGTACCCAACTTCATGGAATGACCCATATATAGATTTTCCCAGTATTGTGCATAATCCAGTAACAGTCTCTGTGTAGTAGTTTGTTCTTCCAACAGCTATGGTGTGCCTTTAAAATCTGTCCAAAATGGAGTATAGATGCAGCATAATTGGGATTATCGACTATGGGAAGTGCAGATGACATGACTCGGTTCCAGAGAGACTGTTTCTCAGCATGCTTTCACCAAAAATTGCTTTATCAAACATTCCTTGGTGCTGATATCAGTGATCACCATTTTGAGTGTGTACAATACAAATGTATGTGTATCTGTTTCATACTTACTGCTTTATATACTAAAAGGAGTGAGGTGAAATATTAGGGAAGCAGAGAAGAGGGAGCTGAACAAGTAGAAAAAAAAAAAGAAGAAGAAGAGGTGATGAAAAGCTGGAATTAGACTGAAACAGTGGTGACATAGAGAAAGGAAGAAATGTGCATTATGATGGTTTCTGTTAACAGGGCCCTGTTGCATAAAAGTTGAGATCAAATATACATCAGAAAATCAAACATATCCCTTGTAATAGTCGATTCTGACTGGCCAATATCTGATTTGCATTTGAATTTTTGACTAAGGTTCGATCGCATCTTTTTATGCAACAGACCCAGCTGATTGCATGTTTTCTATAAGTTCCCCCTTTCCTTAATGCACCCTGGATTGATGCAGTGAGGGCTCCGCAGAGTGTGAACAAATTTTTATTGTAAATTCAAGGTTTCTTTTATTAGCGTCATTCTCACACAAGCCACGGAAATTAAGTGCATACTATGAACCTTGGAGTTACACATACAGATATTTGTTGGCACTGCCGATGGAACACATCAGAACTGCAAGGTTACTTTCAGGTTCAGGCCACATAGAAATCTTTCAGGTTGGAGCAATTAGGGCAATTACTCAGAGTGGAGATGGTGTGGGTTAATTTAAATGATCTGCTTCAGTGTGATATCTAATAAGAATCCTGTAACTGCTAGATTAAGTTTGTTGACATGACGTACAAACAGTGCACAGTAGCACAGGAAATTTAGAATAGATGTGTGAAATTTTCAAGGTTATTCTCCTCGTAATGAAAGTACAGGGGAGAGTTGTAATAGACATAGCCATTTTGACTGATATCAGTTTGGTTTGGTTTTTTTCTTCTGTAGTTCAGTTTACTACAGGTTCAGTAACAAAGTGACAATATCTTTGTATGAATACAAATTGATTTAATATTTGCTCACATATGACATGCATTTTGTATATACTTACAAATACATGATGAGTTCATTTTCTTGATTTCAACTTTAACTTCTAAACCTTGATTTTCACTTCTGAAACCTCTAAGTTATGGTGTTTAATGTGTTTTGGATATGTTGACTGAGTTGTGTTTTGTGAATCCTTGATTGTTACGTTAAATCAAACATACAGACATTAAGTGGGTAGGACTCTAAAAGTGGATATTTTCATGTGAGTAATTTTTCGCACTTTGCTGGGCCAGATGAATTTGCATGTTTTTTGGATTCTGCTGAATCAGGACATTGATTACTGGAACGTATATCGTGCAAAAAAAAAAAAAATGTGTGCTATTATTTTTCGCGTGATGCGTAGAATTTACTCAACTGACCTCATGTTTCAATGCCTGCCACTTCCCAGGAAGTGTTATCCGTATACAGGGTGGCCCAAAAAGAACGGAAAGCCTAAGATCTTTAATTTCAGCAATATCGTTGCAAATATGTCATCATGTTGCATACTATTAGAAAGGCCATTCTTTTTTCAATAGAATGACACCAAGCTCTTTAATTTCAGTTAATGCATTACGATTTTAGGCCCATTTTTGTCAACCCTTGAAATTTTCAAAATGTGATCATTTTGCACTCTCAGAGATACAGAAACCAGTGAGAATTCGGCTTACTGTAGAACCAGTAGCGTTCGCAATGTGCGGAATGTGGGGCGGACAGTGTTATTGTCGTCAGGTCGTCTCATTCACAATGGTATGACAACCACATTCCACACATTGTGAACGTTACTGCTTTTATGGCAAGCCGAATTCTCGCTGATTTCGGTGTCTCTGAGAGTGCAAAATGATCACATTTTGAAAATTGCAAGGGTTGACAAAAATGGTCCTAAAATCGTAACGCATTAACTGAAATTAAAGACCTTGGTGACATTCTCTTGGAAAAAGAATGACCTTTCCAATAGTATGCAAAATAATGACACATTTGCAACGATATTGCTGAAATTAAAGATCTTAGGCGTTCCGTTCTTTCTGGGCCACCCTGTACATAGGTTCAAGAATTGAAACACCCTAATGAGTGGGTTCTGATGCTTCCATTGGGTAGTTGTTGGGTGTCACAGCTTGACCTCTTACCACTCACTCGTTACAACAGTACGGGGAGCTCAATTTGGAGGTAGAGGAAAAGCTTGTAATAACATGCCACCAGGCTATGGCATAAGTATGGTTCACTTTCTTCCTTTTCCTAGTATTAAATCATCCTTAGCACCTGCACTCTTACTGCATCTAATCCTTGCTTTAGGTGCTTTTGAGAATATAATTATATTTTTGTTTCCGAGTAATAAAACATTGGATTATTCATTATTTGAAATGTGTTAACATCTACAACTGATGTGTTTTGTGTTCATGGAAGTACAGTATATCGAACTGTGCTAGTTCACATACTGATAAGATATTTCAATTGTTTGAAATGTATACTGTATCATAGAAGCTATACATGGACCAATTAGTAGAGAGTAAAAAAAAGAAAAGAAAAAAAAAACTATTTCTTCTCTGTGGTAGACACACCCACCCCCTTACCAATATATGTGACCCTGCATCCAAAAAAAAAAAAAAAAAAAAGTCACCAGATATGAATTCTAGTTGAGGGCAGATTCTTTTAAAGCAGACCTTTAGCTTTAAAATGGTGTATAACTCAAGTGAAAATGGATTTTTTTAAAATCTAAATATTGGAAAGAGAGCATACACTCTGGAAAACTGTATACAGTGTACCAAGAAAAAGGGCTCCGAAGTTTAAGGTCTATTCAAGCACTTATTACCAAGCCGTGCTAGCTGTGCAATGAATGGGACAAAAGAATAGGATGTAAAGCACCATATCAGCAACATTGAAGGGATTATCAGATTAAGCTGAAGTTGACCATGCTCTATTAACACATTCTGTCCATTACCATATAGTACAACTTTTGAAGCAGTAATGTTGTCCTTTTAAAAGGTGTTAGAGTTGAAAGTAAAGAGTATGTAAAGGATTCTTAAGTAATGAAAAGGGGCCTCTCAGGCATATCTACTCAACTACTCTACAGGGCCTACAATATCATAAAGTATTCTAAAAAATGGCTAAAAATGTAGTTTCCAATTCATTTCATGATTCCAAACTTTAGAATAATATAGAAGTATTGCTCTTTCAGAAAATAAGAAAAACTCAAGGTTGACTAGGTTGATCAGTTTCATCTATTTTTAGGCCTCACGGCAAATCAGGCATGAAACTTTTCAATGGTTTTGTAATGCATGGTCACATATGACAAATAGGTGTAGTCCCTGCATATGCGATGATGTGTTAGTAGGACCCTTTTTTGTGCCTTTATTGGGCCAGCTACAATTGGAGTGATGGCTTTAAATTCACTTTGAAGAGCCAGATAAAGAAAATAAAGTGACATGGAAAGAGAACAACTGCTGCTGCCAGTGTACTGGAACAAAGTTCCTTATAATTTAGAATCTATGGTTCATCCACTGTGCCACTGCAGATCCAAGTTAACTTTACCAGCACCATATGACACATTGAACAAGAGGTCAGGTGTAAGAATTGGTTCTTAAACTTGATTGTAACTTTGTAGTTAGCCCCCACTCTAGCCCCACATGCCTACTTACAGGTGATTGCACCACCACAGCGCTTTTGCTTCCTCTTAACCAAAGAAAAACAATTTGCATTCCCTGAACTCATTTTGGCCATGTCTATGTAGGGGGAAGAGGTCCAATCCCCTCTGTGGCTGTGATCAATGGTTGGTTGATTACCCTCACAGTATCGGAATTTCCAGGGTCTTCTATCTCCATGCTTGAATGATTTATGATATTACAGCCTGCTGTGTGTTGCATATAGAATGCATGATGTGTAATTGGACACCCACAGAATTCATAAGACCCAAAAGTCAATGTATGCTCAACTCCCTATGAAATTTTCAGGCAATTATAATTCCATCCCTTTTTGGGCCTGTGCCTTCGCTTACCTGCTTACCTTATTTCACTCCTATTTCTCACCCCGTTATACTCCTGTCAGGTTCTATTCAGCAGTGGTACCCTATGAATGCCACAAATGTAGTCCAATGCCAGTTCATGCATTTAAATCAATTTGGCTTCAAGGCTGCTTCATTTCTGTGCAAATTGATTATGCTATTTCAAACTGTTTGTATCTATCCAGATGATTTTTGATGAGGGAAACTCTTTTGCCTATAAGCAGCCTGTTTAGCCCCCCCCCCCCCAAAAAAAAAAAACAAACAACAACAACAACAACAAAAAAACAAAACAACAACAACAAACAAACAAAAAAACAAAACAAAAACCCAGCAACAACAAAAACAAAAAACACTGCTGGCTATCCATGCCAGTGATGGAATTTGCAATGGGTTGCATGTGCTGATTGAAATGATACGCATTTTTCCTGCTTAATCGCAGTCACGTAGAGCTTGTGCGACTCTGTATTTATCATGCTTCTGTCCTGGCGGGTCATTGGAGTCAAGACAGCATGCCTGAATGGATGGCTGCGCAGATGCCACTAATGAGTGCCAGTCCCTGTCTGCGTAAATTGTCTGTTTTCATTTGAGCACATACTCCATTTAAAATCATCCTCTAGGAGCTTGTGGCTAGAATATTTTAGTGTTTGATTTGTTTGTTTGATTTTGTGTTGCTTTAATGCAGTAGTCTGAGGCTAGTATTTTACTGAGTGTAGCTGATTGGATTAGGTTGATTGATGATAGTATTAAATAGGAGCATGGAATTCTAAAAGGGTGTTGATGTAATGAGGTTTCAAGTGTTGATATGAGGTAATGGGAGAGGAGTTCAATGACTCACTTTTTTTTAATTTTCTTTGATCCAGTTATATATGCTCTTGCATGATGGAGGAAGGATGATAGATTTTTTTCCCCCCTAGACTATAAAATAATTTGGGATGAAGAGCCAAGTACGATTTCTCATGGACCATTGCAGCTATTGCAAAGCTATCCAATCATGTTGCAGACAGTTGATGGGGCTGAATCTAATTCTGTCTTTGGTCTAACTGGTGGGATAATTTGGGGGTTTATGAAATACACTACATTGCAAGATTTTTGAGAAGAAAAATCAAAATGTTGGGTGCTTTACAATAAGTTTACAATTTTAAGTCTTCAAATTCTTTCAGGGTATGCTGTATAAGTTCTGTTTGTGAATCCAAACTATGTTTGACAGCTAGATAAAATGTTGGTCACACAACTTGGCTTTTGTCAATGATATTGTCTCTCACTTGTTTTAAGCAGCAGTTCAGGAATAGATTACTCCAGAGATTATATTCTAAATCATGAATTTCTCTGCTCAGTCTCCTCCCCTCTCTCCATTTCTCTCCCTTTCTCACCTATCTCAACTTGTCTTGTCCACTCCCTGTATTTCTTCCTTTCTGTTCCTATCTCTTTCTCATAAGTGGTGCTTTGGTTTTTAACTTTAACCATTTCTGTACATGTTGTCACACGTCCAACTTTAGGGGACTGTTATTGCAAGCTTTGCTTTTAAATTGGTTCCCCCACTTTCATTCTAATTTCTATTTTGTATTACCATTTGTTGCTAGAATGTATGATTTGACTAGCATTTACTTTGTGGAAAGCAAAATGTCATTGTATTGTAATAATCATTGTAAAATAGATTTGTTTGTTTCTTTTTTCATGAATACAAATTGGAAATAAATTCAAATCAGAAAATCAATCAAAGCTCATTTCCCCCAATCATGTCTTAAGTATGTATATTATAAACTTTATCTCTAACAGATGCTTCATGTAATTGTGCACTTCATTGGTAATAACCAAGAAGTTGCCATCCTGAGAATACAATTACTGTAATAAATACACGTGGGTGAGTTGATCAAGTGTGAGATATAGAGGTATTATGGCCCACTGTTTTTGTGCAGCGTGACATTTAAAAAACAGCAAATATTATTTGAAGGAGAGTATGTGGTAAAGCCCGCGCATACATACAATAATCCATCTTATTGGCTTGGTTAAGGTTGGTAGACAAAATAGTATCAATGTTCAATGTTCTTATTCTGTTGCTTTATTTAAGTCTTGATGATGGAGTGGTGTGTTCATAGACCTCTCATCATTCTCCTTTGCTCCTTTCTCCTTTTTCCTTATTCTTTGATGTGTTGCTATATTCTTGCTACAATATTGCATCTTTTTTTTTCCGTGTGCATTTTTGGTGTGTGTGTGTTGTGTGACCAACTGTGTGTGTATGCGTTTACTGTGTGTTTTTTTTTCCATATTTTCCTGATACAAACGGCTTAGTGAATAGAGTCAGCGCCATAACATTGATATTCGGCAATTGTATTCACTATGTACTTTAAAACAAGTACCATTACTGTTTAAAATCTAGTACTATTATCATACATATCAGTAAATGTATCAGTAAACATACATGTATGCTCTAGCTGTGCATACACATCCTGCTAGTAACCAACCTCGTCAAAACCACACAATCGTAGTTGGTGTAAATCAGCATATAGTAGATAAATTTTGGATGAGTATGTTATTTGCATATTGTTGATCAAGTGATCCACATCTTGCAGGCTTTGCTTTCAGGAGATCACTCATTTCCATTGGTATATTTACTTCTTTGTTTTCCTTGCAAGTATGCGTTATTTTTCTCTCAATTCATTCATTCATATATTTGTATCATATTTTATGACTTTAACTTCTTACAAATTATTAAATCAAATGTATGCTTTGAATTATTTATCACTTTTTGTTGGACGGAAATAAACTATAAAGTGAATTGAATTGAATTGAATTGAAGTAAATGCCCCATGTGAATATTCATACATTGTATCACAGATGCAGGACATTATGCCATATATGTTGATACAGTGTACAAGCATTATGCTCTACTTCCTTTCCTTGTGTGATAATGCATTTCATGACCGACAGTGTTTCTCTGATGAAGTTCATTGTTCATCTTTGTTTGTTCAATCTGTCATTCATTCACTAGATGCTGCTCCAGCTTGCCAAAAGCATCTTTGAGGAGCAGACGTCCCTCGACAGTGTCGTCCACAAGATCATGAAGGAAGCTGTGGGCTTGCTTAAATGTCAACGCTGTCTCGTCTTTATCCTGGAGACCACAGAAGATTCGGTATGTTTCCTCAATCATGTGCGACAGAACGTTCACTGTAGGAACCTCATCATTTCATCTTTAAGCTGCAGAGCCATCTCTAGTCTAACTTGCCATTTCATACAGCAATCAACATCAATGTTCACTTGTCTTAACACTGTGGTCAGCAGTTAATGTATGCAAAAAGAAAAAAGAAAAAAAAATCATTCATAAATACATTGCAGTAGACACTCTATTTGTTTGTATGTGTGTGTGTATTTTGTTAATTTTGGTTTTATTTTTGGCTCTCCTTCAATATTGTCATTCATTGGACACCATTTTTCCTTCTACAGAGCAGCCGGTGCACGATGCCAGTTGTTTGTTCTGCTTCATGCATCCTGATCTGTCATTTCAATCACGTCACTACTCTCTCTGTGTCTGTCTCCTAACTCTGGAGGCTGTCAGGCTTCCCTCATCTTTCTCTGCCTCATACACATGGCACCAAATCCATAACACTCAATTTTGCGAGGACCTGAGAAAGTGATCAAAGACAAACAAACAGTGCCACCATAGAGAATCCCCCTGCCTGTTCCTTTCTGCTATGAGCGTTCATAGGCAGATAGCTGCAATTTCAAGAGCAAACAATGAGAGCTTTCATGACTGCATAATTGCACGATGGAAAATTGTTTACTGATGTACCAGACAAGCTAACGGGACGTACAGCAATTCACCCACCAGTATGCATTCAGAACATGGACTGTATCTCTCTTATACAACGTACCTTCCATATGTGGACTTGCTTGAGTTACGTGAACCGGTAAATCATTTTACCTGGGAATAAAAGAATTGTGCCAATTGTCCAATTAAAGGGCGTCAATGACCGTAAGGGTTTTGTTACTCAACATTAAACAAGAAAGCTGTTTGCTTCTACTATTATCATCATTGAGAGCTTGATATGGTAGTGCCAGATCCAGGGGGGAGTGCACTGGGCCTGCGCTCCTCATTTTTTTTTTTGTTAAGACAAAAGAAATAATAAGAATAATTAAAATTAAGGGGGGGGCACACGTACCCTTCCCCCTTTAATTTTGTAAAGGTGTCCCCTCTTTATGGAATTCCTGGATCCGCCCCTGATAAGGCTCTTATCAAAATGTAGGGTTGTGAATATTTCTCATCAGTTTGGTTTGTTTCTTGTGATCCCATGGCAAGTCCGTGGTCTTGTTTTGGCAAACTGTCCTCTCAGACTGTTGGGAGCTTCGTGTAATATTCCTTGCATGTAGAACGAAATGAGAGTGGAAACCCACAGTGAAAGGAAGGGAAGTACAAGAAGATGGATGAGAATGAAGAGGATGAGGAAGAGGTAGTCGAGGAATAATTGCTACTAAACTTTCCAGCGTGAGAAGGGGTACAGGGATATGAAGCTTCTTCCCAAATGGTGAGGCTAATAGCCAAGTCATGCTGGGAGCTGCACTCAACGTGTTGCATCAGATCACGTTTTCATGCCCCAGAGAACCTAGCCCAGTTGGGCCCCTTCCTCCTGAACTTTTGTCTAACGGTCCAATTTCTTTGAATATCAATACCAGATCCCTTAGAATGCTGGCAACAAGACACATGCTTATGAATTTTAAGCTGGGATGAAGTATTTGAATGCAAAATATGACAGCCTGACATCTTAATGGTCTATTCCTGCTTGTATGTGGATTGACTATCAATGCATTTAAGCAGTCACTAGATATCAATCACTATACAAGCATTGAAATTTTTACCAACATATTAAGCCTTTAAAATGTGTATCAGCTTTGAAATGTCTTTTCTATGCATGGCATATTGTTCTGATCTTCTATTCTATTGAAATTAGATGAAACAACAGACACCTTCAATAAAAGTTAGAAAACACTTAAAGTACAAATGCATTACAAGTTGTCTTAAATGCTTTCCTTTTTCGCCCAGACCATGTTTGTGAGGCCCTTTACATTAGCCGAGAGGCCTCAAGAAATTCTAGATGAAGAGTCACTCACGAACATGACTAAGAGCGAGTTTGTTTAGAGGGATGGGAAGGATTTGTGAGGAAAATCAATAGACTCCTTTGCTTAGTTATCATCTCCCATACATCATGTTCAATGTAGTATTGACTGTTATCTGGAGTCCTAGTATTTCCTGTGAGCGGCTTAGGAGGGAAATGGATACCTACAGTTTTTGTTTTATCCCTTGATTTTTATACACCAAGGGTGCTAGAGGCACTCTTTCTCTTTGTTTTCTCTCTGTCTGTTTTAGTATATCACTTCTCAATATAAGAATGTGAGGGAGAGTGATGAAAAAAAAGAAAAGGCAAAAGTGATGCAAAGAAAAGGTAGATGTGAAAAAGAAGAGGGAGGGAATAAAATGGAGGTAAGGAAGTGAAAAGATTGAAGAGAAGAGGAAGGAATATCAAACAAAGTAGAAGAAGAAAAGAAGGGAGAGGCAGAAGCCAAATTAGAAATGAGTGAAGAAGGAGAGATGACGAACGAAATGAAAGAGAAGGAAGCACATAAGAAAAGACGGAGGAATAGGACGTATGGCGCACCCTGTTGTAAGAATGTTCTCAGTTGTAGAGGCATAGCATTTGCCGTAGGTTGCCAGTGAAACAGAAAATATCACAGAATTCAGAACCCCCATCTCTTTCTGTGGGAAAGTTTATCACTTGCGTAGATCTCTTTAAGACTGACACAAAGCTCCGACAAATGGCAGTTTCACCCACGATCTCGGTGGAGTCAAAATGAGATTTGCAGCATTTTGACATGCACATTTGGGGCCTTCTGGTGTTTGCTCACACTACCGTGAAAACCATCCAGAGAGAAACAGAGAGAGAAGGAGAGATGACACCCCATACACACACATACTCACACACACACAAACACGCACACATACACTCAGAGTCTATTTTCTTTGCTGTGCTCAGCATTCAGGAATGATAAGAAGGGAATGGTTATGGTGCATTGCAGCAATTGCTAGTTTTCATGTGGAGAAGTGTTCAAATGCTTTGAAGAGCACTCTCGTCATGTAATGAGGTCTTGATGCAGGTTGACAGCAAGGTTTTTTTTTTCTTCTATGTCAGAGTTCCAAATGTAAAATAGGGGCCCCAGCAACTGCATGCCTCAGTTTGCAGTGTTGTTATACTGTTATTATCTTTATTTCGTTATTATTATTATCTTTACCTGATATCAGTTTGTGTGAGATTGAAGTCAGGTATTAGAGAGCAATTCTCTTGAAAAGCAAGATTTGTGTCCTAAAATTAATGAAAACACACAATCTTTCCCTTTTTTCTCTCAAGTTAGGGTAAAAAAGTACTGTAAAAGTGGATATTTTCACTTGAGTAATTTTTCGCGCTCAGCTGGGTAAGATGAGTTTCGCATGTCTTTAATTCCGCAGAATCAAGACATCAACAACTGGGACAGATGGCAAACAAAAATATTTGCGTACTTTCATTTTTGCGCTAGTTTCTTGCGCTAAAATTTCAACACCGCAAAAATTTTCACTTTTACAGTAACAATGCTTAATTGAAAAATGTATATTGTCGCTGGGGCGACAAGACCTCGTTGCTGCAAAATGTCAAATGTTCAGGAGAGCAAAAAACATGGCAGCCAAAGCACTGTATCAAATGGGAGAGCCTTTCCTTTGACATGCCATGGTGGCTTAATTTTTGTGGTAAGACAGGTAGGATTTGAACAGGACATCACTTAACTGAATATCTGACCATTAACAAAAAAAAAAGTAATTTTCACCAAAATTTCAGATAGGAGGTCTTGTCGCCCCAGCGACAATATATATATATGTATATATACTAAGTAATAACAAATATGAGCATATTTTGTGTTTATGCATGGACATCCATGTGATAATCAGACTTTTGGCAGCTTGGAAAGGAAATAGAAGCAATAAATTGAGAAATTCCGCATATATTCAGTTACGTTGTAATCAGTGAGGGAATTCTCGTTTATTTGAAAGAAAATTATTGATGTGTATAGAACAGGAATGAATGTCAGATCTGATTCAGACACAACTGACTGTAAATCATTACCCCTTGCAATATGATAATTTCAACTAAATAATAATAAGAATGTGTGAATCAAAAGAAAAATTGTATTTGTTAGAAGACCCAACAAAACATGAAATGGAAAAACTTTACCTTCCAAAACATGTTTAGAAAGAAAATAGGCTAAGAAGAAAGTAGGCAAAGATAACATACGCAAGAAAATATTTTGTGCTTAGCTTAGATGGATGGCTCCAGTCCAAAGGGTAAGGCAACTAGCCTGTGTGATTGATAGCAACTTAAGCTGGGTTCTTGGGAGCTCCTCCAGATTTTTAAGCTTCTTCGTTTTGTCAGATAAGCATCTCCCCTGGAGAGGTTTAGTGGGGAATCTATATCTCATCAAATCTCCTTCAGCTAGGTCAGGTATATGTCTTGCTGGCCAGATTGTCTAGCTCTACCTCTTCCTCTTTTACAGACAACCTCTCCGTTTTTTCTAAGCTGGGCTTCCTATAATTTGGTGGCGACTAGAAGCTGTAGAATATATGGCATTGTAGCATAGAAAATTATAAAAAAGTGGCGAGGGGACACGAATTGAAATTTTTTATCTGTCTCTCAAATTCAAAATATATATTTTTTACTTGTTTGATTTGCATTTAATCCTTTCTAAGAAAGAGTTGTCATGAGGCGGAGGTGGTAATCTTGAAAATTTGAGTAGTCTTACTCTCTTTTCTTTATCATCTTTCTCACCGTAAGCCTCCAATTACACCCATGCTGTCATATTGCACCTTTGATAGGAGATAAAAAGCTCAGTGATTTATAATCTCGCTCTCCCCCACTGACAGACAATTTAGTGTTCTTTTGTCGAAGAGTGTAATCATGACGTATTGAAGCTAGTTCAGTATCACAAGTCAGTGCAGCTAAACAAATGTGTAATAGAATCAATGACTTGATCTCCTTTTTACATGTTGAATAGGAGAATGAATGCATGAGTGATCACTGAAAAGCAGTGAAATTGCTTAATAAATATGTATCTTATCTTAATCAGATATTTCAAAATTTCATATCCTGATCAGATTTATGATAAGGATATGATTAGGATGATACTACCTCATACAGAAAATTGATTCAGATGTACTTGACTGTCTATAAGGGCTTAATACTTGTGCTGCTGTCATTGTTTAAAGGCATACTTTGCATTGTGATAAAGGGTTTTGTGGTTGCAATTAACTTGAATTATTTTCCACTGAAACGTGACATTGCCATGAGCAACGAATTAAATGTCAACACATGAATTGATTAGTGTGTTTCTGGTCTTTGATGTGAAGGCATTCTACCTTCAGCAGTGCTACCATTGTGGAATTTAGACTCTGAGAAACTGTGCAGGTTGTGAACTTTTTAGTTGTGTGTATTTCACCTTTTTGGTTGTTGACTAGAATCCCCCAGTGGGAAAGAAAAGTGTCTGATCAGACATTAGGCTAAATACATTGGTGTCTTCAAACAGAAAAACAGAATGAGTGAGAAAAAGAAAGAGAATGAAAATGAAACGGAGAGGGAGAGGGAGGGGGGGGGGGGAGAGAAAACGGGACAGGGAGCATAAAGAGGGCGTCTAAAATACATTGACGAATGGCCAATTGAGTTTAGGACAACCCTGGCATCCCCTACCCATTGACGTCATGTGGACTTGCCCAGCAAGGGGGAGGTGATCAGGCCATCCCCTCTTATCACATGCCTGTCCTCATCCTGCGTGATAGAATTTAGTGAGAGAAGAACACAGTGAGCAAACATGTTGCCTTGTGTTCCATCTCTGGAGGAGAGAACAGTTGTTCTGGTGGAGGCCTCCTACTGCCCCCATCCTCGCCTCCTTCTCACTGTTCTTGTTTTTAATTTCAAACTGCACACATCAATTCAACATGAAAATTCTTTGATTATGAAATGATTTATGATGGCCCTTGCTGCTAGGTCAGCCTTCTTGATATACAAATCAGGAGCTTGAAGTCGGCTTTCGTCCTCACAAGCAATTGGACCCACTTCTCACAATGCTTTGTAGATGACACTGTAATGCATATAAATTTTCAATGAAGTGGAGGAGACATGTTTATTTCATGATTGTCTCACTGGTGACATTTACTGAACAATAAATCTTTGCCCCAGAAGTGTTGCACGTATTATGTTTGTGGCCAGTTATGTGCAACTAGAATGTAACTCACGTGCATGATTCTTGAGTGGGTAACCGAATATGCCGTTTAAAACTTTGATGTGGCAAGATCCCAGATGTGGGTCATACGTTTAATGTCATAAGATATGTGAACTGCAGTGGAACACATTATTAGTGCCAGCTTCTCATAAACCAGGCACATTACATTTTGCTCAGCATTTTTTTTTTTAAAGGCTTTCATCATATGATTTTAATGCATACTAGTACTTCCGTTTCAATTGTAGGAATTCTAACAAGAGTATCTCACTTTTTTTAAGTGCCCACGGTGCGGATGTTTTGGATTTTAGTATAAACACCGCAGTTTTCAGATCAATGTTTGATCTGATTAGTGCTGCTCTTATAGCAAAAATGTCGAAATTTTGGGTCTCGATCAGGGTCGTGTCTTTTTTATTCAGCATTCTCACTGTAAAGAAAAACAAAGCTTTCTGGGTCAAGATTATTTGCGAAGAGCTGACCTGCGCATGCTATGAATAGTATGCATACTAGTCTGTGTCTCAAGACCAATTCAGTATACTGTGGTGTGCCACGGCATGGTAAAAATAGCTAGGAGCGACACGTGCGGTGCCATTGTGGGATGTAAAATCTCGAAATTTTTTGTAGTCACAATTCTCACTGCACAACTTCCTTTTTTTTTACACACCACAAAAAAAAAATGCACTAGTTTGCACAGTTTAGATCGCGACCCCAAATCCCACCAAAAAAAAAAAAATTAATAATAATGTTATTTCTATTCACACTGTAAAAATTTTGAAATCTGGGTCGGGATGTGTTATTTGTGTTATTTTGATTGCAATGAGAATGGCACTATTAATAGAAATACTGCTTGGAATGTGACCCTCAATGTAATTTAGAATGAAAATGTCTGCACTGTTCAGAGAGACATGCTCTACACCATGAGACATCATGAAAAAAAAAAATAACCCAAAAGCGACTGGTGCTCCCATGGGGTCCATCAAAAAACAAACTACCAAACATACACAACAAAAACAAAACATCAACAGTTGAGTGAAGGAAAAACAAACAGAGATAAACGCTTAAAGGGAAAATGGTAATAAGAATATTACCCAAACTTAAACATAATAGCAAAATGGAAGTGATAATGTAAAACTATACTCAAATCATTAAAAAAAATTCTAATAATAGAATGACAAATTTGTATGCGCTATGAATGAATTAGATACCGTGGGTAAACAAATTTGATAGGTGAAGTGTAGAAAAAAAAGAAAGTAGCATGTTGGACAGATATCACGGATAAATCCTATATTACTCTAAAATATCTTTCTAAAGAAGAAAGAAATTTTATGACAAACAAATTTGAATAAAAATAATCCCTATTGTGTTACCATGACCCTTCTGTTAGACAGAAGCACATTACTTCACTTGAGTAGGCTTGCTAATGTTTAGTAAGGTCAAGTTTGGATCGATTTCTGAATGCTGATGAAAAACTTGGCAAGTTTTAAAGCTCCGTGTGTGGACGCATAAAGGGTAAAAGCATAGAGCTCTGGCATGTTGCGCATGCTCAGTTCGTCAGTAAACATATAGATAGTAAAAAGCTCCCTTCTGTAGGAACTGTGCCCGTCAAACGTTATGCTACTGGCTATCACTTTTAGGGGATGGTTCATACGACGAACTCTTGCGCTGTTGACAAATTTGCTGAGAGAAAGCCTCACGCAATCTTCACTGGTTTCAAAGCTGATAGCTTATCACCCACATTTGTGATGCTAAACGTAGCGACCTGTGTAGCCCAGGAAAATGTCAATTGCCAGCCAAATACTAAAAATAGATGTGAAACCAAATGATGACTCTTGAAAATTGTGTCGGCAGAGGCCTTTGCCCCTGCCGGTATTAAGTGTGAATGGCTCAATTCCATTTTATCGCATAGTATGTGTACTGGTGGTGTGGGTAAGGAACAGGCAAAGGGAAAAACACTTTACAAGAACTCCACAAAATGCAAGATGTCTTAAATCTTCAAGCTTGCACTGCTCTTTTTCTCTTCCATTCCTATTTCCAACAATGCTTTCTGTGCACCTCTCTACATTAATCCTCATCTGATCTCTTTTGTTTGTGTGTTAGGCTATTATCATTTTCACTTCTTTCACTTGTCATTGCGCATTTTTCATCTCATGTCAGTCTGTTTGTTTGTTTTGTTTTTTTCTTCCTGCACTGCTATTTTTATTTTTCTTCATTGCGCTAGAGCTTGCCCAGCCAGCTGAGAATGGCAGGAGGAAAGCGACATTCAATAGCGTTGTATTCCAGTTTTTGATGCGCCAACGAATGACATCAAGGTAACACAATAACGACAACGCTTCGGAATGAAAAAGTCTGTTTATAGTGTGATGGTGTGCGTGTGTGTGTGCTCCACCACATGGATACAGTTTCACCCAGTTCTTCACCGCCTTTTTATGATAGAGGGCACCTCATTGCTTAATCTTGCTTTGTTTCTTTCTGTGTGCACAAGAAAAATGTATAGTCCATCATAACCACCCGCATGCATCAAGCTCATACTAATCAATTCTTTTTCCCCCCTGTCTACTTGAAGCATGTAGTGTGATGACCTGCCGTGAGACTGCAATTTTCAATTAACCATCCTGTTTTTTGGGTTTTAATCTCTTGACGTATGTTGTATTGTTTTGGAGTTAGTAAGAATAATGTATTGTGTATGATGACTACCTATATATTTGCATATCCATAGGTTAATTTTTGCATTAAAAATTTATCTTTTATAAAGATGAATCAGTCTGTTTTATTGTTTTTTTCAATATGTGCTATGTCCAAGTTCCAATTTGTAACTGCCTTACAGTTGACACACACCATGAATAATTGAAAGTAATTTCCTAATAAACAAAAGCTTTAAATGAATCTTCAAGTGAAAATGAATTCCTCCATATACAATAAGCAATTAGTGTTGACATAGAAACTAATTATTCAAGGTCAATATCAAAAGCGACCTGAATGCAACATCCCAACAAGATGCTGTAGCCAGAATGTCACCCAGCACTCTCATACTTTAGGCCCTGAATATCACACAGGCAAGGGATTTAAATGTTAAATCATTTCTCGTCATCGCAGTTATTGATATCGACTTCATGAATGTCTGTGTTCCAAATTAACGTATGGATGCTGACACATCAAACACAGTATAAATTTGTGTATAACATTTATTCTCCTCTTTATACTACCTCTGTTAATCTTTTCTTGGTTTGCAGTGTCTATCAGTTGTAAACCTTGAAATATTATACTTGAATGCTTCATTGAGTATTATGTCTCTTTTTCAAAGCTGGTTCTATACCTCACACCCTTACCTTGTTTCAGTGTTTTGTTTTTTACTACTCCCCCCCTGACATAACCAATTCTTTCTCTTTCCAAAGGAATGAAATAGCTCTGTTATTATTTCACAAAATGATACCCAATTTTCTTGAAGTTCTTGGTGGCCGAGCAGTGTTTAAATGACCCATTTAATCAAATAATATGTGTTATCATAAATTGTGAGAGTGCCCTGCATCATTTTGTCAAAATGTATGCATGTCTTTATCATTGAGTTTGACAAGATTTGATAAGCAAAAGAGAAAAAAAAAAGAATTACTTGTTTTTCAGTTTTCCCCATAAAAGTGTACCCTGTATTTATCAGTCTGTTTGAGTGTTGCTGTTATCACTACAAAACCACCTTTGCAAAGATGATTTGAGTGGATTTGAAGGCAGCTATATTAAGAATGAGACAGGAGACAGATTGAACAATGATCCTGTTAGAATAAGAAGATTTCCAAGTTGTGTGACTTTAAAGCAGAGGGCAAAGGGTATTCCACATTGCCCTCACCCTCTATGGATCTGTTGGTGTGTATGTCTGTCCACCTCTTGGCTTTCTCTCCCCTGCTGTATGCCTGCCTACAGTTGAGGAGATTAACTCTAAACTTGCGGGAACCAGTCAAGGTAATCCGTTGCTCCCATTCCATCAGGCTTTACCTTGTCTTAATGAGTTTAGTATATTCCCCATCCCCCATTTTTTACTGTTCCCAAGTTCAGACCCTTGCTGTGTGATTTCCCAACTGCTGTCTCTGTTTTCACTGATTTTTCATAGTTTTTTTTTTCAAACGCATATATATATATATTTTTTTTTTTTCATATGGCACAATTATGCCACAGTCTTTTCTACAGTAGATGTGAAGTTACAATATGATGTGAATTCTATAACAGTGAATCTTAACTCCAGTATAAGAAGCAATAGAATGACAAATTCATTGTCTTCTTTAAAACATTTAAAAAAAGATAAAAGAGTTTTAATGAAGAGGTAGCACTTCATGATTATGGATATGTGCATGATTGATAAAGGTCGATTTCTTTACTCTTTTTTTTTGGGGGGGGGGGGTTATACACATGAAGTTGAATCCTTAGTCAAACTGATGTTTTGATCACTTATGTAGTGGGTTACGGCATAACAATTTCAGTGATGTTCACGTCAATGCAATTGATGTAATAAACAATATGTTAGTTGCACTTATGATACTGAAAGTTTTATGTAAGAGAATTATGTAGATAACTGAGAAACTTGAGTGAGCAATGCAGGCTTTGCAAATGTACTTAGAGAAAACTGTGGCAACTTCACAAAGCCTCCCCTTTGTTTCCAATCCAGCATGTATGTACTCCATTGAGTCTCCAGGTCTCTGTTGGATTGTTGGTCAGTCAAGATAAAGTCGACATATCCTACTATTTGGATTCCCCTTTGTTGTTTTGTGCTTTTATACCAAGCAGCATTGATTTCTTTCTTCCCAAGAGATGCTCTCGTTTTTCATTCTCTATGAGTTGAACAGAAAAAAAAAAACACCACCCAACCCTTTAAACAAGGTAGACACTTTTGTCTGTAGAGATAGAAAAAAAAGTTGAGTTGAAATATGCATGAAACTCCATGATACACTTGCAAAACTGGATATGTAGCATTATGTTTGGGTTAGGTGTAGTCTCTGTAGCCATACAACCTGTCTGACATACACACATCTGTGGCTGTTCAAGAAGGTGCAAACTGTGGTGTTTCAGGGTCGTGACCCCAACCTATCCCAAGGCTATTTATAAACCCCAACCCTCATCCTCCCAAAGTGGCATTCATCCATGCATATCTTTTTTTTCTTCCTCCCCCTTTCTTTTTTGGTTAGTGCACTGTTGTGTCTCACATGATGACAAAATGTTAAGTTGATATAGCACTATTATGCTCCTTTGTATTTCAAGTTTGCTTAAGTTTTAACCGCCATCACCACCACCACCTCCACCCAAGAGGAAGAAAAGATAGAATGAAAGGAGGAATTATAGCAAAATTCTCTGAGGTGTTGGTTTTATTGTGCAGTAAAATACTGAAATTGGTGGAGAAGCAGTGTCTTATTGTTTTGTGTAAACCAAACACATTAGACAGTATATTTATCAAGCTCCCAACTCCACTCAGGGGTCAAATGGACCACAAGTGTGTTCTGTGAATCTCTGGCAAAAGGATACCTTATGTGCAGCAAAATTCGGGAGATTTGTCAAAAAAAAAAAAAGTGGTGTATTTGACTTCCCACCCGCAGATTTCTTTTGAAAGGGGGTTGTTGGTTTTTTTCTCTTACAAATTAACAAATATTTATTTCATGAGATTGTTAATTTGTGTTTTGTTTAATTTCTTAAATGTCTAATAAGTTCTAAGATCCTGCTTAAAAACATGTTCTTAACACAGAAAAAAAAAAATCTCTTACGGTGTTGTGATGACAGTTTATGTAAAGATGAAGTGGGGAGGTTGGGGATGGGTGTCTGTCTTGAGATAGGAAGTTGGGATAAGAGCTCACCTGAAATGGGAATGGGATGCCTTAAGCAATGTTCTTGATTAAGGGGGGGGGGGGGGGTCTCCAAGGCAGAAAAAAAAATGTGAAAAGCCTGCAAAAAAAAAGAGGGGGGGGGTAGAAATTTAGTGCAGTCCTGAGATAGGGGTGGTATCAAAAGATGGAACAAACATAGGTGTTTTCTGGTTTTCAGGAAGTGGCTCACAAAAGGAATGAATAAAAAGTAATATTTTGCTGAAACTATGAAATGAAAGCCGCTTATATTGGTTAAGGCTAAATATAGAATGGAATTCCAATATCAAAGGTAGGGTATGAAATATTTAATATGTACCCAGCATCAATAAATGTTTATGAATTCTTCAAACAAAAAATCAAACCTGAAATTCATATACCTACTGTATCAATGTACGACTTCGTAGGTTGCAATTAGCTTGCCCCCATAAATCTTGTTCAAAGGAAGTGAGCTGCATTGGATGTGTGAACGTGCCAATATCTGGTGAAATTGAACTTCCCAATTATGCTCTGAAGCCAAGGGACCCCATTGTCAACCAATGAGCATTTTTCTTTTTTTTGTGAAGTATATGATGGCCATGAAATCCTTGCACATTTGAACTGAAAATTCTCAGTTACATCCCATGAACAAATACAGTGGGGATGCAATATCGTATTCATACAATGCTTTGACAATGAGAACTTTCCGGATGAGTTGTGTGTGTGGTTGTGTGTGTGTGTGTGTGTGTGTGTGTGTGTGAGACCAAAGCATAATGGGTTCCAAGAATATGTTGTTTGTCTCCTATCAATAATGACAGTGTCAATAATTTTCTTCACAGATGTATCAGAGAATAGAATGAGGAATTATAAGCCACCTAGCAACAGGTTCTGTTATTGGCCTGTTTACTTCGCCTGAAAATATTCTTAGTTTCTCTTCCCCTGAAACACTCATTGGTATCCCAGGAGTGTCATGAAATTGTTTTGTTTTGTCTACAGTTTATTAGACAAATGTAAAGGAAGATAGAAATATGTGCAACTAATAAAGTCATTGTCCTCTTGTATCAAGGCAAGCTAATCTGTTTGAATATTTAATTTTCTATGCTTTCAGCATAAAGAAATGATTGTGTGCTTTGGGGTACTGGTAGGCCTGGATACTACTGCCTTTTTTTCATAATAGTTACAGGGATAAGGTTTGTAAGGGATATAAGCCTTGTGGCAAATCATGGGCTGCTGCATGTCCGTAACACATTTGAGGAGAAAAATTTGTGTAAGCAGTTTAAGGGAGCTTTACCTCTCACACATCTCTTTCCTGCCTTCATTTTGAAGATTTAATAAAGAGAAGTCCAGCATGATTTTGATTTTCTCGTTTAGCCTGGAAGGGGTGGGGGGGGGGGGGATGCTGAAGAATAAAAAAAACAAGACAACCTCAACAGCACTAAGATTGACAGTTGCAAGATTAAATGAAGAGGGGGTGGGGTTGCATTCTTCTTCTTTTTTTTTTTTAACTTAACGTTTTCTCCCTTTGCTTTACATACCAATTTGCGAATCCAATCCTGACACTTGCCACAGGTGTTGCACCTGTGTTGTCTAAGCATGTTTTGGGCAGGAAAGCTGTAGCCTAGCGCATTCACGCCAGTTATTGGATTATGCCTAATGCCGGCCATTGTTGCATTTTCTGCTCTGGTACTCTTGTTTTGATAACGGGATGGGAGAGTGTGACCAGCAAACGTGGTCAATTGAATGAGTGACAATCACTTTGTTGGACGTAAGAGTCAGTAGGTTGTATGTAGTTTTCGATTCTGGCTCACGCAGGGAACATATGCGAGATTGATTGTTTACAAACTGGAAGCATCAGCTGCCAAACAAGGTGAAACCATTACAGTGGCTGTTTTCAGCTGAATATTGATTTCTTCCTTTTTATGTCGACACTCGTCATGTCTTGGACATATTTCTGAACCTGTTCAATACTAGCGATCATTTGATAATTTTGCATCACAGGTGAACATGCTGCCTTTTTTTTTCTGTGTTTTGGTAACAACCAAGTTTTGAGGCATTTATTCTAAACTACTGGACAAAACACATTTAATACTGTAACAGTTCACTGATGCTGGTAGTGAAGGAGAAAGAATAAAAGGAGAGAATAGATGAAGTAGTTTTGATGATTTACATTGACTGAATTTGTTGTCAGATATGATGAGAAGGCATGAGAGCTATTGCTGTGAGAGTTGTGAGGTAATTCCGGGCACCCCCGTTATCGGGGTTAGACCTGGTTAAAAACTGGTATGATGATAATGATGTTTGTCAGAGATGTTGAGAGTGTCAGCTATTTGGATTTAGGTGAGGAATAGCATATCTTAATGTGGAATCTGGCTTCCTGGGCATATAAATATGCAAGAGTCTAAAGGTTTTTTTAAATCATTTTTTACTTGTAGGGTGTTTTCAAAATTTCAGTTGTTTTTTTTTCTAACCCAACATATCAATTATGTGACTCAGAAGCTTTACTTTCTTGTTACCTTTGAAGTGATCTGGCATTTGCAAAATTGTTTCTAGTGTAAAGCTTAATATTTAACAATTGCTTTTTCAAATACTTCAGTGTGGCATTAAATGTTGTATTTCAACACAACAGGAAAAAACATGCCATGAATAATGTATGGACAAATCCCCATGTGTACAAAGTCAAAAACCATTGAAATCATTGTGGCTAAAACAGTGTTTCCATTGCATCTCACTTATTTGCTTAAGAATTGTTGTTCTTGGGTTGGTTTTTTTTTTTGTTTCTATTGAGATCTGAAACCTCCCAGCTTTTACTTCTAACAAAGCAAAGAGGATTTATTGCCTAGAGAAAAATATTTGTTGAAATCAAATCAACTTCCCTCCTTCCCTCTCCTGCATGAAGTGACTTTGTCAAGGCATTCTGAGATTGAAAATTCCTCGTAATAATATCAGCACACTGTGGATGGAAGTCTATCAAGGGACTGTTTATGCAAGTATTTAGAGTCAACACAGATGTGTCTGCATGGTTGAACGTGAAGTTAGTGTCAGATCTTTCGGTGTTGGGTTCATTTTGAAGCAAAGATATAATGCTTATCATTTTGAGGTTCCTCCCATTTCAGAAGTATCAAAGTGGGAAAGAGGGGAGTGTACAAAAAAAAAAAAAGATGAAAGATTGACTCATTTGTGCATGAATTGTAATTCACATAACACAATAGGTATCCCATGAGCTGTTCTGTGACTGTGAGACCATGCAGATAATAATGGTGCCTTGAGGGCTGAGTTTTTCATTAAACTGGTACATCACTGTTTCTGAAACATACTTTTCTTTTAATTTTTCTCTCCCCTTTTGCTGAAATACTCGGGTTTGAACACATATACTTATGTATTAGTATATGGATTGCCATGTTTTGTTTAAGGTCTAGTTTACTTTTTGGAGCAGTGATTTGAAAAATTTTCAAGATATCACATTTGATGCATATGTGTAGATCTGTTGTATCACAAAACATCCTACCATATAGAATTTTTGCAATACATCCTAAAATATAAGGAGATATCAGTATTTTTCTCAATAAACCATAACCGTAGATGGTTTAGTCTGCCAACATTTTTATTATAACTAATGTTCACATTTTGTGTATTTAACAATACTTAACATGGATAATGCGGATTTAAATTTTTGCGTTTGTTGTTTCTATCCCTAACTCACATTTTAGAACTATCTTGAAGCAACAATGCAGGGGTTTTGTTTCACTGCAAATGGTAAATTATGCCTTTATTATGGTCTGCAATTCCATGTTGATGGGAATCTACCAGGGTCCATTGATTGGAAAACAGAATACTTGAAGGGGGACAAGGAGTGTAATGCATTTTGTTATTCTAATTCTAAGTAGCATAATGACATGTGTATATTGTATTTCTTTTCCACCCACTGCAATAACAAAGTATTGCAGACTGTAAGTATGTAAAGTCATTATAAGCTCATATCAAAGTATACTTGACAGTTGACTACAGTTGTAGGCGTATGTTGAATTACAAGCACTCTTCAACGTGGGTTTGATAATTACATGTTGAGACCTTTAAACCTGTCCCCCTTTGTGTAATGTATGTATCTGTCCATGTCAGTCTAGAATCATGCATGAACTGTGATATTTCCATTTTTTTTCACAGGAGTGTTCGCACAGGTTCTCATCTGTTCCCCCTCTCTTTCCCCTCTTCTCTTTCAAGCAGGAAATCAGCTTCTTGAAGGGGTTCGCACTGATGGATGAGGATGTGGAGTCGATCAAGACAATAGAGTATGTATCATGTTTTAGTCGGATCATACTAATGCTCAATGAAGTCACCCCAGTTCTGTCTGGTATTATACTCAGGGCCTCCTTTGCCGAGTTTTGCAGATGCGCAAGAGATGGTTCTAGAATGTTGCTGCTTTTGGAATGGTGAATGCATTTTCATGCATGGCTTCATGTGTTCTACTTGGATGATGACAGTGTATGTCTTATCGTAGCAGGGTGCATTTTTGAGCAGATGTCATAAGAAGAATAGTGGACCCGTGACTTTCACGCACACCTGCTAGGCCTATATTTTTTCTGAAACAGATTGCTCATTTCTTACAAATAAATGCACTACAATGCAGATGTCATTGGCTAGGAAGACTTTTTTCCCCAATATCACATAGCATTGGAATAGAATATATCTGTAATGCCGAAATAAGGAAATAGAAGCAGGAAGCAGCAGAGGTGCATGTATGTAACATTTATTTTCTTCTCTGCCACATCATGCTGATGTTAAATTCCCATTGGGCATAAGATTGCCTGTAATAAATCTTCAAATGACCATGACATTACAAATACACGTGAAACATCTAATCTTTGGGGTATACGTCCGATAAGACTGATTTCATTAGTTGCTACTGCACAACAGAATCAAGATTTATAGTGACGCATGAGACATTGTGTTGCAATTGTTTTTCTCCTTTTGTCTTTTGGTTATCATTTTTTTTCCCTCATTAATTTTCCAGGCAAGCCATGCTGAAGAATTCGTGAATAGACATCACAGTTTGGGGTCTGCGGTCTCGGAATATGTTCCTAGCGTACAAGTTCCCGTTTGAGTATGTGGCAGTATACTAGCGGGGTTCATGAGATGTGCCATTGTGGCACACTCTGTTTGTTTTTGGTTGTGTGTCAGCATCTGTGCTCAATGTTTAGATGTATGCATAGAACTTGAAGAAGTAACTAGGAGTTCGTCAGGTCTAGATTGCTCTTCATGTGAGATGATACATTCCTCCATGGCAACAATCTGCGTCATCTAATGGTATCTTGTCTTTTTCCCGTTGTTTGTTAATGGCACTGCATGGTTTAAGTGGTTTTGAGTGTACAATGATGGAGCTACTGTCAGGAATAAGTATAATGGGTATTTAGATAGATTGATACAAATGTTACAATTCAAGGTCCAGGAAACTTAGTTGATAAATCTTTAACCCGTTGAGGACGAGTCCCGAGTATACTCGGGCAGGTGTCTATGGGAAATGTGTGTTGTAGCAAAATCAGTCCGTCCTCAACGGGTTAAAGGCGCATAGTCCTGGTAGTGTAGAGGGCGCTGTTGATGATACTGCCGATCACCGTTAGCATTGATACGAAGATTGCCGAAGTTGAGCTGTCATCAAGAGTAAAGCGCGTAGGTGTTGCTAAGTAACGTTGCCTTCGTTGTCTTCTCTGCGCATCACGCAGTCTGTAGTAATGCCAGGGTGCGTGCATATGTGCTTCTTATTATGACATCACAAAAGAAGTTTGCTAAAGCTGTCATCCCCCTCAGCCGAAATCATGAGCCGAACTGTGATCGGACCACTGACTACAGTGGATCGGACTTCTTCGAACTCGGGGAAATGGGTCACAGCATAAGCGCTAAAGAGGAGTCGATAGCATAGGTCTCTATAGGAAACTTGCACCGTGCGTCCGCGTATGCATTTGACTAAATCACAGGGACCATGGGCCTTTAAGCTTTCTGGCGTATTTCTCCTGGTGCATGTACAGTTGTATGAATGTCCAATGTTTGAGTGAATCGATGCATCGAGATATGACATTATAAAGTATCCATAGGCCGGATTCAATATAAAACATATTTCTAGCAGTCCTTTCCGTTCACCTCACATTTGTTTAAGTAAACCTCAGTGTTCATTATTAAGAAGACTGCATCTACTCATTGCTTTCTCTTTTGGTCCATTCTATAGCCAACTTTCTTCATGCCATCTTTTGCTCACCTGACCCAAAGACTCAAGTGAGCTATTGCGATTACTCATTGTTTTGGCATCCGGCATGCGTCATGCATAAACTTTTTACATTTTCATCTTCTTGAAAACCCCATGACAGATTTTCACCGAACTTAGCAGGTAGCATCCTTAGGGGGATAGGATCTCAATTTGTTCAAATGGGCAGCATGCCCAAATTGGGGGCCCTAGACCCTCCAACTGAAAGAATCGGTAAAAATCTTCTCCTCTAGAACCAGAAGTGATAGAACTGAGTTAATGTTATAAGCAAGTACATTGATGACTGTAGCTCAAAGTTTGTTCTTAGTAGATCCAGGGGTGCCCCCCCCCCCCCCCCCCAGGTGCCCGGGGAAGGGGGGGGGGGTCCAAATTTGGGCCTAAATTTTGCATTTTCATCTTCTTCTTAACACGCATTTTTACCAAACTTGGCAGGTGCTATCTCTAGGGTGATAGAATGGATATTTGTCCAAATGGGCACCATTCTCCAACTGCAGGCCCCGTGGAGCACAATTCCCTGGTATGGGGAGGGGAGCCAAATAAATCCCATATGTAATGGAATCTTTACAAATCTTCTGTCAACCTTTAGCGATAAGCTAAATTAGTGCTATGAATAAGGTAGATTGGCAATTTTAGTTCCGGTTTGTTTGTGGCAGATCATGAGATTGTCTCTCTACTCTTATTGCATCGATTTGTCCTGTTTCTGTACCTTCCTGTCTTTTCCTTCTTTCCCTCCATCTCTTTACCGCAATCATGCACACATACACACACATAACACACACACACACACATGCACACATACACACACACACGTACACATACACACACACACACACACACAAACAAACAAACAAACAAACAAACATACATATACTCATTGTGTATCACATACACTCAACTAAAACATACTCTCAGGTCATCTGTTTATTCCATATGCTCTCTCTCTCTCTCTCTCTTTCTGTAGTCACCCCTGTCCACATCTGTCTGTCATACTTGCCTCAGTCTCTCCGCCCTCCCACTAAAACCGTGTCATCCCGTCCGCCAGCCGGGAATGAACGAGATGCTTGTAGCACACAAGTGACCAGCCTTTCCAATCATGCAATGCTAACAAGCCAGATTAGCCTGCTTATCCTTGATGACAGATTAAAGTGTTAAGTAATAAAAACTCATTACTGGGACCTTGAGGGGGCAATTTGAGTGCTGGGCATCTTATTGGTGTGAGGGAGGGAGGACAGGGAGGCGATTTCCATCATTGAAGCCACTCCATAATGGATTTCATCTGGGGCATATGCTGGTGGCTGCACATCCACTCTTCAGCTACTTAAATGCCAGTAATTGAAATTGGAAAGGGGATATCATGTTCTTGATTGAGATGTGAGTGGCCTAAATACATAGGTGTGGGATCATGCATTTGAGGTCCAAGCTTTTGTCATGTATTTGTACATTTCAGATTAAGTGAGAGAAGGAAACAAAGTGGCTTACTAAGGGATCACTTCTGAGGGAACCTTCGGAAAATGTGATGTGATTTAAATGTAATTTTCTGCAAGGTTACTTAGAATCCATTTCACACGCATCAACTGATTTACCCTCAGCAGCTTTGTGAAAATCTATTAGTATGAGGGGTACTGGAGTCATGCTTTCAGGTTTATTGTTCGTCAAGACTATTTTCTTTTCTTTTTATCATAAAACAGCTGTAAAGGGGAGCTAATCAAATTTTCGTCTCAAGTTGTCAAGGATGGAGTTTAACAGGGATGATTAGGTGATTACGTTTTCAGGGAAATTGAGAGAAAAAAAAGGGATAGTTTTGGCCAAAGACTATACTGTTGTTTCTCAATTAGTGTCCCTTGAGCTGTTTGAAGTAATTTCATCAAAATTTTACTAAAATTTATTATACCCCCACCCACACACAGTGTGTATGGGGGTATATAGGAATCACTCCTGAGGTCGGATGGCTGGGCAGTCGGTGCAAAATCTTGTGGCTCAAACTACTCTTTCATTTTTAGAGCAATTGACCTCAAATTTGGCATGTGTGACTGCTGTTATGGGTAGATGTGCAAGACACCTCTTTCTTCAGTATGGAGTTATGCAATACCATGGTAACAACAATTTTAAAAAATAATGCAAAATGTTGTGGCTTGAACTACTCTCATTTTTTGAATAATTGACTTAAAATTTGACATGTTTGACCACTATCATAGGTAGATGTGGAAGACACCTTTTTCGTCAGTATCCCGTGATGCATTGTGATGGCAATGGCAAATTTTTGTAAAAGTCACAAAATGTTGCGGATCAAACTATTCTCTGTTGTAAAGCAATTCAGCTGAAATTTGGTACATGGGATCAATGTAATGTATAGTTGGTCAAGACAACCTGTTTGTTAGTGTTTAGAAATCTGTTGCCATGGCAACAGCAGTTTTATACAAATCATAAAAAAATGTGTGGATTAACCTATAATGTAGCACCCTCAATTTTTGAGCAATTAACCCCAAATATGGCATGTGTGACTGCTATCATAGGTAGATGTTGAAAACACCTTTTTCGTCAGGAGCACATAGTGCGTTACCATGGCAACTGCAAATTTTCTTGAAAATCATACAAAATGTTGTGGATCGAACTACTCTCAGTTTTAACAGCATCCTAACTATGACTTTGTCATTTGAATCAATGTGCCATTTTGATTTTCTTCTGCGAAGCTGTACAATGCACCTTTCCTTTCTTGATACAAAGGAATAAAACTTGTTGGTGTTTATATGAAAGGCGATATGTGTCCAAACACAGAGGATTGGTTGCATGCTAGAAAGTTTTAGCCCTTCAGATTTCACAAATCTTAGGTTGTAAGAATGGCAGTGAGAGGAAATTGTGTAGATTGCGTAGCAGACGCGCTTTGCGAAGAATCTTTTGATCTTCCTGTAATTTCACGCTCTAAAACTGAAAGTGCGGTTTTGTTTGTCCAGCTTGACTCTGAGCCTTTGACTTCTGTGACTGCCCCCCTCTCTCTCCCCACCAAGGTGGAGCACAGGCTACCAATTTATGGGCATGACTAATGAGTTGAGTGTTGACATGAGGTGCCTCCAGCGACAGCTTATTTCCTCCATTCAGTGGAAGAAAGTGGCAGGTCATTTTTGGATGCCCGCAATTACAGCCTCATATTACTGTGCAGTTTTCCTCGACACCTCCTGTGCACATTAGCCCTGATGTTTAGCAATGTTTGTGATTGTTATGCCTGGATCTTGAAAGTGTTTATGAAAGGGTTGGGTGTAGAGGTCTAACATTGTTTTAGTGTGTTCATGTTTAAAAGGCCCATTCATTCAATATTTGGGAGACATTTATGTACTGTCTACTTATTCCGGCACTGTTTGACTTTGTGTTTTCTTGTGATTGATTTGATGAAGGAGATTAAAAGTAAATTCTTTATGTATTTTTATAATTGACTTTAGTGTCGACACCCCCTCTCCCCCCCCCAAAAAAAGAGCAGTCTTTCTTCCCTCAAGAAAACCTCTTCCGTCAGTTTTCTGCTGTCAAATTGTTATCCTTGTCCGAAGTATGAGTGCTTTCAATTATATTGCTTGCCTTCACTTTTCTGAACTCTCCGTAAATCAGTTCTTCTGATGCCTTTATTTCCTGTTTTGATAATCCATCATGTTTTCATCTTGACTGATATTTTTTTTTAAATTTATTATACCCCCGCCAAACGAAGTTTGAAGGGGGTATATAGGAATCAGCGGACGGTCGGTCGGTCGGGCGGTCGGGCGGTCGGGCGGTCGGGCGGTCGGTCCGTTGCAAATCTTGCGTCGCGAACTACTTCCTCTGTTTTCAACTGATTCCCATAAAACTTGGCACAGATGTGTGCCTTGGGTTGTAGATGTGCAAGACGTATTTTTTGACAGTACCCAAAAGTACGTTGCCATGGTAACGGCATATTATGGGCAAAAATGGGTACAAATCTTGCGTCGCGAACTCCTCCCACAGTTTTTGATCAATTTTTATGAAATTAGGTACAGATGTTCATCTGAATATGTTAATGTGCAAGACACATATTTCCGCAGTGGCAAAAAGTGCGTTGCCATGGTAATGGCATGTTATTGGTAAAATATAGGGCAAAATGCTTCATGGCAAAACTGCTTCATCAGTGTTCCTCCAATTCTCATGGAATTCATATTGAATGTTTGTCTTAGGATATAGGTCAGCATGACACATTTCTTGACAGTGACAAAAAGTATGTTGCCATGGTAACAGCTCACATATGAGCCAAAATAATGGAAAATTTTGTGTTGCAAACTACTTCCTCAGTTTTTGCCCAATTTCCATGAAATTTGGTACAGATGTGTGCCTTTGGTTGTAGATGTGCAAGACGCATTTTTCGACAGTACCCGAAAGTACGTTGCCATGGTAACGGCATATTAATGGCAGAAGATCAAGGAAAGATCTTGCGGATTTAACTACTTCCTCAGTTTTCTGACCAAAGCTTATGAAATGTTGTTTGGCTGGAGGTATAACCAGTCGCTGTAGCGACATTTCTAGTCTGATTTATCTGATTGAGAATAATTCTGTAGCTTACCCAGTAATCTAGCCTGTTTTTTTACATGGGCTGTTTGAGATGTAAACATACCATATATTTTACAAGTTGTCTCATAGGGTTCAGGGTTAAATGGTGTCTCCTTTTCTACCCTGCCTGTGTGTCTGCTTCTGCTGTAGTGGATCTTTTTGTCGGTTTTGTTCCCCAATTTTTTTTTTTGTTGTCTGAATTAATTGTTCTGCCATCGTTGTTTCTCATCTCTGTTTATTTACTATGTGTGATGTTGCCCCCTCTGTTGGCATCCCCACTTTTTTTTTATATTCAAAGCAACAGAGATAATGACAGTGAACTTTCATTCGGTAATCAAGACGATAAGGATGTATCGTTTGACAGTTGTTATTGCAAGCTGACTGATTGATTTGTGTCTTTATTGATGCTACCTCTATTATGTTTCATGGGAAACATCCCTCTGTGTACAGTGACATCCAGTCATTTACCCAAACCACAATTCTGCCCTTGTGAAAACAACCAGCTTACGATTGCAATACGTCACCATGAATGCTAGTAATGAAACTCGATGCAGACGATATTAGCTTGCTTTCTTTTTCTTTTGGATTGTTATATAATATCCTGAACACGGATGTTCACATGAGAAGTATGAGTTATGAAGAGATCAGTTGACAAGAGATTGCAGTGAAAGGGTAAGCCATTTTTATGGCCTACATTGAAGGCCACTGAACAGTCCTTGGCAAATGAATAAGCCATATTTTGTTTGCATCAGCATTAGTACGCTGATCTTGCTCAATACATACTGGTAGTGACGATATAATGATATAGCTCCTTAATTTGTGTGCTAGGCAGCATTTAATAGACACAACACATATACATCAACACAAACACACACACACACACACACACACACACACACATCCACATCCACACTTTTCTTACAATCACTGCAATTCTATTGTCAATGTACCTCCTGTCCCACTAATCTCTCTTCTTTCCACCAAAGCGTATTTACCTTCTCACTATTCCTGTTGTCAAATATATCTTTAGCTGCATTCACACACAGGAGTTATTAGTTTTGTTTGCATCACAAAATAAAAATTGAATTTATTGCCACTGCCCACACACAGCTCCCCCCCCCAAAATCACTTGGCTGCAAGTAAAGCACTTTGAATCTCAGACTGTGCCTGCCTTAACAATGACCACAATGACCGCAGCATGACCGCGGACACCCGAGTGTGCAGACCTCTTGGGAGTGTTGCATTATGAGATTTAAAAAAAAAAATTAAAACATCTTTGTGTATCTTTCACACACACCAGGAACCCATTTCGTGAAAGATGTTAGGATAGCAGCTCTTGCAGGAATAGCAACTTCCAATAGCCACAGCCAATCAGGAAGCTGGATTCTTGTCATTACCATGGCAATTGCCATTCCAGCAAGTGTTCCCATCATATCAGCTTTTTATGAAATGGGGCCCAGGTGATGCAAATTACCATGAGAATTTAAAAAAATATATATTTGGAGTGAGTTTTGCATTACAATGCTGATTGTGAAAGTTGACAATTTTTTTTTTTTTTTTAATGTTCACACCACAAGAATGATTGATTTTTGCATGGCATTGCAAAAATCAATTTTTCAAAAATTATTTGACGTTGGGTGTATGTAAACATGCCTTTTATGTCCTCTTGTGGCTTGTGGCCACCCTCCTATCACCGCTGAGATTGAGTACATCTCGTATCTCTGACTGCCAGGTTGTTCTGCCATGCCTGGACCCTATCACTGTCACTCGTCCCTATGTGACGTATGCCATTAATTACTCCCAACTTGGTTGCTAGATTTGCTCGTCTCACTTCCACCCCATGTTTATCACTTAAGCTTTATTGCGTTTTGGATAGTAGCTGAATAGCTGGTCCATAAAGAAATACGGCCCTGCTGGTGTTGGGTAATGGTAGGGTTGCAGTATATTGGTTCCGAGTTTGATTGATGGATTCTGCCCTCAACAAATATTGTAATTTTGATATCACACTCTGTGGCAAACAAATTTGAGTTGTGGAGGAATAGGGTTGGGGGAGGGCAACCATGAAGGCAATCTGTGACTATAATGATTAATAAAGAAGCCAGGGTCACAACAGAGTAAGGACCTTCTCAAACGTTTATTACAGTCTCAGCATCATGTTTCTTTCATTAACATGATGCTCAAATTAGAGACCTATGCAAACTATAATGCAGAGATGTAACTCATGGTGCCAATGAGATGTTAATGACATGTAAAAATGCCCTATGGTTGCCACTACAATTTGTATATTGTATGACGGGTGGGGAGTGATTGACCATTGAGTATATTGCAAACTAGGATGGTTTATGCACATCATGAAGTTAGCATTCCTATTTCTGTTTTGCCAAATAATTATGTTAGGGAGATTAGGAAGAATTGCTATATAATATCTATATATCATTTGTGTTTTTGTTTTTGTTTTTGTTTTGTTTTTACTGTGATATGTCATCTTTGATACTGACCGATGCCCGTACATTAAAATCTGTACACTGTTGTTCTTAGAATATAACTTTTGTGTGCCAATTACCTTTTATAATATATTTTTTGTTGCTTTTGTGCTCTCTACAGACGATCAACATCAGCGACTTTGCCATTCAGAAACAGTTCAAAGCCACATGTGAGGTCGAGGCTGACCTCAAGATTCGATCTGTGCTCTGCCAGCCAATCTACAACAGCGAGCAGAAGATCATCGGGGTGGCCCAGATGTTGAACAAGGGCAACAAGCAGACCTTCACCGAGCAAGATGAAAACCTCTTTGAGGTAGGTGGATCTTTACCTGATGTATTGAGTGGTTTCGTCCTTACTGTTGTTAGTCCTCTCTTCTCCTGAGATGAGATATAGCCAAAGAATGGCTATGCAGAAACATTCAAATCATGATAGGTACCGGAACACTTTTTAACTTGTCGTAGCCTTTCATATACTTCAACTGCTTGAAGGGGACTGACAAAGTCTTAAAGGGGAATTCTGAACTAGTTAAAAAAAGTTCATCGTAAAAGGAAGAACAAAGTTTCACAAACTCACAAAGTTTAATCAAAATCAAATAGAAATTAGGGAAGTTATGAAATGGTAAAGTTTTGCCTCTTTTCAAGAAACAGTCATTATTTCATTGAAACAGTGAGTTGATTGTGTCACCATCTCAAAACTTGCCATAAAGTTTGTACATGATATCTTTAAATTTCCTCTTTTTTTGTTTTTTTTTTGCAACTCATGTGAGCTTTAATCGTTTAAAACTTAAAACTCTGCCCTTTAAACTTATAAATTAAAGACACGGCACGCTTACTTTGAAATTCCACACTCGTGCCTTTCATTTTTGGCAAGGGTCATTATGTGATGGTGCTAGAAAGCACCGGAAATTGCCCATAATTTTTGTGTTGACTTTCTGTCTTGTGGCTTTAACCATTCTGTGTCGAGTGTTATGCCCTTAAAAGTGATGAAAAGCAGTGTAAAGATGTGAAGCTATACTAGAAGTCTGCACACATACGTACATTGATGCTCATGCAAAAAAACAAAACCCTGAATGCACAAGTAAATTTTGTAGGAAGCTTAGCATGCCTCCTCCAGTCAGCAGAACAAAGCAAGGTTGATCACAGCAGGTCTGTTTTATCCATTGGTTGCAAAGAGTAATGCACGAACATGATTTTAATACCTTTATTGTGTTATATTTCATATATTACATTCATTTTCTAAAATGGAGTAGACGCCTTGGTGGTCATGCATGTAGCAGTTGCTGTGCTCAGGTGTATAAAAGGCACGTAGGATAGACTTTTGAGGGTAAAGTGGTAACTTGCCCAATGGCAAACTCTATGGGAGATAAAGCTATGCAGAATAATTGTCAGTCTATAATGGTATTTCCACCTATTGGAGCTTGTCGGTAAAGAGTTTAAAAGCCCATTCTTCTCTCGTGATACCATGCTAATGTCAGGTCATTATGGCCCATTAACGTAGAGCCATTGAGCCCCCTGCCATTGACAGCCAAATAATGTTTCTTAATGTTAGTGGCCTCGCAGTTTCCGCATTATGCCTCGCTTAATTCCACCATTCTCCTGCGTGCCCGCCACATCCTCGGTGTGCCAATGGCTCTAACCCAATGTGTGGTGACCTCTTAAGTAGGAATATATGACATCAACACCAAATGCCATAAAGGAAAAAAAAAGGAGAGAGAGATCCAACAGAACATATGTATCTACCTCTTTGTCTACCCTGTGAGTAGCCTCACCCCCTTAGTGCTCTGCTCTCATAACTATGCCATGTGAAGCTGTATGGTACATTGGCAATCTTGGATCATAAACAAAATATTTGATATTATATATCTTTGGAGATTGTGCAAAGTTTTGATAAGAGCTGCTGATTGGGTTTATGAAGTGCCAATAGCAGCTTCACAGTTGGTTTAAGTTCGTGATCGTAGATAGATTTTGGAAAATGAAGCAGAACTGCCACTTTCAAAGCTTCATATATTTGAAAAACACAAAGCAAAACAAAAACAGAAGTTGACTTTCCTATGACTCTTTAAAGTGTCATATGTGTTGCCCATTTGTGAATAGAATTAGCACCCATCTTCCAAAACCCAAAGTTAGCATGCAAAATATGCACCAATGTCTACATGATTGATCTTGATGTATGTAAGTAATTGAGTGCTCTTTTAAAGTAAGTTCAACAAGTTAAACATGAATCTGATGAATCTTAACTGAGACAGGATATTCTATTGGTGCATTAATGGAATGATGAAGCACTGAATTATTGTTATTTAGGTGTAAAACTTGTAATATGACTATGATTTAAAAGATGCTATGTTTTACATCATTAATCATGATTTTCATCTGCATACTTGAAAAAACAACCACAAACAGCATTGATCAGTTTGTCATTGCTCAGATTGAGAGTTCTGCAGTTTGAACCCCATTCCTTTGTATGTGTGTGTGTGCACTTGCTTGCATGTGCCTGTGACTTTGTTAACACAGAAAAACTTGTGCATATGGCCTGGGTGCAGTTGTATTATGAAATACAGATAATGTGTTTGCAGAGAGTAATTTTCTCTATCTTGGGTATCATGCTGTCTGAGTGGATGCAGATCTACATTGCTGCCTTGGCAATGTGGGTCAATTACTCCTAATGTGTCCAAGCCCCACAACTAGGAAAGCCGCAGCCAATCCACTTGCTCGCTCATAATTGCATCACGGCAGTACTGATGTTACTTGATGTCAAGCAGCTTTTCTTTCTTCTTCTTTTTTTCTCTCTCAAAGCTTTTCATTTTTTTTTTTTTGGGGGGGGGGGGAATGAGAGAAGATCTGCATTAGATATGAACATATACTCAGTAGCTTTTACAACTTGTATCTGCACATTGCTAGGAGAATTATCAAGTAACATTTTTGACTTCGTACCAAATTACAAATCTGGTATGTTGTCAGTGTGTTTGTGTTGAGTTGTTAATCTTGCTAGAGATTTGTCTTATACTTGCACTGCCAAGTTCAGTAGCAATTATGAATGCATTGACGATGACAATGCATAGTTCTTCCTTGTTCATAATGCTTATATGCACAAGCTGACTTTGTTGTGCATGTGATGCAGACTTAAAAAAGGTACTAGTTTGATATCCCTAAAAATTTTATTGTGGCCAAGTTAAAAAAGAGAGTACGTCAAGAGGATTATTATTTTTTCTTTTTTTCTTTTTATTATTATTATTTTTTTTTTTTTGGGGGGGGGGTTAAGTCAAAAGAAAAGGGATGTTGATGACAGAGAATTTGAATTCATCATCTAAATGCTGTTGGAATGTAGGAAAAATATCAGTTGTACTTTTGATGCAGTTCAAAGCATTCCAATGCTAACGTTTACTGCCCCTCAAACACATTTCTTTCTTCTTCTTTTTTAACTGAATCCTCTGCAAATGGATGCCCTGGGATGCCTGCCTTTCAAGTTTACGTATCATAGACCATAAAGAGTTTGTAGTTCTGTTTTAATTCGTTTGATGTATTACTTGTCTGTTATTAAGAAAAGAAAATAATGCATTATGCATCATCACTTTAAGTATAGTGTAAGATTAACAATGCTGACAATACTGCTTTAGATAACTCGGACAATGGTTTGCTGTAGATACATGGCAAACCAAACTCAAACTGCATATTATTCCTTGATGGCTTTCTTCATAAGATATGAAACACACCAGATTGTAAACTTTTTTTAATTCATTATTTTTTTACACAAAGACATGCTGAAATTCATATTGCGTAGAGTGAGCTCAATAATGAAATTGATATATGTAGGGCTGGACAGTAGTGATGGCCCATTGGCCTGGGGCCACCAGAAATTGGTGCCCGGACACCATTTTTTTTTTTTTTTTGGTGGCCCAATCGGACAACTAAGATTCAGAATGGATTGTTACTTTTGCTTTTATTTCAGGCCATTACATATCTTTCTTGGGCCGCCAACATTTCAGATTTAAAGCCACCAGACAAAAAAGTTTGTGTCAATCCCTGCCTAATAGTTAAAGGGGCATAGTCCCGGTAGTGTAGATGGCGCTGTTGATGATACTGCCGATCACCGTTAGCATTGGTACGAAGATTACCGAAGTAGAGCTGTCATCAAGAGTAAAGTGCATAGGTGTTGCTAAGTAACGTTGCCTTTGTTGTCTTCTCTGCGCATCGCGCAGTCTGTAGTAATGCCAGGGTGCGTGCATATGTGCTTGTTATTATGACATCACAAAAGAAGTTTGCTAAAGCTGTCATCCCCCTCAGCCAAATCATGAGCCAAACTGTGATCGGACCACTGACTACAGTGAATCGGACTTCTTCGGACTCAGGAAAGTGGGCCTAAGCGTAAGCGCCAAAGAGAGGGTTCGATAGCGTAGGTCTCTGTAGGAAACTTGCGCCGTGCGCACGCGTATGCATTTGACTAAAACACGGGGACCATGCACCTTTAAAGTGCGTGTTTGTTTTGTCATTAAAAATCAGACCTGTATGTGATTTGACATGATACTAATCTAAGGCCTTTTGATAATACAGGGAAGACTTGAATAATTGCTATTATAGATATAAAGGTGCAATTAAGGAATTTTGACATGTATTTGGACATTATGTTATTTTTTTTATCATTTACTGGGAAAATTTGTACTTGCTCGTAGCCACTTCAGCATGGTTAAATGTGATATTGAAGAGAGTTGAAAGAAGCACAACAAATTCCCCATCTCCTTTGACCCCCCCCCCCCCAAAGTCATGGGATTGTTGACTCATAATACATTATGATGATCATATCAAGTCTGATAATGTAGGCCTACTTACCTAATTTTGTTAAAAGAAATATGGTGGAAGAGACATTTTCATTATTCTACCATTGCTGCATGTGATTCAACTCTTTTTTTCTTTTTTTTGTTGTTGTTGGTATTTGGCCCGAAACAATCATGTTGTTGTAGATCTATTGACACTGTGGGATATTGCCAATGATACAGAGATATGAGGAGATAAGATTATAGAAAAGGAGGAGGCTTGGTGTATCATATAAGATGAGATGAAGTACCAGTCGTGATATTGTCTTTACTCCTTGTGTCGTATATCATTCCCTTGCTGTAGGATCTCAGTGTGCGATATTTTGAAGACAATAACTGCCATATGTGACGGCACTCTGCTAGCTATGAACATGGCAACTCTGCCTGCAGCCTGTGTATAAAGGAGCTTTCAATGTACAATAATTCCATTTTAGGAAAGTTTTAGGAGAGAGAGAGAGGAGCTATTTTTGTTTTAAGTGGAACAACTTCGACATTGAAACTAAGGTTTTATGTACATTATTTATTCTGCCATGGTAGTCATGCTGTCATAGCAGTGATATGAAATTCTTAAATTAGAAGCACAAATTCTTATTCAGAGCTCAAAGTTGTGTACCAACTTCTGTTATGTATCTGTGTATTCCTCATTTTTATCCTTTTTCTTTTTTGTGTTTTAATTTTTTTTCTCTATCTCCTTGTCTTTCATATCTTTACGTTAGAATTATCTTCCCTTTGCTTCTGATTTTCTCCAAGATAAGTTGCCAGGTTATGAGTCCTTGCATATTGTCTGTTTAACTTCTTCTAGTATATTTTCTTACTTCTTTACCATTGTAAGTGCTGGTGCACAAATAAGAGTTGTATGTACATGATTAGCAAATATCTATGGCTTGATACAAACTTGTGAATAACAGTTGCAATCTCTCTTAATGAGCGAATATATTTCATTTCTTTCCTCGTGGCTCTCTTTCCCTTTCATTTCCTTTGCATGACATTCATTCTGTTGTTTTAATATATGTACCCAGTGTGGTAGATTTTGATTACTGGTATATTCATAGGGTTTAACAGGAATACAGTGCATCCATTCTTGGAATGCCATGATTGTTACAGTCAAAACATCTTTGGACCATTAGACAGAGGGATAAGGATCCTTGTCCTGGAATATGACTGTATACTTCAAGACGTTGATCCACCTGCATTCTGACATTGATCCACCTGCATTCATCATTTTTAACCCAAGTGTATGGATGTCTACCTTCTGACCCTGATATGAAATCCCCCAAGCCAAAGGCTGAAGTGAGATAGTTGTTTGACCTTTCTCTGGTTTTTGCTCCCCATAGTCTGTACATGTTCTTACATTTCTGTGAGAATTTTGGGCAGATTGTAACCAACTTGCCTGAAACTGTCTAATAGGGCAAGGGATACAAAGTTTTTTTTAGTCAGTATGTGTGTGACACAAGACCCAAGGAACAAAACTGAGTCGTTTTATACTATCTTTTCCAGATTAACAAGTAGGTTACCTCCAAGTTACATTACAAATATCTCAGAGAGAAAAAATGTTTTTCATGCATGGCAGTGGCAGTTTTGGTAGCATCCAGTCCCTTTTTGACAGCATGGTGGGGGAGGTATTCAGTAGTAATGGTGAACACTCATTTTATTTAAAGACAAGCCTAGATTTTACTTTTAAAATACATTGCAGGTGTCATCTCAAAGATAGGGAACTACAAAGTTAATCAGATTATGTTCTGTTGCAAATGGGAATAAAGAGGCCCATTACCAGAGCCCCAGTGGGCAAGACACTGGTAATTCTTGCTATTACATCTTAACTATAAATACTCAAACAGCGGCAGCACTATTTAATTTCCTTAACAAAGAGTTGACAACGCTGTGCCAGTGCACAGTATAAGCTCTATTTGATCACATATACGAAAAACACAGAAAACTGTATCTATCTCAAAACTACAATAGTGTTGTAGGTTTTCTTAGTAACAGCTACATGTTGGGAAAAGAAATATCGATTGTAAGTGCTGAAAATGCATTTCTATTGTGAAGTGAGAATACTTTAATCATGATAAAAGGGGAAAATTAAATATGATTTACCACATGTGCTGTGCCCATGCCCACAGTAAATTTGCATTACAGGAAGTGCACAAGTAAACTGCGAAAATGTGACTTGCGTGTTGCGTGCATGTGTGTGAGATCACCTCATTCATCTGCACATAGCGCACAGACCCGAATGCTAGCGACTGATTGTGTACATTTATATGCGATCCATTGTGTTCAGACATCTTTGGTAGATGTAGAAGTAGTGTTCCTTACTGGTGCTGTATGAAAATACGTAGACAGGCTCAGGATAAGAGTTGTGAATTATAGTCTTATCAGTGGCTGCATTGCATTCCCTGCTGGTCATACCATGGAAAAGGATTTCTTCTTCATTGTCGTAAAAGTCAATTGTCTTTAAGTTTGGCCAGATTTGCCAGAATTTGTCCTTGGGGGAGGGGAATGCAAGATGTTGTGCTGTAACATGTGGCTTTTTTAGGGGCCCCTGGGTAGAGCCTTTGAGGCCTAATTATTGTTGATTTCTCCATTCTGTTTTCCTTAGCCAGAAGTGGTTTTAGGTGAATTTTACTGTGAGTACATACCCTCATAGATGAAGAAAGAATATTGTTGATGAGGACCCTCTGTGAGGTGCTTATTGCAATTTGGTTACTTAGACACACTTGAAGAATTCCAAAATTGAGTTTGTCTAATGAAGAACTTGTGGTAAGCGTCAAGTTCCCCTGGGTTTTTGATTATTAATGGCTGCTCTTTGCAACTGTAATGCTTACTTTTTATTCCCAGACAAGGCAAATATGTGTTATTGGGAAGGCTACATGGAATGAATTGACAGGACCATGCAGAATTTCACACCATTGATACTGGTATGTCCCTCATATAGTGCTGTTCATTGAGTCGAGAATATGATTCGTGGTACCAGGTGTTTATGTCCTGAGATGACATGAAACAAATTGTCAGGCATCTTTTCAGGTGATAGTGTATCACGGTCATCAGAAACGCGGTCAATTTTTTTTTGCGCATTCTGAGAGTTACGAAAGGAGCATTTGCAGACCTGATAGCATCTTTCATACTCTTTATGAAATCTTTGTTTGGATGAGGGTTGTCAGAGGACACTTCCCTTGTGATAACGGCTGTAACCTGTCGATGGGCCAGGCCGTGGCGATAAGGACAGAAGCATGCACAGCAGAAATGATGTAACTCATTGAATGGGCAGGCCGTGATTAAATTCGGGAACCAATTTTCCAAAGCAGAGGGAATCAATCAACCCCGGCGGGCTGTCTCATGCTTCAAATTTCCTTGTGTAAAGGAGTCGCGGAGGCACACCTCTACATGGTAGTGTCACCGTTTCTTTTTCCTTGTCTGTATATGTTATGTCTGTGGCATCTTGCCTATCCATCTGTCTGTTTATCTGTCTGTCTGTACTCCCTCCCCTCTCCCTATTACCTTCAGCTAATCAAATCACCTGCAATACTTCTTCTGGCTACTTAGTTACTCTGCAGTGCTGCCACACTTTACTTCCATTCCATCCTTTTCCTTGTTAACTTTGTCTCCGACAGATACATCCTGTAATGTTGTATGTCTGTGCGTGCACCATGTCCGTTATGTATCATGCAGAATGAAAGTAATAGGTTTCTTGAACTCACTCAGACTCTCTCAAACTTTACCTCTGTAAAACCCTTTACTTTCTCTCCCTTTTCCCTGCCCTCCCCCATACTCGCGTTTCCACACACACCTACAAGAAATCTCAGCTCAGCTCTTCTGATGAGCATTTGATGCCCCTTTCATCCTCCTGTTCGTATGGAGATCATTCTTTTGCTGTTGCAATGCCTATATTTGGGAATCGGTGTGCCAGCCAGACTTACAGCTGAGGCAGACATTAAAGCCCAAACAAAGTTCTGGTACGCCTGCAAAAGTTGTCAAATTTCGCTCCTAAATGTGAACGTATGCTTAGGAAATGTGCAGGATAACGATGTTATTACAAGATATTCGATGGGTAACGACGAAAATGCGAAATATTAACCAAAAAGGTTCAGTCTCAGAACTTACCCGAACGGGGTCAGGCTAAACTCGGACTCGGGGATAACTCGGCTTCGCTTTGACGGCGGGATGAGTTATAATGGTTGTCCCTCTGATTGTCCTATGGGAGCGGCCTGCATAAACTAGCGCTTCGTGTTCTGGCTACTCGCAGTAATGGTCCGAGTTGTTACAACGCGCGCATCAAAAACCTCTTTTGCGCGCATGCAAAATTAGTGTGCGCCGAAAGGCGCTTGATAAACAACAACAAAAACTCCAAAGACCGCGCGTCTCAGCAACTGAGGACCGCGCGCTGTCATTTTTGTTTTGTTTTGTACAGGACTACGTTAGCACTTGGTTAGCACGCACTTTCCTGTCCATTCAGTTAGGCCTCATTTGGTATTATGCAGTGGCCAGTATAATGTGGCGATCACTTACTGCGTGTGAATTGTCTGAAGTAGGGTCGAATTTTTCCCGAGACCGAGTTAGTCTGGAGCCTTCTGGAATAAAAGTCGGTTTTCCTACTATTATTATTTTTCTCAAAATACTCCAAAACGACTCATCATTCCGGCAAACCGCGTCAGCCTGGTAAGTTTCTTAGTGGACTCTTTCGGTATATTGCAAGCAAAAATGGAATGGTGCTAGACGGGTTCTCGAGCACTTACCGAAACTTAGTTTTCACTTTAAGCAATTTGTAAAATCTTTGATAACTTTCTTGTTTCCTGATGTAGGAGCCCAAGTTATTCAAAGTGCGTAAGAGAATCTTCTAGATTATTGTGCACTATATAAATCTAAGTATTATTATCACTATTATTGCTATCCCCACTTGGATAATACTGTTGCATCACTGGTTTTCATCACAAATACTTTCTGTCTGTATTGGTTTTCCCCATATATGAATCTCCCTTCTCTCCCCCCCCCCCCATATTATCTTATCATTATTCCTCGTATGACATTTAACCATTGCACACATGGGTATTTACCTAAGCTGCAAATATCATCACTATGGTATTATGACATCATCAACACAATTGCACCAGAATAGATCTGATGATTAAAGCTCCATAATGGAAGCAATTCAATTTCTTGTAAATCAGAAACTTCTCTTCCTGTTGTTATAATGGAACACATCTATGTCTTTAGTGGTATCTATGACGGTTCTTATTTTTATTGGGCTCTAGAAAAGCAAGAAACAACACTTGTACAGGAAAATGTATCAAAACCTTTTTTCATAAAAGATGATTGGATAACCACTTTTGCTAGAATAGCAACTTTGGGTGGCAGCATCCAATCAGGAAGCAGGTATCTTGTCGTTACCATGACACTTTCTATTCCCACTAGAGTTGCTCTCATAGTAACTTTTTATGAAATGAGGCCCAGGTTTTGAATGATGCCAATATAAATGTTTACATTTTCCCTACAGATTTAAGGACTATAGGACTGAGAAAGAATTGGACAAGAGGAAATTTAAAAGCTTTATCCACAGGAAAAGGTCACACGAACGTACAGAAATTGAACATCTAGTGCTGTTGTCATTGCACTCAGAATAATGTGTTTTTGTTTTTTTCAGGTCACCACCCAAATATTGAAATTTTTACAGTGAGAACAGAAATACCCTGATTTTTCACTCAATTTAGGCTGTGCTCCAAATTGCACAATTTTGCTGATTTTTTTTTTGTTTTTTGTTTTAGATTGTGCAGTGAGAACGGTGACTGTAAAAAATTTCGAGATTTTATATCTCACACTGCACTGCGCATGTTGGTCCTTGCTCTTTTTACCATGTTGTGGCGCGCTGAGGTATATTGAATTGGCCTTGAAACATAGATTAGTAAGCATGCCATTTATAACATGAGTGGGTCAGTTTTTTGCAAATAATTGCAACCCCAAAAGGTTTTTTTTATACCCCCGCCAAACGAAGTTTGAAGGGGGTATATAGGAATCAGCGGACGGTCGGGCGGTCGGGCGGGCTGTCGGTCCGTTGCAAATCTTGCGTCGCGAACTACTTCCTCAGTTTTCAACCGATTCCCATAAAACTTGGCACAGATGTGTGCCTTGGGTTGTAGATGTGCAAGACGTATTTTTTGACAGTACCCAAAAGTACGTTGCCATGGTAACGGCATATTATGGGCAAAAATGGGTACAAATCTTGCGTCGCGAACTCCTCCCACAGTTTTTGATCAATTTTTATGAAATTAGGTACAGATGTTCATCTGAATATGTTAATGTGCAAGACACATATTTCCGCAGTGGCAAAAAGTGCGTTGCCATGGTAACGGCATGTTATTGGTAAAATATAGGGCAAAATGCTTAATGGCAAAACTGCTTCATCAGTGTTCTTCCAATTCTCATGGAATTCATATTGAATGTTTGTCTTAGGATATAGGTCAGCATGACACATTTCTTGACAGTGACAAAAAGTATGTTGCCATGGTAACAGCTCACATATTATGAGCCAAAATGATGGAAAATTTTGTGTTGCAAACTACTTCCTCAATTTTTGCCCAATTTCCATGAAACTTGGTACAGATGTGTGCCTTTGGTTGTAGATGTGCAAGACGCATTTTTTGACAGTACCCAAAGGTACGTTGCCATGATAACGGCATATTAATGGCAGAAGATCAAGGAAGGATCTTGCGGATTTAACTACTTCCTCAGTTTTTTGACCAAAGCTTATGAAATGTTGTTTTGACCAAAGCTTATGAAATGTTGTTTGGCGGGGGTATAACCAGTCGCTGTAGCGACATTTCTAGTTTCTATATTGAGAATGGTGAATCAAAAAGATGCGACCCTGAGTGCAACCCAAATTTAAAAGTTTGCAATAAGAATGGCACTTCTAGGATTTCTGATGGACTCATACTCTCTCTTTTATATGTTCATTCTTTTTTCTCTATCGCTGTGTGTGTCTCTTGTTTTTAACTAATTTGTTTCCTTCCCTCAACTGGTGGTGGAGCCATATTTTGGGTTTCTTTTTTTTTTCTGCGTGTTCAAAATAGTGAAAAAAAAAGACATTTAACTGCCAAATCACTATTAGTGGATTTACATAGTGGTCTTTGGAAAAGCATAGGCCTTTATGTTTGCACAAATTTGAGCAAGGCATAATATATTTGATGTATACCTTTTGTGTAGCAAAGGAATTTGATTTAATTGTTTGTCAATTCTTGGCGATCGAATACAACATGGGACGAGATCTTTATAATTACTGTTTTATTATCATTATTCTTATTTATATTGTTATCAATTTTATCATTATCATTATTCTTACTGTTATTTTTCTTATCTTATCATAGCTATTATCTTCATCATCACCATCATCTTTGTTATTATCGTCAACTATTGACAAATGTACTATGATATAGAAAGTGATACTATGGGTTGTGCATTCTCTCATTGTTATGAATGCTCAAGGTGCTTTGATTTATACTGTATAGAAGCCAGGTGATGTTGACATGTCAAATCAAATCATGTTATGGTGAATGTCTATTGATAGGGCACATGCCTACACCTCCCTCCTGATAAACATTTACACATATCAGTCGGGAAGACAGTTGGTGCTATGCTTTGCTACCAGGATCCAATCTGCCAAAGGCGCATGAATGCTCTGTCTGCTCCTTCCCAACAGGCCTTTGCCATCTTCTGTGGCCTGGGGATCCACAACACACAGATGTACGAGAACGCCATGCGGCTGATGGCCAAACAGCAGGTTGCGCTGGATGTCCTCTCGTACCATGCCACCGCACAGCCTGAAGAAGTCACGAAGCTCAAGGTTGGTTTTTGATTCATCACTTTCTCTATCATCCTTGATGACATGCGATATGAATAATGGCAATCATATTCAATACAGGGCAAGGTCTTATTACATGCCTTTCTAATGTGCAAGAAGACACTTAAGCCAAGTGTAGGAAAGAGTATGATATAGGTAGGGCATAATTATTGGCTTTGCAGCTGTTTAGTTATGAAATACAGCTTTCTCCTTTGCATCGGTGCTGATCATAGCTCAGAAACCCAAGATTGAAGGATGCATGCATGAGGCTAATAGGGGAGAAGATGATTGCCTTCAATAAGTGTTCAGATGAGAAACAGATATTTAACTCTGAAAGGCTTTTGAATCACCATTGAAGGAAGCATGATATTGTCAGTGACCCAAGACAGATGAAATCAAGTGGTATGACTTTCTCTCTATTGACATTTCATTGCATACAGGGTTAATGATAATGATAATACCAGTACTGCTACTGCTACTACTACTACTACTACTACTACTACTGATAATAAAATGATAATAATAATAATAATAATGATAACAATGATAATGATAATAAGATTATGATAATAATAATAATAATAATCATCATCATCATCATAATAATAATAATAATAATAATGATAATAATAATAATAATAATAATGATAATAAAATAATAATAATAATAAATATCAGATTAGTATCAAGACATGTCAGGTTGAGTTATTTAGTATTTCATCATTCTTTGTTCAATTTTTGTTCCTGCATTCCTGTGTCTATACTAAAATGTACCAAACATCTACCACTCATCTTTTATGAGCAGGGATTGCGAAAAGTAATCATAATCCTAAAGATGTATCTTCCTTAAAGAGTAGCAGGTCATTATGCAGTGAGACATGAATCAATTTTCTTCCTGTCTGAAGAGCAGCTCCTGTTAGGCACGTACCTCAAATATTTTAAAGTGGCGGCATCAAACGTGAGTTCAAAGGAAATAAGGTTGTTGCTGGTGACTCAATCTCTTGAACCTCCTTGGTGTGACGTAGGCAATACACTCTGATCTGCAAGTGTACATGTATTTGAATCACTCAACTTTATACTCTTTCCTGGTTAATAATCACACTTCTCTTTATAAAACATAATCACTTTCACTGACATTTATTGAAATGAAGCAAAAAGATATATATATATATGTAAATATCATTGTTTTTTTTTAAACTTTAGAATATGAATTTTTTTTTGAAGAAACGGAGAAGTAAAATACTACAATATCAAGGAAACATACCATCTATACAAATGCAGATCCATCTTCTAGTTTTCTACATCTTTTCTGCAAATGAGGAAAAACTATGATAGGGGTGACAGTTGCTTGTCTGTTTGTGCTGATCAATAACAAGACCCCATCTGTGACACAAGATCCCCTGTGTGCCCAAAGTTTGGGGGAAACTGATTGACACATATTGATCCAAAGTTGTCACTTGGCTGGCATTTTGGGAGACTGCATGACACTCATAAATTTTTGCCCCCAAACCCAGAGTAGGGAATTTCATGCTATTGATTCAACTCTGGTTTCGAAAGAATATACCCAGTATTGCTTTTCAGGCTCCATCTTCACTTTCAGGGATGCAATTCAAATGGAATGTTCACTTAGGGTAATTTCACATCACAAATCCTGCTATTCAGTTTTGCAAAACTTGTTTTCTTTTGGTATTTGCAAAAAAGAAAAAGAAAGAAAAAGCACAAGCACTCAACATGAAGACTGCAAGTTTCAGAAGAGGATTTAAAGTCCATCAAAAAAAGAAAGAAAGACAAAGAAAGTTATGTTGCAAGAATAAAGCTGTGGCACCTGAGTCTATAGGCACCTTCAACAAACGTATGAAATATAAAACCAAGAAACCTTGGAATGTTCTTATTTTTGACCTCTAACCATGAGCAAAATACTGTAACCCTTTTTTAGGATATCAGTGATATTCATGATTCTCGAGTGCATTCTCGTATGACATGTTTGTGTGGAAGAGTACTGTTTTGGTGATGCAAGTGTGTTGAGTTAGTGCCCAGATCCACTGAAAATTACTCCCAAGAGAAGGCTCCTCCACCCAAACAGAGCAATAACTCTCAATTAATCTTCCGAGGCACTAAATCTGTCGTATCGCATGTATGAGATAGATTGCATTTTGTGAATAGGCAGCTGAAAGAGGTGTGATGAAAATGGACATGCATGCACCCTTCTCAACCAATTTGAACAGGAAAGCTTACGATATATTTGCCTATTGCATTATTTGTTCAGCACATCTACCCACTCAGACAAACAATGGAAAAAAACAAGGATATTGGGTGTAGAATGTGTGTCCCTTGTTACAACAAATTTCTTGTTGTCAGATTGTCCATTTTCATACAAGTCTTGTTTTTCCCTTTCGTATTATTCAATATTGCCTTCCGTTTTATAATTAGAAAGATACTTTGTACAATGTACATCTTGCCAAGTGAGTGCAGTTGATAGTCAGTAGGATTTAAAAACAAATACTACCATGTTGGAAACATTGTGTTAAGCGCATCACAAATGTAATGTATTATTATTATTATGTAACACCAACATTACCCTTTTGTTCTTTTGTCCTTGGAAAAAATGCTCCAAGAATCTTATCAAGATACTCTGATGTAAGGTGATATCTATCAGTGTACATTATCTCAGCATGTTTCGGTAATTGTATGCTGTTTCTCTGGGCTTGATGATTTGCTGCTCGCATAAATTGGCACAATCACTTGTAAGTTTCCCTGGTTTTCTTACTGTTCTCTTAAAATATGGTGTCACATTACCAAATATTTACAAACATTTTGAAAACAAAATTCGTGACAGGTTCTTTCTGTTTCACATGAACAGAAAAGAAGAAGTGTGTTTATTTTGATAGGCTCCTTGTAAGAATTTTGAAACTATGTATTTTACCTATAGTTTACAGAGCTAAGTATATGCCAAATTTCACAGAACTGATACAATTCAGATAAATTTGAGGTTAAAAAAATGTGTACAGATGCTTACCAGATGTAATGTGCAAGATCCAAAGGAATACAGTAGTATTCTCAGATCTTCTTTCATACAGCTTTCATACATGTATCTAGCATGTTGCTGGTGCAGATATCCTTTGGTTGTTTTGGAAACTTACCAACCTCAGTCCCAGTCAATTTCCCCCCCCCCCCCCCTCCTTGTGTAATTTTTATGGAACCCTAACCCACTGCGGTTGGCTCTGCCAAATTAATCCAGAGGAATTGAATTCAATTGTGGAATCAATCATTTCCTGGGGGTGCATAGCTCCTGAGCCCTGGCTGCATTAGGACAACTATCTATGTGCCTGATCGGGTTTGCCTCTGGTATATCCTTATTAAGCCCCAGTCCATGTACATTGTCTATGAGTACTGACCTTTTCTCTGTTATTGACAAAGCAATATTCCCTGTGGGACCCCCCCCCCCCCCTCCTGGATTAAGATTTCTTTTGCCACAGAGGACACAGAGGAGGAGCGATAGCTGGAGATGAAGAATGACAATTTGCGGGAAAGAGTAGGAAAAAAAAAAAACCTCCCCAGAAAAGCGCAAAGCCTAGAGATAACCATGGTGCTATATTTCCGGCAGAGCATAGCTAGCTCCATGCAAGATGGGAGGAACAAGCCACGGCTAGATTGACTGTATGTCTTGTCAGTTCAGAGTATTGGCACTGACAGTGAGAGATCCTGTTGATTAATCCCCTCTTATTTGACAGACGTGCATGGCCACCGCATGCACAAACACGCCTGCTCTTCAGCGGCCGCAGACACAAACTGCACGCAAGGGAATTTTTGCGGTTTTTTTGAGCCATGTATCACCAGGGGTCCTAGATGTCTCACAGATGTAGTTTGGAGTCTGAAAGGAAGAGGCAGAGAGAAATCTGTTTGGAATGTCAGTGTGATGTGACTAAGAAGAGATTGTATTCTTCTCGTATATTGATAGATGTTTCATGTTATGTTGTATTCTCTCTGTTCTTTAAGATGTTGCACACAGTTATTGTTATAAAACATGGAATTTATCTGAACATGACCACTGCTACATAAGCCTCATTCCTTTCAAAAGAAGAAGGACAAAAGAGATAGTATGACATACTGTATTATATTATGTTTTCTTCTGGAGTAGTCATTGTGCTTATTTCTGATATATTGTGATGAAATGGCTCTGTGTATTAAACTATAATCCTGCTTTGGAAATAGGACATGATGTTCTTTCTATTTTCTGGGGGAATAGAAGATATCTGTTGTAATAACATTGCCCTTTTTATTAAGACTTAAAGCTGTCTTTGCAAATGTTCTTTTGCCCCTTCTTATAAAGTCAGATGACTCTTCTGATTTTTGAACAAATCTTTTGACTTGGATTACATGATTTATATCAAACCATATCCTGTATGTTTGCTCTAAGTATGATAAAGATGGTTAATCTGATATTCACAACTGTAAAAAACAAAACAAAACTAACCCCCAAAATTAGGTAAATTTGCCAGGCTTTCCTATTCCAGCCTTAGATGTGTTAATATCCTACCTGTTGATAGAAGGTAAATGTTGGGAGAGGGATTTATTATTGAATGATATAAATATTCTAAATTAATTCTCCACCATTTTAGAGGTCACCAGGTACAAATGAAAAGTTGAATTACGTATTCAAACATTTGTCATTAAGTTTGATGCATCAGGGCAGTGCATGTGGAATGGCACTGTCTGTACCCATGGAGTGTAAACTTGGGAAAGAGGAGGACACACCTGCTCTTCCATTGTATTTCTAGTTTTATTTCGTGCATGATTGGAGAACAACTACACTTTGCTCTACCTGCATTTACTGAGCGAGTTTTCTTGGGTTAATGCAGTGTGCAGTTAACCAAAAGCCATAATTGTCATAAGCATGTAAATGTGCTAACATCAAACTGCGGATTCGTGGGGAAACTTCATGAACTTAGACTTATATTACATCATGTACGAGGCAGTCAAGGCGAAGATGTACCATGCATCATTAAATCTTCAGTTTTCATCTCGAGTGGGGACTGCTTAAAAGGTGTTGATAGCTGATGCAAACGGGTTTGCTTTTCCACAGAAATTGCGAGTGCCGTCGGCAAGGAATCTGAAGCTTTACGAGTTCAGCTTCAACGATTTTGACCTGTCTGAGGACCAGACAGTCCAGGCCACGCTGAGGATGTTCATCGAGTGTGACCTCATTGAGCGGTTCCACATCCCATATGAGGTGAGAGTCCTTACTCAACAGATGAACACACACAACGTGCCGCCATCAATAGCTCCTCCCAGTTTTATAAGCGTAGACACCTCATTAGCACGTTATCAGATACTTCACAAATGCGAAGCCTGACAGCCATTCACATGGACACAGTTTGCACGTGCACACCATACACACACACACACACACACACACAGGGATTTTGCACGATGATGTGATGAGTGATTTCATATCATACATTTTTTCATATACGAGTAGTGAAGCCATCTGTGAATTCTATGTGTGATCATTTATGTACCAGTCTTAAACCCCTTGGAAATATATTCAATACATTTTGTATAATACACGTTGTAGTTCTCATTCTTCCTTTTTCACTTTTCTGTGCATAGCAAAATGTAAGGAAATTTATAGTGCTTAGATTTGTCTGTATTTGCTACAATCATGTGAATTTTGTAACATGCATAGGTATTGCTCAGCTTCAGACTTTTAGACCTTTGAATTTCTATATACTCCACTATCAAATGCACAAATTAAATTTCTGGAAGAAAGTTAGCCTGTTACGGTGCTGAGGAAAATTTTTCTTTCAAAGAAGTCACTTATTACTTTAGATGCACTTAAGTAGAAAACCATTTCTCATTGATGTAGGTTAATGACAGCATATAGGAGACCTAGTTAAGACAATTTATTTGTTAAACAACCACTCAAGCCCGTAAGTACTTCATCAACATTGTTTTCAAATGTAATTACAGCACACATTTACTATAAGAGGCACTTGTTTCATCAAATTACAGTAGTTGCATGTTTTCATTAACTAAGTGAACACTGTAGATGTCAGGATGTGGAGTCATTCATCATTTAATACCCATGCAGGGTATACCCCACAATAATACTGAATTTACAAAAAAAGACCAAAAACAAAAACAAAAATAGGTGCTGTCCAGACTTCCATGCTGTATTCTTGAGTATTCGATGGCAATGAATAAATTATGGATAGTGTATTTCATAAATAATCTTTAAAAAAATATATATATTTTATTGTCAGGTATTGTATTATTTTGCCATTTAGTATTGTTTTTTTAACTAGATTTTTTTAAATGCCCAGTAATTCAGTTGACATGACATACAAAGAATGTGTGTGTGTATGTGCCGGCAGGCTTTCAAGTGGCCCTACTTTTCCTACTTTTTCCTACTTTTTTACTGCTGTCCCTACTTTTCCTACTTTTTTGCTCAAAATCCTGCTTTTTCCTACTTTTTCCTACTTTTTTGGTGAAAAACCCCGCAAAAAAAAATGTGCAAGGCTACTTGAATAATTTATATTCAGAAATGATGAGTAGACTCTAGTTGCAGATTCTTACTGGTGGGGAGAGCCTCTTCAGCATGAAAGAGGGATATCACACACCAATCAACCACAAGACTGCTGCCAGCCTCAGCTTTTGCTCCTGTGCAGATGTGATTGATCCCACTGATATTGCAGCCTAGGACTTGGAGCAGTGCTCAACCAGCTCTGATCATCGCTCAAAATTACCAGGCTCTCCCAGGAGCAAAAGTGAGGCTGAGGCAGCAGGGTTGTGATCCATGAGTACAAATTAAGATTTACATGTAACATCAAGAATTCTGGTGAGTATCGACGAAAACTACGCCAAAAAGCCTGTACATGTCCTGACTTATTCCTACTTTTTTTTCTTTAATGCCCTACTTTTTCCCCTCTCATGTCCTACTTTTTCTACTTTTTTAGAGATTTTGTTCCTACTTTATTCCTACTTTTTTACGTTATCCCGCTTGAAAGCCTGTGTGCGTGACTGTGTGCTACTCTTCATATAGCACACACACACATTCTTCACACTAACATTTTAGCCAGGCTGTTTCTTCTCTATCTGATCTCATTCTGACTACTGTCAAAACAGAAATGTTCACATGCATTTTAATTTTGCAATTTTGCGAGAACCAAAATTCACAAAATTTAAAAGTACACCAAAGTTCTTGTCCACATTATGCATTGGATGCTAGTAGTAATTTGCAAAACTTTCATGGCAAGAAATTGGCCTTCAGCTCCATTTCCCCAAAAGTTCATGCCGCAAATATTTCTTGCTTTACAGTATATTTTGAGGTTTAACATGAATCACACTAGATTTCATTCCATGTGTGACACGTGCGCTGGCAACCACAAAGGATTTCTGTAAAAGCTGTTATTTTCATGAGAGTATAACTTTCTTGAATATCATGAATCACTGTTGGGCCATAAATTAAACAACACGCTAAAATATTGCAAGCGGACAGGCATTAGTGCTCTCATGATATCCTCGGTGTCAAATCATGAAAGCAACATCTTACAATAATTTGTGTGACTGTAGTATTTTCAAAAATACCTGTGCACAAACCCCCCCCCCAGCTTTTACAGTTAAGTGATTTAATTTCCATGTCTTTTCCTCCATACAGGTACTCTGCAGGTGGACTCTGAGTGTCCGCAAGAACTACAGACCAGTGATCTATCACAATTGGCGACATGCGTTCAATGTGGCTCAGACTATGTTTTCTATCATCATGGTGAGTCTATGTCAACCCTGCTTGCTTTATACACCTTACCATCCAGTAATCTAATGCACTGTAGCTTTAGGATTTGTGTATCAAATGTCATAGGTCAATGTTCAGAGGTTTTTTTTTTTTTTTTATTGCAGTTCTTATTCACTGATGAATGGGTTAATATTTGAAGTTGACAAAATATGCAGGTATAACATTCAGCTCATATTGAGGAAGCTGAAATGCAAAAGAACAGGCAGATGCACATGAATTTGAATTGTGATGTCAGACTATGAGTCTTTTGTGATACAGTTAAACTCGCACAAGTTGATCTTCTCGGGACTGAGCAAAACACACCGACTTAGGCGATTTTCGACTTGTGCGTTAGTCGAAAAAAATTGACTTACAGTTTCACCACACGTACATATGTATAATGTACATGTATGTTGTCTACTCTGGAACCGAGAGCTGGAGCGGTGTGCCACAGCACGGGTCACCTGGCAGGGCCGCGGCTAACTTTGCATGGACAGTGCATTAGTATTGGCACAGGTCCGATTACTTTACACCCTTGTTAAACCTTGGGGAAGTGAATATGAACGATATTTGAGCAGTGATTGATTCCAGTTTACCATACCGTGGCTTGAAATGCGTGTAGAGGTTTAATTCTGATTTACCTGTGCCCGTAACTTTCCCCCTACTTTCCGCTTTGAAAACTCAGCAGCTTCATCCATACCCAGGGCTCGTACGCATCAGGGAATTTCTTGAAAGTCAGGGAATTTAAAAATACTTTTTCCAGAAGCAAAAAGTCAGGGAAAGTCAGGGAATCCATCTATTTCTTCTGGAAAGTCAGGGAAAATCATTTTTTCAAGGTGTTTGTTAAAATGGTATTTGATTTCTCTTATCAACAAAGGAAAAATAGTTTGTCAGATTTGTGGTTTCGCGTATTAAGACTGTTTTTGTAATAGACTCCACGCAGATATTGTGTCTATTGCATCCTTCATGTGCGGTGCACGTGTACTTGTGTGTATGGCTATCGACTTGCAGTGGTGTAAGGTGCCTCGGTGACTTTGTGTACACATACATGTACTATAGGTGTGACACGAGCGCTGCTGGTGATGTGATTGGCATTAATTGCGTGCATGATCGAAGTGTCAGTCATCTAATAACCCGAATGTATGATTACTTTTAGATCGAGATAGTGCTTTGATTTTGATATAAAATTTGAATTGAAGCATTTTACCACAGAATATAGACAACACAATCATTTCAATGTAAATAATTTTGCATCATATGCCACTCATGTGTTCTTAAGAACCTCTCAAAAAATCGTGTCTACTTAGCTTACTCAACGGAAGATATCGCAACCTCGTGGTTGCTTATTTCCAAAGGCGCAATTATCGCAAGTCCGCATTTAGGCTGCGCATGCGAGCTCTCTCTTGCGCTACTTTGCTGCTGTGCGACCGGCCTATCTCATGGTTGTTTTCCGCAAGTCTGTCTTTTTCGCGAGATACGCGTGCAAGATATTAGGTCAGACCAGAGCGCAACGAAAAAAAAAAACAAACATAGCACATTCAAAAACTTTTCATGTAGCAACACTTGTGACCAAAAATGGACAATTGAAATGCGTGTGCAACTCATCATTATATACTTTCCAATTTTAGTTCCGACTTCCAGTTCTTTTGCTGGTTAGCTGAGTGTGGATGATTAAAGCCGAAATAATTAATGAAATCATCGCGATCCCGCTGGGTGACAGATCGTAAAAGTAGTTGAATAATGCATGTTAACCTGCTTAATCGGTGTTCAGAAAAAGAAACAAACGCATTTATTAGTTTTAGTAGAACTGGATTTGTTCATATTATCATTAAGCAAATGATGATTTAAATATGAGTGTGTATGATTAAAGCCGAAATAATTAATGAAATCATCGCGATCCCGCCGGGTGACAGTAGCGTAAAAAGAGTTGAATAATGCATGTTGAACCTACTTAATCGGTGTTCAGAAAAAGAAACAAAAGCATTTATTAGTTTTAGTAGAACTGGATTTGTTCATTATCATTTAGCAAATGATGATTTGAATATGAGTGTGTATGATTACAGCCGAAATAATTAATGAAATCATCACGATCCCGCCGGGTGACAGTAGCGTACTGTAAACGTCAATATTTTCGCGCGATTAATTTTTCGCGCTGAGCGGCTCGAAAACGTATTCGCGGGTTCTTAAATTTGCGCTCCGCAGCAGGTTACTTTACTGTAGTACACATTCACTGCTTTCATCCAAAGCCTCTGCTACATAGCTTGCTATGCCAGCGTACGACAAGCGACGTAGCGAGCGGCTCGACTGCGAGTACAAGCACTCAAATATGTAGTACAGCTGTGACTCTAGTACCGTAGTCACGGGGGACTGTAGCATCGATGCGTGCGGTGCACACATGCCTGCTACAGTACACAGCAATCTAGGGTATCGTCTCTTCGCACAGTATGGTAGGTGTTCAACCCACCGACCGGGTCCATAACGACCGACCGCGCATTATAATGGCATTGCGCATACAGAAAGAAAATGTACGCATGGGACTATGCGCAACGGTGTTCGATTCTTCACTGGGCTACGCTACCGAGTAAAATGTGGCGAAAACAACTAAGTATTCCCTCTAAATTACCGAAATTTAGCAAAATCGAATAAGGTTTATCGTGTAACTACATATAACTAGGCCTACCTTTGCTGACTCGTTGTTAGATGTAGAGTATCCTTCCGTAATAAATTTGACGATTTTGACCGCAAAATTGTCACCGCCGCTTGTACGATCGTGCACACACGTTGCACATGTATACACATGACATAAACATTTTGTCGCCCGCGCGCTACGACCGTACGAGTTGATGCAGAAACGAGAAATGAATGTGAAAAAACAAACCGACTCATCTAATTTATTTCAATTACGATGAAAAGTTTCCTAATGAAAATCAAGTCAAATTCATCAAACAGTCCTTCAAAAGTAATATCGAAGGATTCAAAATATATTCAAATATTATTGGGGGAAAAATGACGGCTAGAAAAAAAACAGCGGCCTGTCGAAAAAACGCATTTAAGTGCCCTTTATACGTATTATCAGGGTGGTCGGCTGAAATGAGCAGGGCAACTGAGTGTGGAAAAAATGACACCCCACGCGTTCGAAGCCGCCATCTAAGAGCGCGTACCTCAGATTGCATTTTCAGTGCGCGCTTGTGAATCCGGAGTATTTTCTCCACACGTGAGTAAAATTTCAGGCAAATTGTGAGATTTTTCACGTTTCTATTGATAGAAAAACGTTAGGTGTCCGGTATTATGAACACCCAACCATACTAGTAGCGTAAACATGCCTGTACATTGTACTACGTAGCAGTATCATCGATGAAGCACACACAATTCACCCCGTTCAAAATGTGCGTAGAAAATTGTGAAGATATATTCGCGCGTTTTTGAATTCGCGCTAGCCGAGCGTAGCGCGAAATCCGCGAAAATTAATGTACCGCGAAAATTTCCACGTTTACAGTATAAGAATAGTTGAATAATGCATGTTGAACCTCACTTAATCGTTGTTAAGAAAAAGAAACAAACACATTCATTAGTTTTAGTAGAACTGGATTTGTTCATTATCATTTAGCAAATGATAATTTAAATATATGAGTGTGTATGTTTAAAGCAGAAATAACTAGTGAAATCATCGCGAATACCTTACTGCGAGTGGGGCAAGCATGGAGCAAGTGAGAAAAGTGATCCTTCAGCGAGGCTGCGTGAGAAAACAAAAGACCCAAAATATTTGTGCGAATTTGCAACATTTAGACGGGTAGGGAATGGTTGCATAATCTCTCAACTTTCCCACATCACATTCCATCCAAAGTTAGCAAGAGTCAAAAGAGGAGAGGGGGGAAAGATAGGGAGAGAAGCGTCATGAAGTATGGGTCTTATGTAAACAAAAACTGGCGTCTCGTGAATTTGACAGTGATTTATTACACAATAAAATCTTATTCGACTTAGGCACAGTAAATTCAATGGTTTTTCCGTGAAAGTGTTCTTGGAATTTCATCGACTTAGGCGAGTATTCGACTTACAAAATTCGACTTGTGAGTGAATTAATACACGTAAGTCAATGGGGAAAAATCGGGACTTTTTAAAATCATCGACTTGCGCAATTATTCGACATATGCAACGTCGACTTAGGCGAGTTTAACTGTACTTGCTGTGGGACATCTCGGATATCAGGAAATGCAGAAGGCATGTGATGGAGATTTCTATACGAAATATACCAGGTGCACCAGAGCAATTTAAATAGAGAGTTGTATCTTATCAGCATTTGATCCTCAGATTATATTATGTAAGAGGGTGTGAAAGTGAATCTTTAATATATAAGAAGCTCCAATGACATCACTAACCCATGAAGCAAAAACTGCTGTATGCGGGCAAGCACGTAAAGCATTACGTCCCACTTCCCATTGTGTGCGATTTATCAGGCCAGCCAGGCAGGCGGGTGCGCGGTATGAGTATTGCTAGCTACCTAGATAGTGCAATCGCTTACCCTAGATCTTGTGAGAAGCCTGGAAACTGTGAAGCAGATGTGCCAGATATCGACTTGTCATCGGTATTTTGAAAGTTTAAAGTATATAAATGGTGAAGCATTGTGTGTTGCTCATGGCTGCACAAATAGATGGTGAGTGTGTGTTAGTGGCAAGAAAGTCAGATTTTTATACCAGGTTGCAACAGATAATTCCCAGGGAAGTGAGCAGCAGTGCCTATCAATGTTCTTTTGTATCCATGTAGATATCTTGAATTGCACCAAAATCACAAGAAATGTTAATAGCTTTAAATATTTCCTACCATTCATATAAATTTGTAACAAATCGGTTTATAGGGAGTATTGACTCCGACGTCAACGTCTATTTTGTCGCCCATAAAACGTCATTCTTTGCAAGCGATTGCAGCGTATGCTGCCTGCACAATCGGAATCTGAAGTCTGCTAACATATCATGCAACATACCTTTCAAGTAACTGGGAGCAAACCAGAAATCAATGTACTAATGGTTTTGGCACGTTGGGTGAAATTTGTTGAGAAATACAGTTCCTGGAGGGTATAGTGCACATGGACACACACAGAGTACTGACAGACAAAGGGAGACACAAACATACACACACACACACTCACACATATCTCTCAGCAGACTTCTTTTAACTTGTCCTAATCATTGTACATGTACATTGATTTATAGTTTTGCATTATATCAGATGGATGTAACTTCAGTGTAAGATTGTGTAGGCAGTGATCAGTTGCAAAAGCGAGTTGTTCTGAGCTACAACATGAAAGTCAATGACCATATCAATGTTTCCTGACTACTGATTTGGTTCAAAGTTACGTGATTGGAAATAAGCCACTAAGTGTTTCCTGTGATTTTGGTGTGATTGGTTAAATATGATTTAAGATATCTACGTGGATACAAAACTACATTGTGGGCCATCAGTTGACAAAGTTACGACTCAGAATATCAGTGATCCAAATGATGAAGAAAAACAAACACGGGGTGTTTATAAGGTAATTGTCCTCAGACCTGTATAGATCTATCTAGATATGTGACCCGCTGCAACAAAAGGATCCTAAAGTCGCTGACGGGCGAGCCAAGCATGGCCCAGAAAAATGCTGTTTTCAGGCCCTTCCTTTGATCATTTAGCTTCGAAATTTCGGCAGATGATAGAAGATAAATTAGACTACAAAATGATGTAAAAACAGAAATCCGAACGTTTTGACAAATTTTGGTGATCTGACTTAAAACTCGATTTTCTCGGCTCACCCGTCAGCGACTTTAGGATCCTTTTGTTGTAGCGGGTCACATATACATCCAAATGAAAAGGAAATACAAACAAAGTCATGGCGCGCATCCTCAGCTCAGACTAGTGCCAACTAACACGGCGTTTGAAATTCTCTATTGACTCGCTGCATCAAGACTCAGAACTAAAAGCACACCAAAAATGTCGAGAATATCGTGCAGATCGCAACAGATATACACAGGAGTGGGACTGCAGTGTCATAGTAATTTGTACGTGTGACAGTGCACACATATCGTGTCTGCAGCGTCGTGTAGTGTTTTTTGGTTTTGCCACTCAGGCGGGTGAGTGTCAATGATGTGTGACGTCACAGAACCTCGTCTGTAGAATCAATACGCACAGACTGCCGAATGCAGCAATAGTACAATTAATTTTGTGCATTTCGAATAAGTTGAAAATGTCATGACATGTTTCAACTTTTGGTCAGTGCACAGGTGACTTGAGAGGCAGGCAGCAATTTCCAACTCAAGGGCACAACTCACATATAAATCCCCAGGGATGAGAAGTGACAAAAGCTTTTGATCTTTCCGTCCCATGAAAAAAACATATGACATCTACCAAAGTCCAAACATGACATAGTAAACCACAGCATTTCATTGTGCAAGTTCAGGTATAGGAGTCTCTTACTGTCCTCGTGCGTTTTTAATGCACACATACTACTAGGTCTGTGCTTCTTGGAAGTCGACACTATCCATTAGTGCCAATATGTTTATGGAGGGGCAGCTTTGACGGATACCGATTCAAATACACTCTACAGATATGGATATTCTTTATTCGTCTTTTTTATTCCAACAAAAAAGATGATTGTCATGCACATGTAAATGAATATACAATGTAAATGTGGGACATGTGGGACAGAATGAATGTGTCAATTTAGAATGACACCATAAATGAGTCGTACCAGGGTGGTGCTTGTCGTGTAGCATTGTACCTGATCTGATATGCCCTGATTAATGGCAGTAATGTAATTGATTTGCAGTTTAATCAGATACAGTTTTTATTAAAAGGGACGTGTGTACTATCAAATATGAATACAATGATCACAGCTCCAGATACAGCTTGGCATGTGATCTGCAATACCTGGGAAATCTGCTACTTCCCTGATTGCGACAGTCCAACTTGACAATATTCATGTAATATGTATATGCACAGGTCCATTAACCCGTTGAGGATGAGTCCCAAGTATACTCGGGCAAGCGTCTATGGGAAATGCGTGTTGTAGCAAAATCAAACTGTCCTCAGCGGGTTAATAAAGACTACTCGTAATTGCTAGGAATTAAATGGGTATATAGTAATAATTCAAATACAATATATGGAAATACTTTTGATATGTACTGATATTAAGCTCCAAAGTCATAGACTTGTGATGAACAATTGATTCAGTGCTGTAAGGAGAATGTTGGAGCTCATGTTTGAAACACAGATTACTGTTCATGAGGCACTGTGATTAGCATTGGAAGAGTAATGATGCATTATGCAAATCACGTCTGAGTTATTTCCTGAGCACTGCATGTGATGACTTTGCCGGCTGCCGGCGTTCTTGGTGTGCAGAAAATGAAGATTTCCTCTTACTGCCGCTCTTTCTTCTTGGTTCGCAGAATGTTCTGCACATGATTTCATTTAAATGCATGAGACGTGGTATACTCTATGAGGTCTTTGAGACATCAAAGCTATGTAATTTTGACGCTGTGTTGTATTGTCCTTGATTTGTTCATTGAGTCATTCACATCGAGGAGAAATAATTTAATGACATTTGATGGGTATTCATCTCCAGTTATCAAAATTCTATGAAAGTATCACATGAGACCAGTTATTAAAATTCTATGAAAGTATCACATGAGACTCACGTCGTGACTGTGGACATTTGGAATGAAATTACATATGATGCACAGGATCTATGGTCTTTGAGGTGTGCAAAAGTAAGAGTTAATTTAGCAAGAGTTAAGGTGAGCCTTCTACTGAAAGGACTGTGATGTCGCTGTGTGAGTATGCATAATGCATTTAGTTTCAAATAGCTTTTTGCAAATGAAACCATTGTAGGTGTTCTCATTTCATATTTTTGTCCAATTTAGGGATAAACAGGGGTTTTTAACTTCTGTTTTTTTTTTTCATTCAAATGTTTGCATTGCTTTTTCAAGTGGTGAAAAAGTGCAAGGAAAAGCCACTAATGGCTAAAAAGCACTGGTAAAAGTAGAACATCCCTTTCTCAAACGTGAAGCGTGTCAAGTGGAATGCACATAGTGGATGATATAGCAATTAATTGATTTTTAAACAGTGAAAGGTATTGATCAGCTGAGTAGGACAACTCGCATCTACTGCTCCCATATTGGTGATGGCATGTTTACAGACTTGGATAGCTTGGATAGGTAGCATCAACATTGTGTAGGCTTACTCATTGAACTTATGTTCCATATCTAGATAAAGGGAACACTGTTGACTGCTGTTTACCTTACTATTAATGAAGCTGCACTGGGCTTGATAGAGTGGTAAGGAGATAAGAAGAATCCCTCCCCCCCCCCCCCCCAAAAAAAAAAAAAAAAAAGAAGAAGAAGAAGAAAAAAAAAAAGAGATCAATTTTTTGAACAAGCGGTTCCACGTTAGTGAATCATGCCATGGCAGTAACATGTCTTTATCCTCCATTTTAAAGGATCTAGGAATAGATGTATTATGAGTCACATGGTTTGGTACATTCTGACAGGGACCAGCACACAAATATTTGGATAGATTCAAGACTCCACACTTTGAGGCAGTCTGTTCTACGTGACATGTAAAGACATGCAGGCTGAGAAGTAGCTGCATTTTGAAGGCAAACAAGCTATCATGTTCAATGAATAATTCTGCATGTGCAAGTAGCAAGTAAAGGTTACTGTGTTATCTTACCAGTCTTGCATGAAAGTGAGGGGAATGTATTGGCGAATCTGTAGACTGCACAGGTTTTGCAATTTGCAATTCCAGCTCTCTGACGTGTTAGCAGTCAGCTCCAAGCCCCAAAACATCTTCGACGCCTCCGTCTTGGCAGTTATTTTTCACAATAACTCAGCATCGTATTGATCTATCCATAAATTATTGATCAATACTTTGTTGTTTGTGTGTTTGTTTCAGACGGCCTCTTAAGTGTATGAATCTTGTCTAAGGAGACAAGCTGTGTCCTGTTTATACAATCAACTGTGTTTGTCCAGCAGCTTTAAAATATATATTCTTTGTTGTAGTAGACAGAAACTTACTACTACAACTTGCTGATACCTATATAAGATGAAAGTTACTCGTTGTGAGTAATGAACAGCAACTGATGGGTTGTTCCACTTGCATTTTTAAATTTGTTTGTTTGTTTGCATGTATGTTTGTATGTTTTAGACGGGGAAGCTGAGATCTGTCATGACAGAGCTGGAAATATTTGCCCTCATCGTTGCCTGCCTCTGTCATGACCTGGATCACCGAGGCACCAACAACACATTCCAAGTCAAGTGAGTCTCCCATTTCACATTCATGAGATGTGCATTCTCACATGTAGACAGAGAAACAGCTGGTTCACATTAATGTGCAGTTTATTTCTATTCCTCACTCTCCTTATCCCCTCCACCCCCCGACAAAAAAGAAAAGGAAAAAATAAAAGCAGATGAGTACAGTTACACACAGTGAAAATAAGTAGTTAAACAAGCAAGTTGCAAAATATTCAACTAAATGAAGATGTAAATGCCGATCAATACCAATTCTCAAGTGTAACAAGAATACAGGAATTGTTCCCAGCTTCTGAAGCCCCTGCAGCACATGTTCATTTGTTCTACAATACAATAATAGCAGCTGCCGGGCCAACAAGAAAGGCGCTTTATGCTGATTGGTATCCCAATATGTATACCTTTTGCCATGGTGGCTGCAATTAGTGTAAGTGGCAGATTGTCGAAAGAAAGAGCATTATAAAACGGAGCCCCCACAATTTATACACTCTCTTATATGACAAGATGAATGCAGCCAATATTTTCTTGAATATGTCAAAGTGTCTTGAAGTGAGTGTTGTTGATAATTGTGCCAATGAATGGAAACAGAAAGTTGTTGAAGTCTTCTATTTGTGCACTGTGCAGTATTATTTTCCTTTTGAAAGTATTTGTATGATATTTCATGCAGAACTATCGAATCCTTTTGTTGCACAATGAACTTAGTCTTCTAACATTTCTATTTATTTCAACCAGAGTGTTTGTGCTTAAAATAAATTTTTACAGAATGCATGATTTTTCAAATACTCTTGCACTTGTTGGCTTAATTGGCATGTTTATGTTGAATTGTAACGGAAGCAGACTGTTTCCATTTATGCATGGAATCGTAAGAAAACTCATCATCTTTCAGATAGAGCATGAAAAAAAGTTCAAAGCAGTTGCCTTGCAAGTACAAGGTGCATCCTATATGTCTCTTGTGTTGCACAATTGTACCAAGGCAGTTCACCTTAAATACGGGACATCTGCAAAATTGACCTTAAACATGCGTGTACACACACTATACCCAATTACACACGTGCAATAATATTAAATTAAAAAACAACTCAAACATTATGCAGTAAATATCATGAATCTGTAGCCTTCTCAATTTATCATGTTTATATTATATTTCAATGTACATGTAAAATTTATGTATTGCTTTTATCATTCTATGTTTTGTCCACACTGATACTCTTTGTTGAATATGAAAATATATGAAAATATATGAAAGGAAATGAAATGAAATATACTAAATACATATTGACAGCATACATATCGAAGTAACAAAAACTGTAAAAAGAAAGATGAATTTGTGCACACACATGCACACACGGATACACACACAGACACACAGTGATCTCAAACGTCGTGAACCCTTTTCTGTCTGTATGAACATTTCAATCATCACAAATTGAGCCATAATGTCCGGGCAATATCCAGCCACCTTGATGAATGGCCCTTTAGATTGGTTCCTGCATCATGACTTTGCCACATGTGTGTATCCCTTTTTATCAAGCTTGTCTGGTTCTGCAAAGCAGAAGTAGAACCTGTCTTCATTGGAAATTGAAGAGAGAAATCTTGAGGAAACGTTGTCCAAAGATATCAGTACACTGAGCTTCTTTTGAATTAAGAAATTTTGTTTCAATATTTCTCTCATTAAAGGGATCGTATAGTTTTGGTTGAGACCTAACTTTAGGTTTCCAACATTTTTGGGTGAAATGATGAGAAACCTATGAAATATAAAAGAGCATGTAATTCCAAGAGGAATTCAACTTTTATTTGATGAAAATTGGTTTTGAAATGGATGAAATATCCAAAACAGCAATCCTAATAAAAGGTGGGACCCACCTTTTATGAGGCTCACTTGGTTTTACTTTGTTTTGGGACATCTCAGCCATTGCAAAACCGATTTTCATCAAATAAACTTTGAATTCCTCTTAGAATGGTATGCTCTGTACCATTTCATAAGTGGTTTCTTGGGATCTTGCAAAAAGTTAAAAGCCCAATCCTCATCTCCACCAATACAATACCATCCCTTTAACATAAGAGTCAAAGTATTCTCAGTATGTGCTTTAAAAAAAAAAAAAAAGATTTATGAGAAAATTAGACATTTAAATTTTAGTGTACCTTTTTCCACATTGTGTGGAGTTTATGTAATGTGATGTAATCTGAACCAGCCTTCAGAATTGATTCTTAGTAGGAATGTCATCAGTATGTGTAATCATATGATATGATATTTTTGCTATGGAAATTTTCCCCATGTTGATGAATTGTCCTTCCTTCTCAGCAAGAGACTTATAATATGCTGCATTCTTTCACAGGACGTCTTCCCCATTGTCCCTGTTGTATGGCACCTCAACCATGGAGCACCATCACTTTGATCACTGCATCATGATCTTGAACAGTGAGGTGAGTTTGGAAAGTTGCCTTGTGTAATGCTATATGTCTGTGTTTTCAAATGTTCTATGATGTGGAGAATGAGAGAAAAAAGTGCTATTGCACATAGACGATATCCTGTTGCTACATGTATCTTGAAGTGTGTGGTTTTTGCTGTGTCTTTTGTAGACTGTTTTATTTTTTGGATTCAGTAAGCATAATCTTTGTTGTATATTGTATATTGTCAAGTGAGTGGCATGAAAAAAATGCCAAGAAATATTCATAATTCCCAGGCTCCTTTTCTCCATCTCAAAATGTTAAGGTATAGTAGCATGCTTGTGACCATCTGAAGAGAATGGCTTTCTTGTCAAATACGTCATTCCATCACCCCTCCCCCTCCCCCTCTTTTGGCAGTATAGTGTTACTGGCCCCTTCAAACCATTTTAAAAGATATCTTTGCAATTGCTGTCACTAATCTGGTGAAAGGAAACTGGCAGATATGTAAAGAACGTGTGTGCTCTGACTGTTTGTTTTTTTGTCTCATGAGAGAACAAACGTTTGAAATGAACTTTGAGTGGACTTCCATAGGAAACAAAAACAAACATTCCACCTGCTGGTAGTACATCAAGAAAAAAAACTATGAAAAGCTAATCACTTTCTCAACAATCTTTCTTTTCTTTTTTGTCCTTTTTTTTTAGTGTATTGCAGTAGTGATATCAAGAATTTTGCCACCGGCATGGCAGTCACATGATGTCTCACATGTCTCTGCCAGCAGTATTCCCGTTTTCATCGCCAAAAGTCAAAGGAAATTGCAATTTCGCTACCTGTTTACTTACGGAAAGGGAGTGTGGAAAAAGGAGGTGGAGGAGTTTTCACATAGTATTTATTGTGTTGTAAGCTGGAGACCTCTACAAAGTGTGCCCAGAGCTGTTTTGTTGGGATTTATGTGTAGAAAATTGCGACAATGTCATCATGCTGATGTTTTGCTCCGTTTGCAGGGAGTGAGCTTATAAGAATAGGGGAAGAAAGATTTGAATAACATTCTACACGATCAAGTTTAACTATGCTTTTGTTAAATTGTATGCTGGTCGTATCTTTTTGGGGGAAATGGTAAATGTTTAAGAGTCTGGCCTGTCTGTAGAGACTGTGCTGTCAAAAATGTATGTTGCAGCAACTTACTCCTGGGGGTTTGTAATCAGGGTCAACTTTTCAAACCCACGAAGCAATGCCCCTCAGCGCCACCCTAGATTTGCATCCCTCTGATGATTAGCCCATTTCTGAGATTTGCCGCCTGGTTTCACCCCAATCCCAAATAGATTCAGATCCTGTGAGAAGGATTACCATTTCTCATCAAGGGCTTTTTTTTTTCTCCTTGTGTGGGAACATCCTGAAGTAGTAAGAAAAAAAAATGCAGTCCTGAATAAATGTATAAAGTTACCTCTTTTTAATCAATTTACAAATGATTTACACCCTTTTGCATATCTAACGCAGGTGGAAAGTTAGGATATTGATTTTCTTTTTCCATGTCATTGTGCCTGCCTTCAAGAGCCAGTGAAGCATAAGGCAGTACAACCTTGTGGGAAGGAGCTACTGAGTGCATGATTTCAGGGTTCATTTACCTCATTACGATACTGAAAGCATGACTAAAAATGTGTAGCCTCACCTTCATCTCGGCTGCACTGCATCATGCTTGGAGGGAAAGCATTCCATTCCACTTGTACCATCCCCCTGTCTATCGGTGCGTGGAATTCAGCAGTAAACTGATGAATGTATGCCAAGGTCTCAGTCACTCTGCAATGCCTGTTTGTGTTTCCAAGGCCATGTGTGTGTGTGTGTGTGTGTGTGTGTGTGTGTGTGTGTGTGTGTGTGTGTGTGTGTGTGTGTGTGTGTGTGTGTGTACGTGTATGTGTGTGTGTGTGTGTGTGTATATGTGTGTGCATATGTGTATGTGTGCGTTTGTGTGTATTTGAGTTTATATCTGTGTCTGTCTGTCTGTCTGTCTGTCTTTGATTGCCCGTCATTGTTTTTCTCTCCAGATTCTGTGTCTAGAAGGTAATCAGGTTGATTAACCATAGGAAGGAAGCAAAGCCTTGTGAACAGTTTGTGCAGAAAATCGCTGATTATGCTTCATCTCTGTAGGATGACTGCCTCCTTAACCAGAGGAAAGTCTGAGTAACACATGGCAGAGATTCTGATGTCAATATGTATTATTTTATAAAGTATTTTGTAGGTAGATAAATTGATGTTGGAATATGCCCTGCTGATTATTTCTTCTACAAATGGCAAGAGTTTTTTGTTTTTTGTTTTGTTTTTTCATGTGCTTGTTTGTTTTAATACTTCTTGCGTGTTTTTTTTCCCCTCCTTTTTTGTCTTTTTTTGGGTGGCTATTGAAACTTGAATTCTTCAGGGGTACTTTGCTGTGAGGAATTTGAAAGGAAGTTGAGAGAATTCAGCTAAGATATGATATTATTTTTGTCTCATGGAATGTCTTCTTAGCTGAGGTACGATTATGTGAAAGTGCTTATAGCAAGCTATTGTGGTGCTTAAGATAATTTACTTCGATCATCCTCTGGTGAGAAGAATACTTCACATTATGGCTATAGTAATCACCTGAAATGGTTTGAAAATAGGCAAATTATGCCTGAGGGAGTGATTTTTCTGTAATGGTCCTCATTCAGCATTGATGATGATCATACATTCTATCCTATCACCCAGCATGCCAATAACTCCACATCAAAGTACGTGCATCACTTGTGCTTCTTTAGGTGGCAGATAGTGTCCTGCTGTCCTGTCCATGCCTGTGCTGATTATCATCCAAATTCTTTCTTTCTTTTTTTTTTTTAGCCGTATGAATTTATTCAATTCAATTCATTTTTTAAAAATTTTCATACTTCTCATTTATGAACATTACAACAGAAATAATAATACAAGTTCCTTTACGTTGTAAACAATATGTAGAAAACTAACAATATACATGTTGATAACACAGCAACTGTAATGATAACTTGTCAAAATCAAAATGGGGTTGAACAAAGAGAAGTATGACGGGACCTACATGAAAGCTAGCTTGTTTGGCTGTAAGCCCCAAGTAATCAGCGTTTGTGAAAAAGAAACGGAGAATGGACAGAAGATAAGACCAGGTGATGTAATGGTACCAAATAAGAAAAGCTGGGTATGCCTATGTGATTAAAAAAAAAATATATATATATACAAAAATGTGAACCATTACTGTGACCGAGCTATCTTTGGTTTCCGGAGAAGAACATGATTTGCATATAAAGCCTACTTAGGTGTATACGCTATAAACTGTTGTTATGCATTAAAACTATCACAAGGTTATGATCAGTAAGAGTACACAAAAAGTAACGTGTATAGCCATTACTTCATTTGGTGCCTGCTGTCAAGCTCTGGGTAGAAAGTGAGAGAGAGGTAGAGGGAAGGAGGAAGAGAGGGAAACGAAGTAGAGTGTGGAATTGCTAATGATAGATTCGGAGAGCCTGATGGCAAGACCCAAAATGCAATTCGATGGCTATTGGATCAAACCCCCCCCCCCCTTTTTCCCTTTTATTTTGGTGAATTTGTGTATAAACATGTGCTACTTCATAATGATCTGCCAGAACTTTCTCATCTCGCAAAGTAAAAAATTAATGAAAGAGTTTGGACTATGACAAAAGAACGTGTCTTTTGTCAAAATGGTATAAAAAAAGTAGCAGTGATGCTTTGTCATGGTTTACACTCTTCCAAAAGATGGGAACCAGTCAGGAGGATCATTTGTTTCTGGCCTGGTTTTTTTTGTTTGTTGTAGTTCAGTTTTTGTTTGTTTGTTTGTTTGTTTGTTTGTTGTTGTTGTTGTTGTTGTTGTTGTTGTTGTTTTTGGGGACACATACATTTATCAGCCAGTTTTGTTTGAAAAGAAGAAACAATAATCTGTTTAAGAGTTCATGGAGAGGGGGAGACAGAGGGATAGAGAGAGCAAATGAAAGCAAACCTGAGATAGCATGTGTCCTTGATCGTAGTTGAAATGTTATGTGGTTAAAACAGAAGTGCATATAGATCTAGACATGATGTTTTCATGCGTGTGTGCAGTTATTAAAAACTCACATACTCCAAAGCTGAAATGACTCATGCTATTAAAAGCATAATTCATAGTCACCCTTTTTCAGAAATGATTGAACAGTTGTAGGAGCATATATATAAACCCCTTATAAGTGTAAAAGTTTACAGCATGTATACCTTTCTCAGGTCACCCTCCCCCCATGACACATTTACAGCAGAGAGAAAGAAGTAAGTATTTACATTCCATTGGCATTGTAAATACACAAAAAGTTTCATTGATCGCAATGTAAAGGGTTATGCCTGCCAGAGGGCTATTGGATTCCCGACATATCCCCGCAAACTCACTCTGAGGATTATAACCCTTCATATTTTCTTTGCCTTCCGGCTGTTTTGAGTGAATGTCAAGCCGCATTAACTTCCCAGCAGACCATGGTTGATAGAGGCCTGATTTGGGCCCCTTGCCTCATTTGCACATTTGCCTCGACTGTTATCAATATTCCACACCAAAGGTGTTTGTGGTTCAGGACTTGAGGCAGATTCTAATGGCTTTGCTTTGACACCAAACTGTCGGTTCAAATCTGCAAAGAACAGCACCAAACTGGTGCTTCAAGATTGATTTCTTGGCCATTAAGAGAAAATGCAGACTTTTTTTTTTTTTTCAAGTCTGTCTATAGATTCGTCAGTTTTGTCACCTTATAACACAAATACCATTCTTGAATTAAGTAAGGCTAGTTGACTTTATTCACGCTTTGTGGCTCATGATGGATGTGTGTTTGTCTTATTAGTAGCTCTGCTGTCATATTTAGGAATTTCATCAAGCAGATCATGATACTGTGTGCTTTAAAAAAAAAAAAATCATCAGTAATATTGTACAGTATTTTTTTAATGATGTTAGTTCCGGTATTTAAATGTTCTTGTTTTAGCCCGTCGTACCCACATGCAGGAAGAAAAGTAACATGCTACATGTATCTTTGGCTATTTGATTTGGCTATCTGCCAAGGGTTGAACTACCTGTGAATTGCCCTCCTCTATCATCTGAGGATTTCATTTTGATAATTACAGTGCTTGTGGTCCTGAAACTTAACCACTTGTGTAATTAGCCTGACAGGTTTATGGCCACCATGTGAGGTAAATTTGTTGTTACCATGAATTATCCATCATTGAGTTAGCTTGTTTCTATGACAATCTTTTGTTACTCTGCAAATCCCATAGTATAAAGTCAGTAAAGCCAATATCATTTCTGGTACATGGAATTCCTCCTATCTGGTCTTCATGCACGATCCGTATACTGAGCATGCTCCTACGCTGAGTGTGCAGAGTAAGACATCAAAGCCAGGGTGATCTGGTCACGCAGCTGATGTCGCTTTACGCAGTCCATCCCATGCACTCCTGATTGCCAGTGGACTCCGTGTTACCCCTGGGCTTTAAAAGTGTAAATTTGCGCAAATTCAATTTAGCCCCAAATTGTCGTGCAATAATTCAATAAGGTCATCCATGAGCGCCCAAGTAGTCTTCTCTTGCTCTCATCCCGCCCCCATCTCTATGTTTCCTTTTCGTGACCCCTCCTCCTATACATCCCCCCTCCCCCTCCCCTGCGGCTCCTCTGCCTCTTTCTGTTTCCCTGAAGCCCTCCCCATCGGATCACTCAGGACTGCTCATTCTCATTAACTTGAGAAACGATTTGCTCACAGAGATGCCTCTACATTCACCATTGTGAAGTTTTGAAGTCACATTTCATATCAGAAAAGTATGGACTGTATCCAGTCTTTGACCATGTGATGTATGGATGTGCCATTAAAGAATCACAAGCATTTTGTGCTGTTTGATAGTAATTATTAAAAATGAATGTAGTTATTGCATTTTTTTTTAAATTACATCAGGAAGTAGTGAAAATCACTGTGGCATGTATAACTGCTTGACTTGCAAACAGTTATCCCATTTGTGAAAGATTACCAAACTTTTACTTCAATGCTACGATGTGTTGATGAGCTAGAGTTCCATAGTTGCTGTGCTTTTATCTTAAAAATGTATATAATATTTGATTTCTCTTTATCTTACCATCTGCATCGCCATCTGCATCATCATCCCCATTGACAACATTCTCAATTATTGTCTGTATAGTTTTGCTTTGATAACTGCTTAAGGGGAAAGCTCTCTGGAGATTAGGGTTAAATCTAAAAAAAAAAAAAAGTAGAGAACTATAGATTTAAGCCAAGCAATGTAATAGGGAAGTTAATTCTCATTTAAGCATTATAAATAAATGATGTGGAAGCCATGACCTGTGCTTGTGAAAAGCAATCATAAGAGGGAGAGAGGAAAAAAGGAATGGGACTAAGAAAGAGAGAGAGAGACAGAGAGAGACAGAGATTATCCTGGGTTAGAAAGATGAGGTGTAATGATGATTGTTTATGTAATGGCGACGTCTCTGAGGTCTTGCTGATGACAGAAGTGGTGCCATCGGCAGATTTCAGTCTGCGAGTTCTTGTGGATGAGGGAGACTGCCGCTGATGCTGAAATCATCCATAGGCAGCAAAGTCTTATCCCCTCTATCGTCATCGCGGTAATCCCCTGTTCTCGATAGAGTTGCCGGATGTATATATTCATCCGTCCCATCTGTCTGCAGCTCCGTTCTGCTCAGATTTCTCACTATTCCCCCCCCCCCCCCATCAATTTGTGACATCTCCCCATCCTACCATCCCATCCTACCAAACATTAAGACGCTACCACATTGCATGTACGCTCACCTATCGCATTTGTATTGATTTATACGTGTGTGTCTTCCCATGATTGAGATGTGTCAGTGCGTTTCTCTTTTGTGCTTTTAAACAATTCTACTCTCAGATTGATTAATTGAGTTTCTAAAAGTCTTTCGAGATACTGTTATTGCTACATATATGTTAGATTAATCCATTATGGCAATACGTCTACTTGTTTGTTTGATTTTAGATACTGCAGTTACATTGTGTCTCACACTCTTTCCCACTCTCTGTCACTAAGATGTCTGTTGTCATGTGTTTTGTGTCATATTGCTTGCTATACCCAGCAAGATATCAAAAGTGACAGGGCCCTCTTGAAGTGAGGTGCCAGTGATGAAGAAGCTGTACTGATTTAAGAGACGCCAGCATTGTTGTTGTTGTTGTTATTGTTCCTTGCTTTCTTCTTCGTCGTCTTCTTCTTCTTCCTCTTCCTCTTATAATTATTAGTATCATTATTGTTATTATTATTATTACTTTTATTATTATCATTGTTATTATTGTTATAGTAATTATAATTCTTATTGTTATTATTATTTTTGTTATTATACCCCCGCCAAACGAAGTTTGAAGGGGGTATATAGGAATCAGCGGACGGTCGGGCGATGGGGCGGTCGGTGGGGCGGTGGGGCGGTCGGTCGGGCGGTCGGTCCGTTGCAAATCTTGCGTCGCGAACTACTTCCTCAGTTTTCAACCGATTCCCATAAAACTTGGCACAGATGTGTGCCTTGGGTTGTAGATGTGCAAGACGTGTTTTTTGACAGTACCCAAAAGTACGTTGCCATGGTAACGGCATATTATGGGCAAAAATGGGTACAAATCTTGCGTCACGAACTCCTCCCACAGTTTTTGATCAATTTTTATGAAATTAGGTACAGATGTTCATCTGAATATGTTAATGTGCAAGACACATATTTCCGCAGTGGCAAAAAGTGCGTTGCCATGGTAACGGCATGTTATTGGTAAAATATAGGGCAAATGCTTCATGGCAAAACTGCTTCATCAGTGTTTTTCCAATTCTCATGGAATTCATATTGAATGTTTGTCTTAGGATTTAGGTCAGCATGACACATTTCTTGACAGTGACAAAAAGTATGTTGCCATGGTAACAGCTCACATATTATGAGCCAAAATGATGGAAAATTTTGTGTTGCAAACTACTTCCTCAGTTTTTGCCCAATTTCAATGAAACTTGGTACAGATGTGTGCCTTTGGTTGTAGATGTGCAAGACGCATTTTTCGACAGTACCCGAAAGTACGTTGCCATGGTAACGGCATATTAATGGCAGAAGATCAAGGAAAGATCTTGCGGATTTAACTACTTCCTCAGTTTTTTGACCAAAGCTTATGAAATGTTGTTTTGACCAAAGCTTATGAAATGTTGTTTGGCGGGGGTATAACCAGTCTCTGCAGTAGCGACATTTCTAGTTACTATCATTATCATCATTGTCATCGTCATCGTCATCATAACCACCTGCCGCCATGTCTGTCTCTAAAAGCCATGCGTGTGTGGTGTGTGCTCTACTTTTCTCTCTCATTTTCTTCCGCTCCTCTCTTCCCTTACTTTCTCCTCCACTCATCATCCCCCCACTTGGTGTTTGTGACACATTGACTGATTTCATGGAAGGAGGGTGTCGTAAGTGTGTGTTTTCTGCAGAATTGGTGCTGTCTTGGGAGCCCTTCAGTTGCAACCTAACTCAACAGTCGGGAGCTCAATTGACACCATTCTGTGGGTCACCGATTCCTCTTCAGTCTGTTGTTTGTGCTCAAGTCCTCGTTCCTTCCCCATGCTGACCTTTGATAGCTGTGCCCCATCTTCTTGATGGCACTCAGTCATTTCACCTGTTCTTTGTAATATGGGCTTCAAGATTTCGTGCTGCGTTTACCCATTTTTTTTTTTCTTATGAGAGAGAGATCGAGATCTTACAAAATCCTTCTTGTTTTTGTTAGAAACCATGTTGAGAGAAACAAAATCTGTTCCTTGAAGCAAAACTTGAGTGCGCTGATATAATGGTAAATGGTCTCAAAATTAACTCTTCATGACAGCACTGATGAATAATTATACTGTAAGAGTACTTCCTTCCAGCTTCCCAATTTCGCAGTTTGTGAAAACCAAATAAAAGAAAGTGTTGGATGCATGTTTCCTGTGTAAATGCTATTTGCTCTTGCTCATGCCTGAGTATCTAAGCATGATGTGAACTGAATTAATCTCTCATCTAAAACTGGATCTGTTCCATGAGGGTCTTCCTTCATTTCATTTTGTATCTTCTTTATATCGTGTCTGATGGAGTCAACCATGCTTTAAGTGCTTTCTCCCACTCTGATCTCTCCTAGGAGGATAATATGTGTGTGTGTGTGTGTGTGTGTTTTGTGTGTGTGTGCACATACATGCATCTCATTACACAGGCTGCTTTGTAGGGTGCAAGGTATCATATTGCACAATCAATGGTTTTATTCCATCAAGCTGTGTGGGGGGGGGGGGGGGGGGGGGGCTACACAGGATATCAACATGTGGGATACACGAGATAGAATGAGCAAAGAATGGTATACCCAAGAGATCAATGTGTGTAAGATTGTACATGTGGGTATGTATGAATGAATGTGTGTGTGTGTGTGTGTGGGTTAGGTAGGCTTGTGTTATAGTAGGAGAACCCCCAAAAAGAAAATCAATAACACAGAATACTGTAAAACGAGGAATGTTCGCGTGCATTTTAGTTTCGCGAAGTTTGTGAGGGCCAAGATTCGCAAAATTAAAATGCCGTAAAAGTTCTTGTGTATACTATACGCACTGAATGTGAGAGGCAACTTGCAAAAATTTAATGCCGCAGAGAAGGCCGTCGGCTCCAATTCGCAAAAATTTCATTCTGCGAAAATATCATGTTTTACAGTATATCTTCCTAACAAATTCTTCCAAAGAGTTGATCATCAATTTGCATTTATAGTAGTACAATGAGCAATATGTGGAGAGAAATATATTGAGTTATCATTTTTGTTTTATATTTTATGACATTTTTCCAAGTACTTTGAAAATCTTTTTGATTTACTATATTCCTATGTTGTTTGTTTAGCAGTTTGTCCGTCTGTATTATCTTAAATATGCAGTGATTTGGCAGATATGTGTCAGATGCAATGCCAGCTTGAAGTGTAACAAATTAATGAAGTAATCAGTGTGGAAGGACTGTGATGAAGGCTGGATGTCAATGGCAAGGTCTCATTTGGTATTTCACTAATTATTAACAACTTCCAAAGTATGGGGCTCTATTGTACCAAATGCAACACCTCCATGAATGGAAAAGTCCTAATTAGATGTGGTAAAAACTGATGAGGCAGAGAGGCCAAGGTCAAAGTCTGAAATCGTGCATACTTGGAAACCACATAGCGTGGAGATGAATAGATATTACTGAAAGTAACGAGGAGTGGTGATCTCAACACCTATGCTATGATATTAGGATGTAGCTAATCAAGGAATTAAAAATGCTATAATTATTTTGAAACATTGATGTTTTGATTGAGATAGTTGACCTAACAATCTTGACAATGTGTGATAGGACGGACGGACGGACGGACAACTTTAAATTACAATGTTGAAGGGAAAAAACCCAAAATGGAAAATGTAGGGATGCTGCTATAGCATATTTTGGTTGATATAATGTGTGTAGGCATATTAGAGCTAATAGTGATTTGTATACGTACATGTAAGTCATGGTAAATCAAGCAAACACACACTCATTAGCTTTATGCTGGAATGTATGACTGTCCAGTTGAGGATGTATTACATTGGAGCCCTATAAGCCTAAATGAAGTAATATGTGTACTGAAATGAATCCCACAAGACCCACAGATGTTTCTTTCACACATTCTCATTAAACATGGTTGTCACATTATGGAAGATACCCTGTAGCAGCCTATTTGTGTTCCAAACCCTTCTCTTTCATTTGATATGCTGACTCTGTTAACATCTTCAGCAGATTTGTCTGCATGCTAGGTTTCTGGTACCAAATGCAAAAAAAAAAAAAAAGGAGCATCTTTTTTGATTAATGAGTGTCTTGAAATCAAATGAGCAAGAATGGTCATATCAAGATTTATGTAGCTATTTGCCCCAGAAATAATTTAGCCTTATATTTGAATGAACAGGACTTGACAAGTTACATTCATACTTGTTCTAATTTTTCATTCTCATTTGGGTCTGTTTGTGTGTCTTGGTGAAATTGATGTATGCGTCCCTCCTCTTCTCTGCCATGATAAAATCTGCCCAGGGCAATGTCGTCTCTTCGAGAAGCTGTCATTTGAAATCGCTTGGCCTTACATTGTAATGTATGGGCTTGAATGCAATGTATTTGTATGTTTTTGTTTCTAGTTTCCTTATTTTGTATTGATGTCAGTATGTCCTTCTCTCCATTGATAAAATCTGTCCAGGGCAACAACATCTTTGAGTTTCTGTCGCCGGAGGACTATCGCGAGGCCATCAGGATCCTTGAGAGCGCCATCCTGTCAACAGATTTAGCCATCTACTTCAAGTGAGTTGGCTTTCCAATACTACTTCCATCCTTCTTATGGTTTGGGAAGGGGATGGGGGGGGGGGGGGCAGTTATGGCATGCTGCTTGGGTGTTGAAAGAACAGAAAAACTTTGCTGTAGGAGGGCAACCTTTGAAAACAAATATGTGAGGCAGGAGGATTTTGACAGTGCTGATACGGTAGATACTGTATGTTTTCTGCAAGTAATGTGTACAACTGTAGTATGTGTTTCAAATTTTTGTAGCATCCTCATGCAGTTAGGTGGGAAACTCATGAAATTTTGGATAATTGGAGTTGTTTACTCCCATATTTCATCTGAAAAGATGATCCATAACTTCTTCTGTCTCAATGCTTTGAAAAGATTAAAACATTGGAAGGAGAAACAATCATTTCAAACCTTGCCATATTCCACAGGAGGGAAAAGACCTAACCACATGTCAAAATCCCTAGAGGTATTTACTTCTCATACCAAAATCAGATAATAATTCATACCAATAGGTAGATGGTAACACCAATACTACATGTCCTTTTAGATTTTTTTCCTTAAATTCATTCTTTGTTTGCTTATTGCATAAAGAATGTGAAAATGGTTTGTGATCAAAGAGTCCTAGAACAATAGAAGAATAATCAAAACATAGTTTTTACTTTTACTTGCATTTGAGACTGCTATGTATGAAGGTTATATCAGTTGGGTTGTATGTTCATTATCATATGCTGTATGATTACTGGTACTGAGATAATTATGTGCTGCAGTTTGAGGCTCTTTCAGGCTTTGTTTGTTTGTTTGTTTGTTTGTTTGTTTGTTTGTTTGTTTGTTTGTTTTTTAGTTTGTTTTTGTCGTCATGACTGTTGATAGTGATAAAGCCCAAGTTTGATGGCACATGTTTTGCCAGAAGTCTGTTACTGTAGTGTGTAACATATGTCCACACATTGGCATACTTTGCTCATCTCCTTTTGAGGATGTCAAATGAGAGACCTATGCTCACGGTTTGATTGATATTGAGCACTGCTGTAGGACATGTGTACTTTTAGCATCTCCAAGGTGGTTCTGGGAAAGCGCTTCACAACTTCCAACATGTCCTTTTCCCATTCATTCTCACAACTGTGAAGACACTCAACATCTCAGAAGGCAAATCTAATTATCTCTTCTCGTCAGACACCTGACCAGAAGATGATGGATGCTTCATTCATCCAACATGAGCCAAATCCTCTCGATTTCAAGGGCCCATCATCTCATTCAGCAATCACCACATCAAAAACAAAACAAAAAAACATAATCTTACCGTGGGCCAACTCATGTCTCTTGTTTCCTCATTTCGTTCGAGTGAAGATCGTCTGAACAGCAAAGCATTTGAAGACATTTGATATTTTCTCAGGAGTGTTTTACTGAGGAAAACGTACGTTCAAGCATATCTTTCTCTCTAATTGCTTTGGAGTATGCACAGCCCCACATTATTTTGTATCCCTTCTAGTGGCAATAATTTTGGAATGACCATGCATTTTCCAAGTGGGAGTTATTACAACTCTTAGTCGTTCATCGAGAAAATGAGAGTGAGAGCAAAAAAAAACCAACCAAACAAACATTTTCCTTCAGCTTTGCCCTATTCCTTTGTAAAGTGTTTTTGGAAGTGGGCAGGGTAAAGTATTCTTTCTTCACGGTGAATGCAAGAGAAAGTTTTTAAGCCATGTGTTATGAGTGATAGTGTGTGTGTGTGTGTGTGTGTGTGTGTGTGTGTGTCTGTCTGTCTGTCTGTATTGTAGTTTTTTTTTGTGTTTGTGCATGCATGTCAGATCTGTGCTTTCAAGAGAAAAAAAAAACAGTCGTGGAAAATATACCATATTTAAAGATCCTTTGTTCGCGTCTCAGCGTGCTTGCTCTGCATCTTTTGTGTTTACTGCTTCACTCTTGCTGTGCCACAAGGTGTAAATGATTCAAAGCAGGAGTAGTTAGCATCTGATGCAGTAAGAAGGCTGTTTTATGGCTGAATAGAGGAAGCTGAAGGGCACATCCACTTGGACTTTATGGAGTCTGAGCAAGATGCCATTACCCCCCCCCCCCCCCCCCCACTGATCCAGTCAGCATGTGTGTAATGACAAACTCCAGCAGATGCTGAGATGATCTTGTCGCACGCAGCTCTAGTTAGTTATTCATTAATTTTACAATGTGCCTTTGTGGGGATTTTTCGGCGGAAGAGAGGTGTGCGGGGAGATGCGGTTGCCATGGAGCTGAATGGCAACTTCGCCAGGATCAGTTGCGGCTGACACCGAGATTTGTTTCTAATGTGGGAAATGTCTACATCAGATGAGATGGTGTTATAAGCAACATATCATGTCCTTGCCGGAGGAAGATCTGGCAGTAGAGTGGAGTGGAGTATGGGGAAGGTGACTTTCAAGGAGAAATGAGGATTAAACTGTGAAGCCTACAGATTGAATTTGCCTATAGAAGTGAGGAAAAGAATAGAAATGTGCGAAATGAGCTAAAGAAAATGATAGGCAAATAAGAAAATAATATACTTTCTATACAGTATGTAATTCCTTTTTTTACATCAGTGTTTTAGAGGTTCTCTTAAATATCAGGACAGCTGGTTGATAGACAAACGAGACTAAACAAGAGAGAGAGAGAGAGAGAGAGAAGGTATTGACTGTAAGTCCTGGTGGCTTTGCTGTTGTATAATTTCTGTTCCAGTCAGGTCTATGACTAATAGCAGGGCACTATAAACCCACTTGCCCAATTGCCTTGGGCAACCAGATATCGGTCAGGCAAGTATTCAAAGGACACACAGGCAACCATCATTTTTCCGCAATGCAAATGTGGTAACTAAATCAACAAAATTACACCAGTTCCTGGATAGATGGTTGCCAAATAGACAATCTGCAAGAAGAAGCAAACACAAGTCACAGCATGCCGCGGCGATCGTTTTGGCTGTGTGTGTCGTAGCAAAAACCTGGCGCTCCGCACCGTGTCTGCATGTGACACTCAGATGTATTTCTGCTTGCCGGTTCTGTTGATTATTTTGTTTACCCTTCTATCAAGATGCTCATATGTCACCTTCCACAGCTCGCCACAAGCTACAAGTAATACCATGTGGCTATCCACTCTTTAAGGCTGGAAATATTTCTGACAGCATCACAAATCAACCTCCTTCATATCATTTGAGTTTCTGTATTTCGAAGTGGGAAGACATATTATATGATGGTAATATGATAACAAATAATTTAAGTCTGTTCACTTCCTGCTGTACTTTTTACACGTATGCATTTTTTCCTCAAATTCATTTTCCATTAGTGTTTATTGTCACATGTTCCAAATCCTGTCGAAAGCACAAAACAGAGTGGATGTGGAATTTTCCATGCAATACACAGACATACTGATGTTTGGCATATTGTGTTTTTATGCGCTGATTTACAACTTTGTGGTTTAACTCTTTATGTGCCATGATGGAAACCCCCTATGTGCCACTTTATTCTGAGACGGGAAAATAGTCATGCTTTGAATAAGAATTCTGTTTGTCCAATTTGTATAACTTCTACAAATTTCTGTTAAGATGGGCATAATAGCAGGCAAAGTTAAAGAGGAATGCCAAGCTTTGTTTTGATATAAATTGTATGACGAATCTATTTTCAATTTTTCTTTTGAATGACCAGTTGCTACATTACTGTAAAGGCACGAATTTTGCACATAAGACCGTGACAGAAACTTAGAATGTACGAGCAAATCTAGTTGGGAATACCGCTTGATAGTCAATCACCACATAGAATGCAAGCCGTATATGAGAGGAACAAAAGCACGAGAAACGCTATCATTGCGCCTCGGGATTAGCAGTGATTAGCGATGTATCGATCGGTTTTGGCGGCTTTGTTTGTTGAGCAGAATATGCGAAGTTGACACGCCGTTGACTGAGTCGGACGTGCGAACGTGACACATAAAGAGTTAATATGCACTGTCATGTATTTCTCTTGCTGAAATATTCTGAGATATATGGCATCATCATTTATTGTGGATTCTAAATAATCTAAAATGTACCCCATCACTCTGGTCTCGGTACTAAAATCCTAAAGTCTGCCAAAATGGAAAAACGTACTTCCTCTGAAGGGCACCATATACTTCACACTGAGGTGAGTGTCGTGTGTGCATGTGCTGGTACATCGATGTTCAGCCAATGAGAGGATAATGTACTAGGGCAAGCAAAACAAGAATATTTTCCGCCATGAAATAATATAAAGCTTTTCAAAAGGTTAAATAATTTTTGAACACATATATGAATCCCTTAATTGGCATTTTTCTCGTAACCCAAATTGCAAAGAAAGAAAAAAAATGTGTATTTGGACATTTGTTATAATACCCAGAACTCTTTGCTCGAGGCTAGCTTCTACACAGTTCGTTGCTGATACTGTGTAATGGTGTGTCTTGTTTACATTCTGTCCAGATCTTGAAGTATGCCAGTGTGAGGCCCTGCCTGACATTATTGTGTCACCAGAATTTGGTTTGTTTTGTTTAGGCCTGTTTTCCTTTCCAAGTCCGACTTTGGGGTGCTATTTGCAGGACAGGCTGTTGGAAAATAATAGTTATTTTGCACACTGGAGAGTATCCCTTTCTACTACAAACATTTACATATCGTCGCTGGGGCGACAAGACCTCGTATCTACAAAATGTCAAATGTTCGGGAGAGCAAAAAAACATGGCAGCCAAAGTACTGTATCCGATGGGATAGACATTCCTTTGACATGCCGTGGTGGCTTCATTTTTGGGGTAAGACATCTAGGATTTGGACAGGACATCACTGAAGTGATTATCTGACCATTAATCCAAAAAAGTCATTTTCACCAAAATTGCAGATACAAGGTCTTGTCACCCCAGCGACGATATTGAACTAATTGCATAATCCAACTAGTCGCTTAGAAGTGATTAGAGTTTTCAGAACAAAAAAATATGTCATAGGGCTATCCATCCCCCGAGTGTGAGTAAATAGATACAAATACAAAATATATTATTTGATTTCAACATTATTGTGTCAAAAGATGATGACTACATTTGTCCATTGAATGTTTGAATCTCCTTTTGTTCAGCCTCTATCCCACTTCTTCCATGGACTAATCAAGATGTGTGACAAGTTTAATGATAGCAAGAACCTCCATGCCTCTTAATGTGGCACTGTATCTAATCAATGCCATATGTACCAAGTAGGTGTAATCAAACTATAATCAAACAGCCATACTGAATATTTTGGCCAAGGGTCAGGGTCATTTTCAGATGGGGGCAATGATGATAGGGCACAATTACTCTTGGAGTTGTCTTACTCCCAGTAATCTTCCTCAACCAAAGCTTAGCAGCCTTTTCAATCCAGACATGAGGTTGTGGAGGTTTTATGATGTTGTGGTATGGTTTAGTTTCTCTCGGTGAATTTGCATACATGTATGTATGCCTGTCGCAAGTCTACACAACTTCAAAACCGTCAATGTTATATGTCATGTTACCGGTCTGTTTCTTCTCTGCCTGAGAGCACCTTGCTATGCCACTATAGGGGATATCTGCTAACAGAGTTCTTGTTAACTGTGAGTGTTGTGCACCTTCTTTTCAAGTTTTCCGGCGTGTAGGATAACCCCTGCCTACAAAATGCTGCCATTTCAAAATCCCTCTCAGATCTGTTCTTCTTCTGTTTATGTCTGCCTCCTTCAGTACGCTGAAGATTCTTGCAGACTGTGTTATTTACAGTATAATACAGTTTATTTACAGATATTTTTACAAGCACATAACAAATATGAAGAACAAAGACCAGCCACTGTTTGAGAAGAGAAAGGGCTGACCTAATCAATTAGTAGATAGGGACTTTTTGCATTAAGGTAAAAGGAGAAAGTCAGAGTTTTTTTTTTTTTTTTCAAGTTTGTAGCTGCAGCTTGTCTGCCTTCGATATTCATGCTCACCCGATGGATCAACTTCCTTTGACTCTGAAGGGAGTCACGCCGGCCGTCCCTGATTTATCTGTGGCTGGCTAGTTGGCGTGTCTAGTGGTGCGTACAATTGAGTGAGATGGGTGGATGATGCTGACATCACTGCGTCCCGTGCGGGGGACATGCAAGTGAGAGCAGCAGAGGGTTTTTGTAACTTGAGCCAGTGTCTGCATAAAACCACATGCCTGTGACTTTACAGGAAGAAGTGGAGGAGTTATCGCTACTTGCAGTCCTCTGCAGCAATCCCTGCATTCCCACAGAGTCCTAAGGGATTTAGGGGTATTATGGTGCCTTTCAGTGTGTCAAGGAGAGAGTGAAATTAAAAAAGAAGAGAAAAATCCTTTCTTAGTGCAGTGCAAAAGAATTCCTTTGTTCATTGCCCAAGGGACAAGAAATAGGAAGTACTGAATTCTGATGAAATTGCTGTGCATTTCTGATGAGTCTGAACCGTCTTACTTTTACAATTATACCTCCTTGAAGGAACAATCACCCCTCCCATGTACCGGTAATGCTTTGCAGCAAGATATAGTGCACAGAACCCTCTCAGTCTACTGTCACACTTGAACAAATTTTACTTCCAAAAGTGTTATCACCTCAGGTCCTCCATCCATCTGTTTGCCCCAGCTCTCATTTCTTTTACTGTCACTTTTACTTGATTAATAATTTACATCATTTTGAAGTTTTGTGCTCTTTTATTTTTTGGATAGGAAAGTACCAGAATTGTTTAAAAGCAAAAGTGTGAGATTTAGTTTGAACAATTTCATTTGACAATTTATGGGATGAAAGACGCTGTGACAAGAGCATGATTTGCATAATGTATGTGTTGATAGCATGAATTATACACATTTACACACACATTACAGTGACATAGACACACACAAACAACATACACACATATACATAAGAAAGATTTAAAAAAAAAACGAAAGAACCCTTCACCCTTACAGATCAGAATCTCTGCACATATCCTTTTAGTGAGTCTACTTTTTGTACAATACATACATTTAAAAAGAGACAAATGTTTGTTAATATATCATTCCAATGCTCTGCAAGTACTTGGTACTTGTATGTAGAAAATGAGTATCTTTTAGTTACCATAACAAATTATACTCTGCGATAGAAATATCTGTTGTTGCAGTATTTTTGTTTGTCCTTGTATCTCAATTAATTTCTGAGTATATGCACAACCTTCTCAGATTTGTTTTTCACTGAAATGTGCAGTATTTTCACATGTGATGACACTAGGGAGCGAATGAATGTTGCTGCAGAATACTGTAAAACATGATATATTCTCGGCATGAAATTTTCGCGAATTGGAGCCGACGGCCTTTTTCGTGGCATGAAATTTTCGCAAATTGCCACTGGCGTTCAATGCATATAGTGTAGACAAGAAATTTCACGTGCATTTTAATTTCGCGAATCTTGGCGCTCGCAAAATTCGTGAAATTAAAATGCACTTGAACATTCCTCGTTTTTCAGTAGTTACAATTTGTTGAAAGAATGTTCAAATCATTCATGCCCATAATGGAGGCAATTCATGTGAGCTGCAGATAATGTTTGCAGTGTCCAGTCTGAAATGCTGTATTTTCTATCTCCTACTTTGGTATTAAAAGCCAGCTGATGTATTATCTATAGCTACTGTACACATACACATTTGTGGTGAAACCCACATGAATACAGGCTGTTCTTGTATTTGGTGGCATTCTTTGAAAAACAGTAGCAAGCAAAATGAATAAAGTCATGTTTAAGTTACATTCCAATCTAAAGTTACTAATGAGGACTAATTCTATGCTAAACCTCACAGAATACAGCAATGGTCCTTATAAATTGTCACTCCTATCAAAGACTTTATAATGTAGCTTCGTTAAAATCTGATTAGAATTTTTGGAGCCTATTGAATGAAGTAGCCTTAAATGATGTATGAGATGCCTCTTCTTGTTGGACACAGACTAATGCATCTGCTGAATGCCCTGTAAATAATTTAAATACATTAACATGTTTACCTTTTTCATTAAATTTGTGCCATTCTTATTTGAATCTGAACAGAATTCAATATATTCATTGATGCTATTCAAAGATATTGAGAATGACTGAAAGTGTTGATGGATCAATTGGGAGGCAAGCATTGCTTCCTGTTCTATCTCTCTCTCTTTTTCTCGTGGATGCTTCTTTGTTTCAGGTTGAATTATTTCCTTCCCTTTTTATTTGCAGGAAGAGGAGTGACTTCTTCAAGCTTGTGGAGAAAGGGGAGAATACATGGGAGGCTGAGGAGAAGAGAGATTTGTTGAGGTAACCTCGGAGAGGATGTATTGGCTTGTAGAAGCTTTTGTTTGGGTGTCTGTCCAGATGTTTTGGTGGGCAGTAAACACAGTGTGCATGTGTGAAGAGCCAGGAAAAATGAGAGAAAAAAAATTAAGCCCAGTTTGAAAATGTCAGCTCTCTGATTCTCCGTCATCACACAGCTAGTGCTAATGCTCATTCTGCACCCTATGGATTCACCTGCCTCATTTGATATCACATTCAGTGGAATTTTCATCGTGTCCATGAATGCAGAGAGTCATGTCTGTGCATTTCTCCCCACCCATCCCCCCTTCATCCCCTCCAGGGGTATGCTGATGACAGCCTGCGATGTGTCGGCGATTGCCAAGCCCTGGAGCATCCAGCAGAGAGTGGCTGAGCTGGTCTTCAGCGAGTTCTTTGAGCAGGGCGACATGGAGCGAGAGCAGCTCAAAGAGGAGCCGATGGTGAGGAGGGGATGGGGTGGCAGAGAAAGGGCATTGCTGGGAGGGGTGGGGGGGGGGGGGGGGAGGGGGGTGAGGGACAGGGAGAGAGAGGGGGGTAGATGGGGGGGGGTGAGGGAGCTAGAGAGTGTTGGTACATGTAGATGGGGAAGTGAGGGAGAGGGAGAGAGGGGATATATGGGGGGGGGGGGGGGGGGAGTGAATTTGATCTCATTACTGGTCTATTGGTGCCAACGAGTGGCATTCTGAATTCCTGCATATGGAAAATGATTTTAGATAAGTGGTTCAGTCTAGTCAGCAGGACATTTATCTGTACAAGAAGGGAGTCATGTATGGTAAACCTCAGATAGATCTCAGTGACAGAGTCTGTATTCCTTTTGAGTATTTCACTAAACATTTGAAACTTCTAGTACAGGCAAGTGGAAAACATAATCATTAATTAGACAATTCTAACCAAATGCAAGCATCATTTTGTGATATTTATGTAAAGCATATATTGGGGCATATAATCCACTTTGAAACTATTGTTTCTGAGAGCTAGGTGTGTACTGCATGAATAGCATGTGCTATTTGATAAACTATACATGTACGGCTAGAAGACTCGGAAGGAAATATGTTTGTCTTGAAAATGTCAGGGTATGATCCAGATACGTGGGATGATCTTTAAAAGGTGTTTTCTCAGTGAGGGACACGTCTGCGGTAGAGAGCCGCCAAGGAGCATAGACGAGGCAAATGGCATAAAATGTACCCCATCTGATTGACCTGTCCCCAGGCAATGATGGACCGCAAGAAGAAAGACGAGCTCCCCAAGATGCAGGTGGGCTTTATCGATGGCATCTGTATGCCGGTCTACAAGGTGAGAGCTTCGTTCCTTTTCCTCTCCCAAATCTCATTCCCCCTTTTTTTTCTTCTTCTTTTGAATACCCACAACCCATCTCGCCTTTCCATGGGCTTGTCAAAAGTTGACAACCATTTTCCAGCAAATAAGAAAGTGTACATTGCCAGGTGAATATAAGCATGATGATACTGCCATGCTCTGCAGCCTGATGAATGCAAATCAATTGCTGCAAAATTAAAACACAACAACTACACTGTAAATAACATTTATGGCAGAGTGCTTTTATATTGAAGATATTTATACATTATGTTTTATTTGAAGCAGTGGCCAAGACGAGCTATGCCTTCAAAACAGATCAATGTTTCCATGACATGTAGCTGATGTTCTTTTATTGACCTGCTCTCTATGGCCCCAGTAATGAAGCAGGTTGGACCTAGGGTGGTTGTCCACCCATACCTTCTTGTTAACGATCGATCTGTTGTTTCGTCTTTCTTCATTACACATTGATTACTCCAGCCAACCTTTTCCAGTATCAATCTTATTAACTCTCACATGTCTCTAGATGTGATCCGTCTCTATCGCCATTCTTGAAGCGTATCATGTGATACATGTATTGTTTCAACTGCATTTCATATGTAACAAGTTCATGATTTCCCGCATTCTGAACTTTTTTAACATGCCCAACTTGATTTTGATAATTGAAGCAGGTTTGTGTCCACATACATTTTTAATTACGAACTGATTCCTAAGGTAATGCTTTATGGACAAGTCTCCTCAGCTTGAGTATAAGTTTGCTGACAATGCTCAAAACTACAAAGAAACTGATGTAAAGAATTGAAAGAAACTTAGATAGTAGAACTCCTTGTTATTATAGATATTGCTATATGTACAAATTCCCATTTACAGGCATGGGTTTTGGCTTGGAATAACTTAACAACCAAACCGTGGACATCGTCAAATATTTGGAGAGCGTTACTGCATGGTTACATGTATTTCCATTGATATGACTCGATGTCATACTGGCAGCCAACAGACCACAAAACCTGTCAAAAGTGTAATACATTTATGAGTGATTACATCTGTCAACGGGATACATATATCTAGCCATTAAGCTGTATATTAAAGAATGGCAGTGCTTTTATCGATTAAACCCTATATCTTGGAGTCAAAATTGTGGATTAATGGAAATGTCAGCAACGTCTAATATTGTGCATTTATCTTTTCTTTTCTTTGAATGCTGAGAAAACTTGTCCGTAAGAGACGTGCCTGTACTGTTTAAGTAATTAATTATTATGTATGAAAAGCGCTTAATGAACCATGGTCAGTTTGTCAGTGAAGTACGTCTGATACAAATTCCAAACTTGGTGGCCGCATTTGAGCCAAGATATGTGTTTTATGTCAACCAGAAGGGGAGCAAACAGACATGTTTTTTAAAAAAAACCTTTATATCCCATCAGAGCCAATACGTCAATATGATTTTTTGAAGACTTTATTTGAGAAAATGTACATCATGAAAAGTGTTCAATATGCATGAAAGCATGAAAATTGTGAGGGGGGTCTGGATGGGGTGCAATGTTTAGTTGCTGGCACCTGCACGTTCAAAAAAAGAAGAAAACAAAACAAAAGTGACAAATTATTTTGAGACCATTGTATAAGGCTGCACCATGTGTCATATTTGGCATCGTTGCTCCACTGCATTGTGCATGCATTCATCTTGTGAGTTGTCCCATCCACATGTATATTATTGAGAAGATTGTGATAAGTACTTGGCAATTTATGTTACATAGTGATAATCTCACCGATTTCTTGTGAACATGAGAGTGGTCAAAGCTATATAGAGACAGAATAAATTGTATCATGAAACAAGTAATATTTGTTAAATTGTCAGATGTTTATCAACCTCACAATGCCAATCTCACACTTTGCTCTCAAGAAAATACTTAATATGAATGTTAAGTTAATTTACCATAAGTCATTGATATGTTTCATAACCTTATATTTGTGTTGCAGCAGTTCAGTAGAGAATATAATGTGTTGACGTTACCTTGCTAAATGCTAGTGTACCGTAGAATTTAAAATGAAATATGTAATGTGTGGAGAGACCCAAAATATATCAAACTTCATAAAAAGTGAAAAACCATGAATTTGAAAATGTGAGTGTGAAGAAATCTCTCCTCTCATGTCAATGCTTGTGTCAATTGATTTTATAGTAAAAATTTGATTTTTAGAATAACAATAGAATGGCTTAGCCCCTGCTGTAATCACAGTATTAACTGTATACAGGTAGTTTGAAAGTAGCTGACTTGTTACTCTGTGCAATGCAGCAATGTTTTCTCACAATAGTATTTATTTACATTACTGCAAAACCAGAAATGTTCATGTGCATTTTAATTTTGTGAATTTCGTGAGAACCAAGATTCGTGAAATTAAGATGCACATGAAAGTTCTTGTTTGCACTATATGCATTGAATGCCGGTGACAATTTGTGAAAATTTTATGCCTCGAAAAAGGCCGTCGGCTCCTATTAGCGAAAATTCCATGCCGCAATTATTTTGTGCTTTACAGTATATCTTTTTAAAATCAAATATTGTGGTATGCCATTCATGTTTCCCACCACCACACTCTTGTTGATTTGGACACCTTATCACTTCCATGAAAGTCCATTGTATATAGCATGATATAAATTACATATATGATGTGAGAGAAGATATGATTCTGAGACATGTATTGCTGCTTGTAGCTGGTACAATATTTAGCCATTATATATGCTTTTAAATACATTTTATATATTGTTTATTTATAACTTTTTGTGTTTAGGCAGAGGTGCTCAGTGAGGATTCTGTACTTAATTCTAACAAGTATTATTGTGTTGTTGTTAAATCCACCTCAATGTTTTTGTTTTCATTCTATCCCCTGCTTCCATCGATCATTCACGGCACCGGTCACCATATTTGTCACCTGTGATTTCTGCTACTACCTCCATTCCCCATCCTCTCTGCTCTTTGGTTTGATGTCCGTCAAATCCTTTCACCGGTCACTTCATGACTAACTGTTTCCATTTTACTCTCATTGTTAACGTCTTCTCGTGCTGTGGGGTCAAATCTGTTGCGTGGCCTAACTATTGTCAAATTTCATGAATGCATGTTTTGATGTGCTTGTGAATGTGATGTTGAGTGATTGTCCTGTATGTATTGATGTGCAATGTAACATCATTTTCAATGTGACGATCTGGCCATACAATCACCTACACTTAAACTCTAATAACACATACTAACTGTTCAAAAAATTCTGTACAAATTCATTGTAATTGTGATTTTAAATGCATGCACCTCAATGATATAAAAATGATATGTTGATACGATGACAATCAACATTTTGTACAAAATTTCACCTTCAATGTCAGCCCCTTCTCAATCCTTTGGTATATTGTTTTTAATATGTGTACCCTTTTACCTTTTATGTTATGTCTAACACTTTTCTCACATGTGTATTAACACCACAAAACTTACCAAATCTGCGATGAAATTGTGCTACTATTACTTTCAAATGGTGTATTACACTGAATACATACTTTTGTCAAAATGCTATACTTATTATACTAATGACTGATCACATACAAATACATTTTGGTAATATTCTGGAATCAATGCTTATTTTTCTCTGCATGTCGTGTTTGCTCCCCTTATTCTTGCTGTGATAATTAACTGCTGTGACCCTCTGCCTAAATATATAACTGTATTCTGAAATACCCCGAATGCATTTGCACTTTTGATTTTTCTGTTGCTCTGTCAATTGTTTTCACACCAAATGTGTATGCTTTCTCTTTCCGCTTCTTTCTGTCACACTTTTCCTGCCCCTTTCCTTTGCTTGCTCTGGCTTTGCTCTTTCCAATCCTATACCCTCACCTTTACCCTTCCCTTCAAAATTTTAAAAATAAAAAAATCCCAGATGTTTGCTGATCTGTGGCCAGAGCTCAAACCACTTGAAGCAGGAACGCAGCGCAACCGTGAAAACTGGAAAGCTTTGTCCGAGGGAAAAGATCCAGATGGTTAGCCAAAAATATATATAATAAAATGCAACTAAATCTTATCTTTTTTGTTAATTTTGTTCACAGCAAACATCATTGCTTATCATTTTTCTTGTTGTTCCACTATTTATGATGTGACTGTTCTGTCGTGTACTTTATCTGTTATTAAGTTGAGTTTGTTTTTCTACTTTTACTTTTCTTTTTTTAATGTAAAATCATTTCATCTTGAAATGTCATTGTTTCCATTGTGGTTGAAGTTTGTTTGCTCATTTGTTTTGTTTGTGTGTTTTTAGGTAAAGCAGTCATTACAACCATTTAACTGTCGTGGTCCTTAATTTGACTTTTCTCTATTCATCACATCCAGGCAAAAATGTGAAAACATGCTAAAAGCTGATATGTTTCATATGTCTCATCTCTTTCTTTTTATTTCTCTGATATGCCTCAGATGTTTGAGTGTAGATAAAACACTTCACAAAGCTCATACATACGTAGGGGCCAGTCCCAACAGCAAATATACCCAAGTCGGCACAGGACGACACATTTCATGTGATGCATAACGCGTCTGATGTCCTGTGAGGGTATCCGTGTTATGTCTTCAAGTGTCCTGTCCTGTCCTGTCTCTTGTGTGTTGTCCTCTGTTTGCATTCATTACTCCACTTCAAAACTGATCTTGTCTGCTGTACTAACGGAATGCTTTGCAGGCTCGTGCACTTTGGGAGCTTTCTGTAGTCTTCCTATCATTGAAACAAAGGCAAGAAGAACGAGCATGTGGATCGCTTTCTTGTTTTCTGTGATTTCCATGTGATTGTATCTCATCTGTCACAGTGGGTTTGGCTCTGATGTGGTTTAAGCATCTATACTTTGTGTGCTTAAACATATTGTCTTCTTGTTAATCTGAAAACACGCTATACAAAGAATGGTTCATTAAGATGCAGTGGAATGAGTTGACCATTGGCCCAAAGCATTTAAGAATGAAAGGATTTTGACAGTGACCGTGAATAGGGAACCCCATCAATTTCCAAGAAATACACCATTTTCATCTAGTATGAAGCTTGGTAGTGTGACTCTGTTCCTAAGTAGGAATGTTATATTCTCTGTGGTGAGGACAATTAAGTATCAAATATCATAAGAATCATTTTAGGCAGACCCTGGTATTATGCCAAGTCTTGGGAAAAGAAAGAGGTAGAGACAGAGAGTCAGGGGAAACAGAATACCTTTCTTGCACCCTGCAGGAAAACATTGTTCACTGACTTCTGCGTTTGACATACTCCTCTAAATGAATGACTTGGTACAGAAAATTTTCAATGGCATTTCATTGTGCATTGATGGCATGTTTCTTTCTCATGCATTCTTAAAGTAATTTTACCAAAAAAAGTCTATTTGTATTGTGAAATGCAGTCTCAGTTATTAGAAAAAAAAAAAAAGAAGAAGAAAAAAAAAAGGTGAACAAAAGGAAGGAAATTCAACATTTAAAAGATAAACCAAATCCTGACATGATATGAGTTGAATTTTGCCTGTCTTGTACCACTGCGGCTATGTGCTCATATGAAAACCGTCCTCCCAGAACTTTGCCGCATTTGAGCCGGCCCTCGGGCCGTTGCTGGACAGGGTCGAACATAACCGTCAGGAATGGAAGAGTCTGGCGGACCGCTACGAGCAGGCCAAATTGCATCGGCAGCAACAGGTTGATAAAGGTTAGAGGTGGAGTATGAAATGTGACACAGTCTTTGCAAATAAACGAACAAACATGAACACACCCACAACTGCCCACACACACAAACTAAGCTGGCCGTAGTGAAATGCTTCACATTCGACGAAATAACTGAAACCTGCACTCGCTTGCCACATTAATTACTTTCTTTAGATACATAAAGTGAGTACTGGTCTATGTCAGTTCAGTTCTTCCAAAAGATAGCTAGTATAGTTTGAAACTGAATGCAGCGAGTAACTTTGTAGATCCCAGTGCCCTGTTAAATTGTAGAGTACAAGCACAGCAAGGAGTAAATGACCCATGCCATAATTTCCATTTCCAGTAGCATCCAGCGGTGGCAGATCAACCCCAGTGTAGACAACAAAAACCCACTGTGCTATCTTGCACAAGTCATCACTGACCTCCATACCTGTGTGCCAAAAACACTAATATCCAGTGCGGTGCACGTATTTCATGTCGGGAGCAGCAGCGGCAAATTTTTGTCGTGCTTCATTAGATCAGTGATTCCACTTCTGCTGTAGATATGAACATATCCATCCGTTCACTTTATTCCATAATATGTGCTGTGAATATCATTTATCACTTGAGATATTATGCATAATATATATACCCACACAATGCAGTATGTAGTAATGTCGTAGTGTGCTATACTGATGTGTATAATCACCCATCACTAAATGTATGTGCTGAAACCGTAGGGCAGTGGTACATTTGATAAAAGTAGTTGTGTGGTCAGTGCTACAAAGAAAAAAACAACAAAAGTTATAAGATACTACTGGTAAGTTTATTATAGAAATTGGCATGAATTCTGATGATAATGCACTTAAAACACACACACACACACACACACACACACACACAAGAAGAAATAAGATGAGAGTGTGGGTAAATGGCCTTGCTGGTAGGACTGAAACATATGATTTATGGTTGTACTTATTGGTCATGGATGGATAGAATGGCATTACCCTTCAAATCATATTTCATTGTAATGTAGGATCAGTGGATTGTGGGAATGTAAGCACATGCAAAAGAGATGCATTGAGAAATCTAGACATTGCAGAAAGGGAAACTTGGGAGGCAGGAGCATATACAACATTTATAGGAAGTAGGCTTACAAGAGACTTTAGAGGGAAAATATATTGTAATGTTTCTTTTTGTTTGTTTTTTTAAACAAGGAAGTAGAAAGGTAGATGCTGAAGGAAATCTTTCAAAAGTGTTTAATGTGGAGAAATGGTCGAGACAAAATCCATGCATAGAAGATACAAAACTCCTCTTAAAAAATGAATCTTAGAAACTTTAATAGAGAAATGTGACTTTGCTTGCTTTTTCAGTACTGATTATCCCCTTTATTTAGCACAATAACCTAGAGCTTTATCAAGGTTTTTACAGTTGTTTATATTGTTTCACTCCATGTTAAATATACACCTTCATGGGTATTCACATTCCGTCCAGATGAATTTCAGCATAAAGCCATACACGGTCATCCACATTATACAGACATGCATACACAGCCATGTTTGGAATTCTTTAAGATTGTTTTCTGAATTTTGATGAACTCTTTCTCTTTGTTCTCATTTCACACATACTTATTTCATTTTTTCCCTAATCTCATGGAAAACCATAACAAGCGTGATCCTTGCATTTGTTCTTGATTTGTTGGTAATGTCTGTGTGTACGTGTAATCACGTTTTCTGTGCTGTGTTCTTCATGTGTTCTTGTTTATTCTTAGTCAAAGACAAGGCTATACTGAAAATAGGAACTTAATGACTTTTCCCCGCCATATTTTTTTTTATAGGAACAATAATAACTTCTGTTTTTGCAGATTTCCTTGAAATTACATTAGTTTGCAGAGTAAATTGCGCAATTATGATGTGGAGATGTATATGCCAGGATTTCACGATTAAAGATTAAGGCATTTTTTTTTCTCACGACTTGAAATTAGGCTGTTGTACAAACATGAAGAGCATAAAGAATCCAGTTCCAACAAAACAAAAAAGCAAACAAACAATGAATCTAATAAAGTCTTCATGCCATACTGCACCTGTGAGCAAATATTTGTTCTTCCAAATTTGCAAACCAGTTGCAGAGTCTAAAAATATGCTGTCTAAGTGTCATGAGAGCTCCTGTTATAAGGTGATCTCCAGGTCATGTGTAAAATCTGTAGGAATATCAGAATGGTGTTGGGAATTAGTTACTTTAATGGAGGACCTCAACTTGAAACCTCTATTAAAAAAAAAAAAACACACACAACAGCATTCAGTTGTGTTGTGTATTAAAATACACTATCAATATAACATAAGAGAACGTGAATAAAAAATACAGCGCTGTCAAGTTCCTGTAGGCTCTCTGACAAAAATAAACTAATTCTAAACACTCAAAAAAAAACAAAAAACAAAAAGATATAGAAGCTACCCAGATTCAAGAATTGTTAATTCCTATGAAGATGCATGTATATTTTGAGAATCTCCCTGATAGTAATAGCTTGTTGAAACCTCTGTGTTTTTTTTATGTTTGATCGTTGGCAGCCCTGGAAGTATTGTCTTCATGTTTGTTCTAGCTTTATTTGATGAAAGTTTTTTTTTTTTTCCCTATGTACATTGTACAAATAAACATGTTGGTGGTGTTACAATGTATGTCTACTAGTAATATAACCATACCGCCTTAGTTTGCCTTCTTGATATAACTGGAAATACTTTGCAAACAACAGTAAGTGTATTTCACAAATCATTGTGCTAGGTAGATGCTTTGCTGTGCTTGCATTTAATGATGTGTGTCTTCTACATGTAGGAGATATCATAATGTTATGACCTCTCTATTTCTTCAAACAGTGTGGGAGTGAAAAGTAAGTGTTAGTTTGTAGAAATTAGTGTTGACATGGTACCATACATAGACTAACATTCTAGGGCTTCATGTTCCATTACAGACACAGCCTACAGACTGAGATTTTGATTTTCAAATCATGAATGCCAAATTTTATCATAATTTTGTTGGAGAAAATTTTAACAACATCAAATAATATGGTGAACACGGGAGTGAGTTTTGATCTCTTAGTTGTCTTCATTCTTCATTTGCATTCACATACCTGGATATGGGTTTTTAAAGTACAATTCTCCTCTTTCATTGAGTTCAAACATGGCTCATTAATGCTAACTATGTTTGTTGTGTGAATTAGCCCTCGTGTATCAATTTGGTGCTTGGTAGATAGAAAGACAATAACTGTACAAGTGGAAATTTTCTTGCAAGTAATTTCTTCTTCTTTTTTGCGCTAAGATGAAGTTCACATATTGTTCAATTTGTGGAATCAGAATATAAGATGTTATCACGTGTAACAAGCAAAACAAATTGTGTGCTTTTATTTTTGTGCTAGTTTGATGTCACACGAAATGTGCAAAATTTTCCACATAACAAAAATGTCTACTTTTACAGTAGGAAAAAAAAATTAGATAGTGGTATGCTGCATGCAATTTTTTGATGTCGTGACAATAATGATTAAAGTAGCAATTTCTACAACAGCAGCTGATAAACCTTGAGGGTATCTGCCAATTTCCATGGTGTTATAGTAGGGTGCTATCACACTGGGTATTTTATGGCACCAGACCCCTGGTACATGTATAGTTCAACAGCTTTAGTCATATGATCCCTGGTGTGTAGTACCCCTTGGCTGATCAAAGCATAACTTCAGGTCTTATAGGCACTTACCAAAGTAGAATTCAGTGGCCGAAAGAGTGCAACTCGTTTTGTTCCATGGACTAGTGTGGAACCAAACAAGATCATTCAGAGGAAAGACAAAAGGTCTTAACCATAATTGATTCCAAAAATGCAATTTATTTCACTGACCTCATCATGCCTATGCTCTCAAGTCTTAGTGTTCCATTTTATGGCATTGCATTCATTTCACATCTGTCCAATCTCCACTACTCTGTCTGTCACTATCTCAGGTACGGTTTCATTCATTTATAAACAGAGACGTCACCAGTCAAATGTTTTCCTAGTGCAAGAACATCTTTCATCCATCTTCATGTACAAAACTATTCTTTAATTTCTGAACCTGAAACTACTGCTCATCTTTTTGAATTTCACATACTTGTACATCAGTCTTGTCTCTGACCCCATTCACACTTGAGAAATAAGAACGAGCTTTGCTCAAATGAGAGTATTCTAATGTGAATTGGCAGAATCGTATTTGAAGGTCACATTTCATAATTCCTCCATGGAGAATGGGGACTCAATCCAGTCAAGAACTAGCCACAGACTGGGCAGTCTGTATACAAAGCTGCTGTAACAGACCAGAGTGCAGGGGCAGAAACAGAATCACAAATCAAAATGCACCTGCGCAGTGACAAACAGAGTATATCTTTCAGTGGGGCCTCGACATATCTCTGAAACAACTCTTATCTCTTGAGTGTGAATGGTTCCATAGTCATTTTTCTTTTATCTCAGTCTTCAACTGCTCTTTCCTCTCACTTCAAAAATAAACAAACAAACTATTTTGGTAACTATATTTATATATATATATATTTGTGTTCTGTTCATTCTAACAACCATCCCATACACACCCGTCCCCATACTTCTGGCGTCCTCACACATCCCTTCACTCGGAGCAGACTAGCTTTCCCATCCGCGCCGGAATCTGCTTACACGTGCACCCACAGACGCAGATAATTTCCGTAAGTGTCAGGCAGAACGTGTTCTCGGTTTGAAGTTTGTGCAGCCCCCTTCCACGCCTGCCCACTCTGTATTCTTCCCCCACCCCACCCTCCCAATATGCTTCCCTTGATTGCATTAAGAAGAAAGACAGAAAAACATAACCTGATTTCTTGCAATATCAAAAACACTGAGCTTGTGTCTGCAAAGTCTGACAAACCCACCTGAATAGCAGAAATGTCCGGAGCCAAATACATTCCCCTCCCCAAATGAGTGTTTGCTCCTCTCTCTTGAACTTTTATTTGCCTTCTTTTAATTTCTTCCTCATTTGTTTGTTTTTGGTTGGTTTGTTTGCTGTTATGTACACTCACTCATAGAATTCCATTGTAGTTGCTTTCTGTACAATACCTGATGTTTTGACTGGTTCCAGTGTCATCTTGAAAAAAGAAAAATAGTGACAACTACACGGAATGAAGTGCTTGTTTCCCCTTCCCACACAATTCATACGCTTTCATTCGAGCATACCGAAGTAAATCTTGTTACATGTGAGTGTAAGGTACGAGAGTAGCAGGAAGTCGCGAAGTAGCAAATTTGTTTAGCCATTCTTTTATCACAGTGAGGTTTTTTTTTTTTTTTTTTTTTTTTTGCTAAGTGACGTTCATGAGAATGCTTGTTTAAGTGAATTGACCCATAGTTCTTGCTTACTCACAGAGGCATCTACAATAATACCTCTTCTGTTCTCTTTTGTCATTTCATCTCTTTCCTACTCTTTTCTTTTCTCTCACCTTCTCAATCTGTATCTGTCTGTTGGTTTCTCTCTCTCTCTCTCTCTGTCCATTTCTCTCACAAATGTCCTCTAGTAACTTAATAATGCTCTTGCATTATTCATGCACCCCCACCCCTGTTTACCTATTTGCACTCTATTCATTTTTGTATCAAATAGCCACAGGAAAACTTATGTGAAGCATTGCTGTGTGTTCACACTTCTACTCATCCAAACATAATCCTATATTTTTATCGAATGTGAATGAATTCTAAGCTGATATGTTTTCACTTTAAGAGCTTCCAGGTAAGTAGAGCTAGATAAAAAAGAGGCGTGAGGAGAAGGCGTAGTTTTGTCGTTATCCTGTAATTCACTGACAGAGAGAGAAGAACTGAGCGTAGTGCATTCTCATTTAGTCAGTTACAGTTTCTCCCAGAAGCACACTCAAGACTGATGTTCGGTGTTACCACTTCCCTCTTGTGGTCATATTGTTGAATGAACGGTGAAGTGACACTGCTGTAATGGCACACCATTGTGATACCTCATGTTACCTCTTTACTCAAGTAAATCCCCACCCTCCCCCCCCCCCCCCCCCCCCATACCACACCCGCATCTCGTGCTGCACATATATGCATATTTGAATTGTCAGTGTTATATTGACTTTTTGCTACTATATTACACCACTGGCCTGCCACACTGAAGTGGAAAACCCCTCATCTGAGAAGCTTCAGAGATCTTAAGCAGGAATTGGGGCATGAAACTTCAGTAATCAATTTTGGATCACAATATAATGTTTGCCTGATAAAAAAAAAAAGGACCTACATGTATATGCAATTCTTTGAGTATCTTAGCTACATGAAATATAAGGCTATAAAGGATATAAAGATATACGGGATATATTTTCTGTCTATCCGTTTATCTCTTTATCTTATTATCTTCGTATTGATTTATCTATCTTTATATCTGTTTTTTAATCCATCTAATTTATATATTGATCCATCCATCTCTATATCTGTCTATCTATTGATTTCTGTCTAGTCTATCTATCTATCTGTCTATCTATCTTTCTATCTATCTATCTATCTATCTATCTATCTATCTATTTATCTTTCTATCTATCTATCTGTCTATCTGTCTATCTATCTATCTATCAATCTATCTATATCTGTATCTATCTATCTATCTATCTATCTATCTATCTATCTAGTATATCTATCTAGTATATCTATCCATCTATCTATCCATCTATCTATCCTTCCCTCCCTGTCTTTCTCTATTTTGCCATGATAACCTAATAAATGCCTTGTTTAGGTGAGATCTGGGCTCAGTATTCAAGATTAGTGATTTACTGTAAAGACTGTCTTACCTTTCATATGTTAACCATGCACTGAGCAGACTCAGAGCACTATTGCAGCGGGCTTTGATACCTAGCCCGGACTGCTTGTATAAAACAGAGCAGCACTTGAGTGTGTATATTTTGTTCCATGCTCCGTAGACCTCTGAAACAGTGATACATACTTGGTTGCATCTCTTAGATTTTGTGGTCCAGATGAATTTTGAGACAGCTGTCAAGGGACTGCTAAAACAAGTACTGCAAGTATGCCACACCCCATAACCTATTTATCAAAGGCAAAAGAACCAGTAACCCTCCCCCCCCCCCATACAAACAGCTGCCGTACAACAGCTAGTATTCATAATTATCCCTGTAGTCACACTGTAGTCACAAGCATCCCTTAAACTTTGCACACATTGCACACAACTTTATCCAGTGTCCCTGAGAAAATCTTTGCCGATTTGTTCTTTATTTAGAACAAAAAGAGAATGCAAACCCCCCCCCCCCCCCCAAAAAAAAAAAGAAGAAAAAAAGAGAAAAGGTGATTAGACATAAATGCCATTGACAGATAGTGGAAATGAGATAATTTGTTGCAATGTTGTAACTGTTGTGATTAGATCTGTGTTCATTTAGTATGTTTGTGAAAAAAAAAAAAATCAGGTCAATATTATTCATGTGCTAATTGATATCCATGCTTATGCCATGAGCTTTGATATATATACCATATATGTTATATGGATCCAGGGGAGGCTTTGGTAACATTCAGTTTTAAAGTGATATCATTTGTCCCTTGAATTATCCTTTCAATTCAGAAACATTCAATACATTTTCCATTCAGTGTGTGTATCATTGCAAGCTATAACGACCAAGGTTTCCTGGCTTTCGTTTGTGTAAATTTGTGGCCTAAATCTACGAGGAAATAATGCTTGTGGAATATTGCTCTTGCTCATCTCAAGCCAAATTAAAGATCTGAGCTGAGATTTCATAGAAAAGTGGTTCAAGGGGACTCATACTCATTCCCATTTATTATGACAGCACAAAGCTTAAGATGTTAAATGGTGAAGCTAAGAGAAGTTCTCCTTCAGGCTGATGTGACTCTATGTCATTTGTGCGAATTAGGTGAAGGTGAATTTAATCATATGTACAGGTGTGAAAAATCAATCAGTTTGTTTCTGTATCACAAAATGGTATGCACTGAAGCAATTTTGCCTCATAAGATCACTGAAGAACAGTGCATTAGGTGGGCTAGAGACGGAGACAAACAGACAAATGCACTGACAGCAGACAGACAGACAGACAGACAGACAGACAAAGACAATACAATAGAAAGATGAGGGTGAAATTCTGATATAGCAGCAAGGAAGTCTGAACAGGGCATAACATATCCTGACTACCAGAATTCACAAAGATGGTTCAAATTTAGTCTGTGGATGACACAAATTTCCTATACACAAATATGCATGACACATTGCATATGCCAAGAGATATGTTATAATGAATATGCAAAGACAGACACATTAACAGGGTACCACGGTATGCCCGTTTCCACACCCGTTTTCATCCATGGACTGAATTTAATTGATGGGATTTGATTTAAACTACCTTCATGAAATTTGGACCGTGATGTTAGATGTCCAGGTTGTAGTGCTCAGTCGAGTGGCCTTCAAGTCCTGAGAAGATTTGAAAAGTGATGTCTCTTTGTTTCTTGTCATTCTTTCAGTCGATCAGACACATTTCATAAATATCTTTATCGATGAGCTCCAGTGATGTGCGGTCGTCAGCACAAACACCCAGTGACTCTGCCATCAATGTTAATCTATTTTGTGGGGGTTATAAAGCACGAGTCAGTGGATAATGTGCATCCAGTCTTTCAGTGGACGAGGAATTACCCACTATTTCATGCACGCCTTGGCCCTTGACACTGCAACAACTCTTGGATGCATCACTGATTCCATTTCAGCCTATGAAATTTGACAGTCCCACTATGGCAGATTTGACCCTCTGAAGTGTTTTCATAGTGGAACTGGTGACAGAGAACTTGTGAGAGAGAGAGAGAGAGAGAGGGAAAAAAAAAAAACTATTTTCATGTTTTCATTTTGATTTCTATTTTCATATGACATAATCATGTCATTTAAGCAATTACACTGTATGCAATGGCAAATGCATGGATTAATTTTAAATTAACTTGATGGTTTATTAGAGCTGATAAGTGCTTGTTTTTTTCTTGTTTGTTTATGTGTGTTTGTGTGCTTTTGGACAGCATAGTACCAGCAATGCTGCTGATCGTTGAAAGAAACAAATGATATGGCGGGGGGGGGGGGGGGGGGAAATATGCTGAAATGTGTGGTAACATGAAGGATATTGAAGTTTGCATCTTTATTTGTGATGTCCCTCCCCAACATTATAATTCATATTTCATTCCAAACATTCTGAATGCAATGTATCACAGGCACTTCTTTACTGGCAATTTTCTTTCTGATGGATGTCATTGCATGACACTAACTTCAGCTACAAGTTATATTGGTTGGTAGTAGGCATCTGAATACTGATTTTTTTTCTTCTATTTTTTTTTTTTATTCGCAAAATTAAATGTTATCATTAGCTTTATACCTGTGTTGAGTATGACACTGCACTGCACTGCCATGAGTCTCGCATCATGCTCATCTCAGGTACATGTATTAACAAACTGGAGACAGTGCTATTTGTGATTAGATTGAAGTCACTCTTTGCAATTTCCCCATTCTTTCCTTATTTGGCATGGCTTGACGTCGTGCTGAAAAGTCTGAGCTTCATGTTTCACAGCATTATTTTTGTAAATGCATTTTATCAAAAAGTGTTTGTGTAGTATGCATGCATTCATATTAATAACACTCTATTATTATTATTATTATTATTATCATTATTATTATTATTATTATTATCATTATTATTATTATTATTATTATCATTATTATTATTATTATTATTATTATTATTATTATTATTATTATCATTATCATCATTGTTTTTTTTATCATCATTATTATAATTATCATTTTTGTTATTATTAGTAGTAGTAGTAGTATTATTATTATTATTATTATGAGTATTATTATTATTATTGAAGATAAAGAGTGTCTTCGGTCTCGGAATGTAATGAAATGTTCTAAAAAATATATATTGTGGTTGCGATAAATGGTACAAAAAATAATGTGTTGAATAATCAGTAGTCTCTAGACATGAAGCATATGCGATTGAAATGTTTATATTTTATTCTTTGTTTAAATTTCTGTAGATTTTGTGGAAGGGAGATTCAGCCAGTGAAATCATAAATTTGAAGGGCTGTTAAAGAGACATAAAATGATAATGTGATATGAAGCAGTCGTAAATTGTCAATTAAACTACAGTGTAGTCATAAACAAGAGTAAGTCCTGCTGAAATGTATAATCTTTAAGTTTCTCTAAAGGTGTGTATGTACTGGAACTGAATGGGGAAGTTATAAAATCTGTGTGGAATGATTTGTTGAGTCATTTGCTGCAATTTCCCACCCAGTCCCACATGATTTTGCTACCCTTTCTCCCCAATATTCATGTCCCCCATTTTATTACACAACTCTTACATAGGATGTTCATTTCCTTTTTAGATTGGCGTAGCCTCACTGATCTCCCCCTCGAAACAAGCAGCAGCAACAACAACACAAAAATGGCGGACAGCTCACCAGGGACGGAAACAAAGACCACTGCCAATCTCCCACCACCACCAGAGGGGTCTTCCAGGGCGTCACTAACGGGCAAGAGCGGGTCGGGCAGCAATCTCGGAAGTGCCGACCTGAAGAAGCGTGCCTCACGGATGAGCCAGCAGTACAAAGAGGCCCTGGCAGCCAACAAAAATAAAAGCTCCCTCTGCTCTGTCATTTGACCGACAACTTAATCTGACTTCCAGCCACCTCTGACCAGTTGGGGGGGGGGGGGGGGGAGGGTGGTTGATATAACCATTATGACTACAATGCTAGATTAATCAACCAGCAGAGGTTAAGTTTCCAAGATCCTTCCCTTATTCAGGGTAATACCTTTTGCATAAGTTTTATGTTCATACAATGATCTTCCTACAACCTACGAGACAGACACAACTTTATTCTGATTTTGGTGATGTTGGATCAATGCCGTTTTTCAAATATTGTCTGATCCATAACTTGAGTATTTTGTTGTTTCTTGATTATGAAATGTTCTCCAGAGATATGTTCCTAAGTATTCCAAATGAATTTAATCGTAATGAAAACATATTTGTGAATTTTTAACACCAAAGAGAATGCTCTTCAGAAGAGACAAATATGTCAAGCAAGTCACAGATTTTTTTTGGTTGTCTTTTTTTTTTTTTTTTTTCTTTAATTCCTAGCTCAGCAAACACAAAACATGTATTTTGAAACAATCGGTTATGTAACAGTAATTTCATGTTCATAATTAATATACCAATCCACTGCTGCTCTTTTCCCTGTCTTGTGTGTTATTCTATTTCTGAACACAAGATACAAGAAAAAGAAAGGGTCCAGTAATTCCGATACCTTCTGAGCATTGTAATAAAGTTCCTTTGCTTTCAGATACAAGACCAAAGTAAACAGTTGAAGTAGTGTTGTAATCCAAGCCTTGTTATGCAATTAACATATGAGATTAGAAGGATATTTTTTTTTTTTGTACAAAACAGGCAAACATCTCCAACAATACACTTTCAGGTATGGTACACAGGTGCACAAAACATTCCTGCTGGTTTTACCTCTTGGGGACTTGACTCCCTGTTCTATTGGTCACATGCAAACAGTTGGATGAATGAAAACCAAAGTATGTGCTACTAGTCAAATGCTGATAGTTGGTTACAACTGTCATAAATCCAATGCCCACGTGTTTGCAACTCAAATGACTGATGCCGTTTTTTTTTAATGTAAGACTTTCTCCTTCAGTACTTCAAAAGATGTCGTCAACTCAGTGGAGTGTAGGGATATTTGGGATCTAAATTGACAGAAGGCATTTTTTCCTGTGCCCTTGAAGTTAATCCGTGCCATTTTTTCTTACTTGCTTGTTTTGAGGGTGAAGTAAGGTATGTATTTTAGAGAAGAGTAGACAATGTTTGATGCCAAAGCAGATGAAAAAGCAAAACGAAACAAAAATCTTATTCAAAGTATTGTTGTGCAAATGTGCAATTACTGGGTTCCTTGCTTTTACTACATCTGTGATATGTCTCTTCAAATTTGGTTACTTCTTACTGTGAGTTGTATATCTTGTTTATGGTATGTTACAGAGAATTTTACTCGTAAGTTGAGTGTAGTGTGTGAATGCGTACACTTGCTCATTTGCACCTGATCATTTGTCACTGCGACGCTTTTCGTACACTACCATATGTACGTATTTTGTTGTACTTGTGATGCGTGTGTGCTTCAATTATTGCAGCCAGCTTAAGAGGATATGTGTAGCACCTAATTTCATGCCAAAAGCTTGCCACTGGGGCATCTATTTAAAGTACTTTCAATCTGACAGGATGCATGCTCTTTCTGAATATTCTTTCATTTACTTAATAGTAAGCAGTAAGGCATTCAGTACTCTGACATACACAGTTCAGTTTTTCTTTTGTGTTTATTTGTTGTGTTGATGGGCATGCTTTTTCTGAGGCAAGGCTCAAGCGTACTTGAGTTTTTATGATTTGTTTTCTAGTGTTTTATGAAAACTGCCCGAACAAAAAATAAACAAAAGAAATTGTGGGAGTGAGCTACTAAGGGAAAAGGACCTTGATACAATGCAATCTCACAATCTTTTAATAATACACCATTGCACTGCTACATCTTCGAGTGCTTTAGCTCACAAGATAATGATGGCCACTAATGGACATTTCTTGGAACACACAGAAGGATATATGTTTTAATTTCTATGTCACTTCAGATGCTAAGACACTTTACTGATTATCTAAAACAGATCGTAGTGGAAATCTATTCAAAAGATGGAAAGGAAATGAGCTTGTAAAATTGCAAAATTACGTTGTGGATATTGCTAAAGAGTTCCTTTTAGCTGTAGATTTAAGCATGTATCAGACGTAGCTTAAAAAAATTTTTGTTTCTGTTCCCTTTGGTGTGGGATTGAAAAATATCATTATCCATGTTTAAGCTGGCATTGCTACGTTTTGGTATACACATCCATACTTCACTCAAATACAATGCAATCTTTTTTAACATTGCACGTGTGAGTTACGACATTATTGCTTACTACTACCATTCTTTTTGCTGTTATTTCTAACTGCTATGAGCTGTGACATTAAACCTCAGAATATTTACATTTTCATCAGGGTGGATTCATGTCTAGCAGTTAAAAGAAATGTGTGACATCAAATAATATTTTATGTGTAAATAAGATATGGACATCTATAAAATATATTATATGTGTATTGTTATTACATGCATTTGTGTTATACAATATATTAGAAAAATGCCAGGACAACATTGTTACTTTCATGTTTATGCAACTCGTTAGCTTTAATTGTAAGTTATATTTCTTTCTTGATTTTGAATGCAGATGTTTATCTTATTTAATTTTAACAAAAAATTGTATTTATGAAAGATTCAGTTCTTATGCAATATAATTGCTTGGTAATTTACTGAATATGTACATGTAAAAGCCATATCTGTACATATCTTGGTTTTGTAGATAGACAATGACTTAAAAAAGAAATTCATGTTTGATTTATTGCATATTTTGTTTTGTAAGAAACACTGATGAAATATTCAGAAAAATGCTATGCATGGCAATAATTTCAAGAAATCTAGAATGATCTTTTGAACATCATACAATAGCAATACGGTTGGTATATATCTACAGTTGAAACTACAGCCTAACCAGAATTCAAAGAGTGTATATTTGTAGGTAGATTTACTGACTATTGGTCGCTTTGAATATACTGCCAGTATAATGGTTTCCAACTCTTTAGAGGATGAAGTGCGTAACAAACTCTAATATGATTTGTTTGCTTTACTCTACCATGTCATATATTTCATGGCTGCTTGTATGTACTTTTGAGAGTGAACTCCTTTTTACGGCTGTCTTTCCTACTAAAAGAAAAAAAAAACATGAAAGCTTTCATTTTCTTTTGATGGTACTACCATTGTTTTACAGCACTTAGAAACAATAACATCAAAAGCAGATACCCATATAGGAATTACAATCACCCCTCTAGAATAAATCATTTTAGTGATAATGCACATTTGCAGGAATTTGGGAAATAGTGGCAATCTCTCGTAACATTATATCTTTCTGCCTTGGAGGTAGGAGGTATCTGATATTCCGTGTGATTGATTTTGTCATCATTATGTGTACATGTCTACTATGTGCAGTATACCGTGACATCTTTATTACTACCCCAATACATATCTAATGACCGGTACATTAATAATACTTTTCTCAGCATAGCATATTGCCTGTAAAATCTAAGAGCATATCAAGTTGTTTAAAGAGTAAAATGATTCTCACATGGTGTAGTTGCAATGCAAGGTAAATTTATTATTCTGTCATTGTGTCAACAAGATATGAGACTGGAATTCATCCCAAGTTAATGCTGTTTGAAAACTAAATTTATTTTGTTGGTTTTTTTAAAATATCCTTTGTGAGGTAATTTTTATTTTGCAATAATTTAATGCTAGAAGAAGAAGGCAGCCATGCTGTTAAGGGTTGGAGCTAAGCTCACAAGACATGGATGAGTTTTTGTATGGTTATCTCGTTCTATCGTTCACATTGAAATAAAAATGAATTTAAAAAAAAAGTCTGACACACCAGACTGAGTTTTGATTGACAAAATCACTATTCCCTTGTATTTGTAACGGAATGTTATGAATGTTGGATTTAGCATATGGTTCAGACAATACAAATGTTTGTGTTTCCATTTGACAAACTTCTTTATTGTGTCCTTATGTTCTCAGCTTCTGATGGGTGCCTGTATGCATGGGTGTTGACACTGATATGGTCCTACCAAGGAGGTTCGAGAAATGGAGTCACAAAAGTCTTATTTGCTTTGATCCCATGCTCGAAGCCGCCACTCAAAAATATTTGAAGTATGTGTCAAACTGGATCTGCCGCTCAGATGCGAAGACAATTGACTCGTGTCTCATTGCATAATCACCAGCCACTTTCCAAGGAAGATATGTCTTTGTGATGGTAATTACTTTTCGCTAACCCTATTTACAAACGATGGGTGGTAGACAATGGTAAAGGCACGTGTGTGCGCAAATAAAAATTGCTCAAATATTGCTGAAATAGATATCAAAATTACTTGACTGTACGTGTCTGTATGCTAATCTGACATATTAATTTATAAAGAACTATACTTGAAGATGATACCATATTAGCTTCATTTGGCGGAAATAAGGAGAAAAGTGATAAAACCGGCTTTCCATGAGGGTAAAATTTCAAATACTTTCACAAAATACAGCTCAGATTTACACTTTTGCACATATTTTCGAACGGAATTGACTTGTTTTATATGCTTTATCAGGTGAAATTTCATTGCATTTGATATATAAACGAGCAGCATATACCCGATATTATGTTAGCGTTAAAAATGAATCTTTAGATTGCTCAGAAAGATGGCGGCTTCAAGCATCGAACATCAAAGGCACAAATGCACCTGTGGAATTCTTTTGTCCATCCATAGAAAACTGAAAGCTGATTGGATAATTATAGTCAGTTGTAATTCCATCTCTCAAACCTCCTTGGTCCTACACTATGCTGTATTGGTATACACCTTGTAGTTGTAAAATTTGGGGAAATTATGGGAGGCAACCAGAGAAGGAGAGGGGGATGTTGATATGAATTATCATGAAAGAGTATCTGATTCATGAGGTCAGAGCGATCACTTCTTCTCTTATTTGTCATATTCTTCTTCTTCTCTGTATGGCACGATATGTGTGGTTGATACTGTGTGCTAACTAAAGCAATCAGTGTAGATGGGTGATCATTGAGGAATACTGAATGAAGTGGTCATTTTAGAAGACAAAACAAGAGGCATTAGTCTTTGTTAGGGATCATCACGTAAGAAACCCGTCTGCCTGTTTTGTGTTGATTTGTGTGTGTATATGTGCATGTGCATGGTCTTGAAGTGAGAACAGTGCTCTCCTGTAACAACGAAGTCCTCGGGACCGGCGGTCATATTCTATTCATTTGATCAAAATTTTGTTATATAGCCAAACAGTTAAGGGTATGAAGATATATAGATAATTTTGCAACCTGAATTGGATTATGCTAAACAGTCGGGTCGCTGGCACAGCACAGATCGCCGGGTCGAAATTAGCCCTAACATGCTTCATGGTGTCTTCAAGCAGAACAGCATGAAGAAAAAAAAATCTATCAACTGTAAAATCGAAACACAAGTAATCATCAACGAAGGCTACAGCATTTTATAAGAATTTTGATGGTTTTATTTTCTTTACGAGATAGGCAGATGAGCACTGCATTCAAACATAGGTCTTACACTGGACTCTCTGATAAATGAGAGAGAATTGATTTATGTCTTCCCACAAGGGTTTGGGCACATGGAGAATAACGGAGAGAGAGAGAACAATTTTTGATAATACAAAATGACATTTGATTGAATCAGATAAATTATAACATGCTCTTCAAGATACTTAGAATGTAACAGAAGGAGGAAAAAAAAATACAAAAGAAGTCAAATTTAAATATCACGTAACAGCAGGCTCATACATACATATTTATTTTCATATGACCTTGGAAGTGTATGTCACAAGTACGACATAATGTGTACACATGCTTGGGTAGGCATGAAGTGTCTCTGATAGAAATGTCCATAAAAACAGGACATTGCTACTACCGAAAAGAAAAGAAAAGAAAAAACTAGTTAAATCCTACAATTGTAGATACCTGAATCACATGCTCACCCATACTTGTCTCTTGTTTTTTTCCTGAAAAAAAAGTTTTAGCTTGAAACATGAAAACTACTCTATTGCAACAGGATATGCCATGTCTCTTACAGCCTTGGAATAGCCCTGTCGAGTACTTCAAGAGCAGTAATGTGTGAAGTCGGCACAGAAAAAGCACCCACTGAACTGCTCTTCAATACAAACAACTGTTTTTGGGTTTCTACATGCACTTTTTAAAGACAATCCCATTCAGGCAGTATATTCACCCATATATGTTCATTGTACAATCAAGGATTATCTCATCCATTCTTTGATATCACTAGTCTCACAGAATACCAGCTTGGACCACAAACAGAGGAGACTTGTTGAAGGAGAACAAAATAACAATGTGATTCCAGTATTACTGGAGGTGAGACATTTCAATGAAACCAAAACAAAACACAGGAATGGGGGAAAACTCCCGAGGTAAGATATTCTGAGTCTTCATACATTTTGATATTCCATTTCTCTGTAATGCACTTCAATGGGTCCATTCCCTGCTTGCCTATCAGTGCCGTTGTCCACCAGGCCACTGGAGATGGTATTTGGTAACTTCCAACCCACAGTGTGTATCGGTTTTTACATGCAGCACTCATCACCCTTATCTGAAATAGACGTGGTCTACTGGTCCATGACATTCGCTCCGCACCATCGTTGGGCAGCACGGAAAACACTGGTTTGATGTAGCCTCCCGTAAGAGAACACTGACTGGTACAAAATATCATGGCATTCACTCGACAGTGGCAATGTGACATTTTTTTACTAAGGTACCCCACGACTAATAACTGTTGGAGGATACCTGTAAGTATGGAGTGAAAATATGGGGGTTTGGTGGAGGTGGGGAAGGGAAATGGGAGATTATTTGGTACTTTCAGTTAACTTTGGAAAACACACACACAAGTGTATAATTGACAATCAAGCCGGAATAAAGGTTACCCCTGGGACCCATAATACACAGAGCTAGAGTTGACTGTACTGTTCATGACTGCACAGGTGGCTAATGATGTTTGATGGCTTAATCTTAAAAGTGATCTTATCACTATTATCATCAGAGCAATGTAACTGTCCATTTCATACAGCGAAACCACCTTCACACAAATTTCAACGGAGATTTGGGCGGGCTCCATATAGAGGATAGAGTTACATCTTTCGACAAAAAGAATTGAAGCAATTGGCCATAAAGAAAAAAAAAGTTCCGCATATCCCAAACCATCCACCCCCCTCCCCCATTCAAAAGGATAAATAAATACTGTCTCTAACAGAAATACATAAAGATATATTCTACCAAAATTTAGCAATCTCGATGGTTGAGACTTTACTAAGGTGACCTTCAACCACTGGGAAGCCACAGAATGCCACGTTACTTGACCATCACCAAACCTTTACATCAATAACTCACTAACTTGGCACTGAGATGATACACTGTATGGAAGTTATTAGACATCCCCACCTGTTTACACAACCAAGCATGTCTGTGGTGTAACCCGAAGAATGCAATCATAAAAGAAAATATACTCAAGATATTGCATGCAGCCAACTCACATGATCACCTCATTAACATGGTCATCTTTATCTATGCATATATTTCTCTCATTTATTTATTTGGTAAACTGAATGACTCCCCTTCAGTCCAAATGACAGCACTCATTCCATCCTCAGAAACACAAGGCAGGCTACACACGGTCGTTCTTGCACTCACTAAAGCATGACAATATACTGAACTGAAGGAATATATATTATGATGCATATAGATTTTGCTCCATGCTACGCCATACTTGAAGTCCCCCTAATGCCCCTAATTTTTATCTTACCAAAAAAAGAGAGGAAAAAAGGAAGCTTTTGTCATTATGGGGTGTATAAGTTTAACCCACCACTAACACTAAATTGTTAATGCTAATCAGACACAGAACATAACAGTGACTGCACAAAACAATGTACTCTGCCTTCGTATGTATGATATAAGTGCACTTCATAATGGTCACATATGGCCACTACTATCTGTCTGCAGCTACGTACAAAACACTTTCTTCTTGATCGACACACTACACCATCACTGCACGGGGGATATACACTTGATTTCTAATCACATCACAGTAGCAGGGAATGTCTTTGCATAGAGATTGAAATTTTATGCACTGAAGGATGGAGACCAGACTAGTCTACTAGGGAAGAGCTTGGTTGGGGGTGGGGGAGGGGGAGGGGGGTTTGGGGATGTTCTGAGATTATACAATGATATATAAGCCCGGTAAGAGTACATCAAGTATATGTCTTGAAATTTACTAATGCCCTAGTTTTTTCATCTTAAAAAGTATGCAAGAAACAAACTAGCTGTAACCCGCCTAAGAAATCTGGTGGATACACGTTTTTAAAAAAATCTAAATTGCACTGCATGAGAACTTTTTTTATTTTCACTAGTATTCATTTCATACTCCCATGAAAACAGGACAGTGCCTTATCAAATATGTCGATCCTAAATAACTGAATTTATCTCGGGTCCAAACATGACAACTAACTCATTATTAGTCACAGAACTGTCCGGGTGATTTGTAAAATGTTGGAAAAGAGAATGTCAACACGCAGCATTTGCAAGATTTTTATTTTTTTATTATTATTATCAACATTACAATATAGTCTAGCTAGGCAAGACTAAAAGCCTATAAACTTTCTAATATCTCATTACATTACATTAAAAAAAATTGCAGATATGGAAGAGAGACTAGGGATAAGGAAGGGGCCATGGAGTTACACATCTGGTGAAAGGAGTCTTATGGCACTCCTCTTCAGATAAAACCATGGTTTGTCATCGCCGGATTTGCCATAAAAAGGAGATTAAGTCGAGAAGCTTGAGTTGAAGACGTTCCATCTTGATGTGTTTTTGTTTGTGTTTTTCTCTCTGTTTTCAAATTTGCAGTTGCAGTCAGTCTTGCAAGCAAGAATTGGGAAGATTGGTTTGGGGTTGGGGTTGGGGCTGGGGCAGAAATGGGTCAAATGTGAGTGCTTGCAGTGTTTTTGTGTGCATGCTTTTATTCCGTGTGCGTCCTTTAATCATATAGCCACAAATACGGTATGAGGGATGCATGGGATCTCAATGTTTGTTACGTGGAAACATGCTTTGGTTTGAGTAAGTCGCTGAGCATTCCTTGTCAGTGATGAAACCGAGTCTCACAAAAGATGGTACGAAGCTGTTGGGTGCATACTGTGCACGTAGAATCTGCCATTTTCTAGCTATGCCATGAAAAAAGAGTGAAAGAAACAGAAAAACAAATGATAGTGTAAAGAATCGTCCCATCGTGCCCACACATATTGACACTAAGATATCTCTCATCTTCCATGCAATAAATCTCCAAGTCAGAGTTTATATTCAGTATCTTAGTGAATCTAAGCTCTCTCTCTCTGCCCACACAACAAAAAGGATCTCTTTACAAATACTTCATAATTAGTTGTGAAATCTTACAATATACTTCCACAGACTTTGTGTCACACATTGCTGCCGGAGTCACGTCCAGCTTGTGGTTCAAGAGGTCATTTATGATCATCAATGCCCTCACATCCCCCGGCACGAAGAAGTTACGAGTGATCGCAAACTTGAAAGTCCAAAATAAATTGGACGCTCCATGCCCATCAGAAAATAGGAAACAGTGTCTAATGTGATGGATTCACATTTATTGCATCACTGATTACGAACACTTGTAACTTTTGGTGCACTGAGATGCTCCTGCCTTCCAAGCCAGGAACCTGGTGACCAGTATTTCCTACACAGTAGTGACTCCACAATAGACTTGCTTCTTTTATTTTGGCAGCTTCAAACGTAGTGACATTAAAAAAAAAAAAAAGATATGGTGACTTGCAGGAGACTAAATCTTGTCAGTATATGACTTTACTGTGGTCTCCCATCACATGCGTACAGACTACAAAGGCCAATGCATAATCTGTGGGGGAAATGTAGTATAGGCATCTTCTTTGTTATCATCACATGAAATACATAACCTTTTATATCTTTGACAAAGGAAAATATGCACATCCTGAAGGTCTGTTCACACTTGTTACGTATTGTATCATATGAATGGGTAGAACGGCTCTCTTTGAGATCTTATCGACAGAGAAGTTTTTTGCACATCTAGAATTATGTGACAAATACCGGTAGTAATTTGTTATTAGTCAGTGTGAAACACAAAAGCATAAGCTACCTATCATGGCTGCCCTTTAACAGAAGGTCAACAACCACTGAATAGTCTTCTTTGAGTATGATTAAGTTGGCAGGTAGTATCTGTTTGATAGAGGCATAGAAAGAGAGCAAAATGACAAAAGGTGCAGTGTGAACAGTCCTGTGTGGATGTAGTTACTTGTAGCAATGGAATGACACGATGCCTTTACTGTGTTTGTGGCTTGGTTTGGTCAAGCACCACGCAGGACTGACCACCCCAGCTGTCTGGAGAGAGAGATAGGAGCACATTCTATTATCCCTCCCAATGTAGTCTCCATCAGCCATTAACTTACCAGTGCCTGATATCACTGACCACTCCCACACGGACAGACTTGTGCCACACACATCCCGTCTCTGAAGGGCAACCATTTTTTTTTTGAAAACACACATGCACATCTCGATGGTGGTTTTGAGTTCCGCCCCGATCTCGCAGCTAACCAATCAGGTTTTGCTACCTTGTAGATGCATGCTGATCACTCATGTAATAACTCATATATACTGCGGTCCGTGACAATTCTCCAATTGAGACTTGCCTAGCACATGGTAGAATATCGTAGATTACATTATCAAAAGAAATAAAATATTCTCATAGTTAAGTGTCATACATGACAAAAAGACAAAGATAGACCATTATCACATCAAGTTGATTGGTCTCTTTGCCTTGTACAGTGTGGGAGGCTGGGTTTACTCCACAAATCCACAATAAAAGTATGTCTCTCTCCAAACAGCCGTGTGACATTCTTTTCATACCACAATGATGAGAAGACTGACAATATTTGGATTCACCATTCACCTCAGCCACTTCATGCCCTGAATATACCACTTTTTTCGTTAACAAGTGCTCTAGAAGTAAAAATACACAAGAATGAATCGCTACAGAGTCTAAGGGAACCTCATGGAGGCTTTTAAAAAAGGTGTCATTCAACGATTACCTCAGATTTCATGGTTGGGTGGGTGCCGACTGCGAGCCAAGCTTTGAACAACTTGTCACACAACACTCGTGTGGGACTAGGAGCTGTTAATTTCCACGAACTTTTTAAATAGAAATAAGTCTTCTCCTTTTTGCTCCTGAAAACAACCAACAACAACTCGAATTCAAAACCTGCCATGCAAATGATTTGAGAAATCAGTCATACTCAATATCAAGTATATGTACAAAATTGTCCATGCATCTATTGAGGTAGAACCAAGCCATGACTGGGAGAAACGCATAGTAAATGCTACTATGCATAAACTTCCAAGAGGGGATTGCAAAACTAATTCATAATAAATAAATAACTGCTCCTACACTGGCAACCAGAATTTCTTTACTGCACAGGCATTGAGCACCTAGCAAAACATAGTGAAGGCATCACCGTTTGACAGTGGGACCAAAAAACTTTATAGTTTTTATGCAGGCCTTAAAAGTCATTAATCTTGCAGGTGATTCTAGTTTGAAGAATATAAATGAATGACAAACGAAAATGGGGAGAAAGGTAGCTCTGGAAGAAATTTACATGCAAATATTGGTCGTATTTGGCTTTACAGACATTTATGCAGGCTGCTCTAAAACAAAAGTTTTGTAATTCTGTTCAAAATTTGTCATGGTCAGCAATTCGCGAGAGTTTTATGCAGCAATAAAGCCCATTGGCTCGAATTTGTGAGTTTCATGCCATGAATGTTTCTGGTTTTACAGAAGTTGCAGCTTTTTATCAGGCTTCCAACATGAAGCTCTCTTGACATCAGCCAGCATCGCTCTAATGCTTTCCTCAGATTACTGAAGCACACCCGAGGGAAACATTATTCCAAACGTGTGTCATTTCTTCAAACTCTTGATAAGCATACAGTATGTACCACTGCTGAAATCACAACAGCAAATCAGGAGTGAAAAGCAATAATTTTTTTTTTTTTTGGTATGTTTTCCATGAAACCCTAACCCCTTTGCTCTACGTCTTCAAAGACTGCTGGAATGATGTGTGTAGTGCAGCATGAAATGCCTCCACCAGCTATTCTCAATGATCACTGCATGTCACTCATTCATATCAAGGGCATTTTAAACAATCGCACCCTTTACAAAAACTGACCCCTCCCCAGACCTACCGTTAGATTCAGCACCCAATATCACTGTGGTCAAGTGAAAAAAAAAAAAAGACAAGAGAGAGGATAGTGAAGTGTGAGCTCAGAGGTGTATCTCATTAAACTATCAGGTAATCCAGTTTGTGCTATGACAGGCTACGGATTATCTGTTTTATCATTTCATATAAGCTTCTCCAATGCACCATGACATGCCATTAAAAAAAAAAAATATGATGAACGGAGGGGAAAAGGAGGGCTTAATTCTTGTCAATCGGGGAACAAAGTTCATCCTGTTCAGCTCTTAGTGGCTCTTTCTCTGCCTACAGGGAAGTACAGGATTGTACAAGATAGAACCTTCTAAACAGAATAGCACTTTATAAATATTACCAAAAGATACAGCAGGCACCAGGCAACCATGAAATCCTCGGCATACTGTCATGTGACAGCAAATTTATGGGTTCTAACTAGGAGTAGCAGCTTTGTCCTTTTTCTGGTGGATTGGATCCCATTTTGGGTACTTTAGTGTGACAAACACGTGTTACCCAGGCTTCTAAATTCTCCTATAATATGAAGACAAAATATGTCAAGTTCAGAGGCATTCAGAAGCTTCAAGCTAACAGGTAAGGGGCGCCATCTTGGTTGCCTCGGAGATTAGACCACGTCCGACGTCCGAGACCAGCCATTCTTCTGGGAAGAAAAGCCATCCTGCTGTTGATTGGAGTCCCACTGAAGAGAAGGTCGGATAGATGGTAAACAGAAGTTGAGGTGCTTTTACTGATATAATGTCATTTTGTGTCTCTGTAAAATGATATCTTCTTTCTGCTGTCCGTGAATGTGTGGATGTCGAACGATTGCTGCCTCACTTATACGCTTCCCTTTGTTTTTTTTCTGTTCACGAATTTAGTCGTCGTAGTCGCCGTAGTCGTCGTCATCCTCATCGTAGTCCAGCTGCTGGAAGTCCACTCTGTATCGCAGGAGACCACCGATGCCCCCGAAACCCTTGCAAAACTGGGATCCCTCTTGTGATCTGTCTGTGATAATCTCCAATGTTGCACCTGGTTTTACAAAAATGATATTTATAATGAAGTACATTTCTTTAATTAATCAACTTCTGGTACATGATTACTTAACCCATTGCGGACGGGCTGATTTTGCTACAACACGCTTTTCACATAGACCCCTGCCCAAGTATACTCGGGACTCGTTCCCAACGGGGTAAAAAAAAAAATCTGCTTTAATTATGCATGCCCCCCCGTCTCTGTCTAAAGAGACTAGTACACTTCTGACAGTTGTCTATCAACATTCAATTGTAAATTATTCCCACAGTCTGTGGCCATTTCATCACAAACAGCAGGAAAAAGACACAAGATTCAGCACAAATTTTACTCATCACTCTTGGGGACACACAAGATAAAATCATTGAAACATAAACTGCCGCTTTTCCTTTAACCGGCTTAGATGAATTTCCTCAAATGTTTTGGTATTCATTATAGCTCAAAGTGTAAGCTGAGTTAAAAACCTCTCCAGCCCCAGCCCTGGACACATCAACCTCCAAATCAATTCCCCCAATACTGTAAAAGTGGAAATTTTTGCAGTGTTGAAATTTTCACGCATTTCACACAACCAGAAACTAGCGCAAAAATAAAAGCATGCAAATATTTTCGCTTGCCATATGTTCTAGGAGTTCCGCGGAATTCCGCGGAATTAAAAACACACGAAACTCTTCTTATTCGGCAGAGCACAAAAATATCCACTTTTACGGTAACCCTGAAATAATGATTTGCTTGCACTAAACTACACAAACCAGCAGTATCTGTTGCACAGCCTAAACAGGGTAGAAAGATTAATAATTCTGGAGGAAATAGTCTCTGTAACTGTTTACCAAGGCCCCAATACACTCACAAAAGGTACACCCTTGGGCTAGTTCTTCCTCAATAAAATTGGTAATAACTGATGAAAAACAGAACATATCCTCAGCTTTTAAAGTCATTGCACAACATAAGAAAACGGAGATTATCCTGAATGTAGTTGCAAAGATAAATACATTTGTGCCTTCTCCATCTACCATTCTTATGATTTCTGGTGCTGTAGTTGTCAAACTCTACAGCAAGCAGAGACCATTTTCCACGATACTCACCGAATGATTTGTAGTTGTTTGCCAGCCATTCAAGCAATGCTTGGGAATCCACTAACTCCATTTCTACACCAGTCTGTGTATTTGGAAAAAAAAAAGGCAGGATAAATGCAAAGTGTGATTACCAGATAGCAAAAAGACAAAAAACAAAAACAAACAAAAAACAAACAAAAAACAAAAAAACAAAAAAACAAAAACAAAAAAACAGAAAGAGACAGTACCATCAGCTGTGTCAAAGAACTCTACTATACTGTTCTCTAAGAGGGGAAATGAAGACATTGACAACAAATGACGTTGTCAAGGCAACACTGGCAGCAAACACAAAAACCGAAAGCCTGGCGTACTTATACAATACCTTGAGACCATTAAACAATTAACCAAATTTCTTGCAAGCTGCTAAAATATTCTCCTTAGAAAGTTTCTTTGCAACAAATTGATTGCTCAATCTACTAAGAAACAACATGATGACTCACTCATATCCCTCAAAATTTTCTCTTTTTTTTTTTTTAGGGGGGGGGGGGGGGGGGGGGGGGGCTCTAATCATTCAGCCCAGACAGGACATGTCAGATGAAGATTTCAGAACTTGGAATATTTTCACCCATTGAGGATGGGATGATTTTGCTACAACATGCATTTCCCATAGACATTTGACCGAGTATACTCGGGACTCGTCCTCAATGGGTTAAAACCACAACTTCTGTATGTCTATTCTTGCTGTAAAAAGACATAGATTAGGATATATCATCAGTTATTTTTTTCAAAAGAAAATATAATTCTAAACAGGAATGTACCCAGCAGAGAACGTCATAAAGCATGAACATTGTGAACATAAATTCAACAGTCAGTGACAGATTTGGTGGAATTGGTCAAACATCTGAGAATTTTATAACTCTATTTGTATATCAGTCAGCCAACCAACATGAGGTGTAACAGGGATAGCAAAATAGTAACCCTGGCCATATGACTTGCTACTATCTTCTCTGTATTTACCATCAGCACATATTCCCTTTCCAACTTCACTTGAAGGAAGTAACAGGCTAGCGATTTTTGCTAAATAATGTTGCAGACAAGAGAACATAACTTATTGCAAAGGGAAATGGCCATCACCTTCCACTTTATACCTAAACTCATTGAATTATGACATACTTTCCATGAACAAAAAAAAAAACCCAAAAAACAAAACGCAAAAAACCCCACAAATAATGCCTCCGGCACCACTTCGTGGCGGAGGCATAAAAAACCCCCACAAAAAAACAAAAACAATATATATATATATATATATATATATATATAACTCACATCTTTATCAATGAAGTAGGTCTTGTCCTTTTGTTGCTCAGGGTTCAGATGAAGCACTTTCTCCTCTGTAAATAAATGACGAGAAGAATTATTTTGACATTATTGATGTAATCAGTAGGAAAGCATAAAGAGGCAAACTAAGAATACACAAGAGATGAATTCTGAAAGTTCTGGATGCAGACAGCGTATGGCTACACCATGTGACAGAAATGAAAGGAAGTGAGAAGGAAGGAACATTAGAGGGGATTATCCCGAGTGATGGATGGATGGTGTAGACTTCTTGGAGGTCCAGAGATGACTGGAAACCTCACTCTCCCTTGTACACAGTTCTCTTCTACAAAAAAGGAAATAATATAAAGGTGACACCAAGTCTACACAGAGAAATTTTCCCAGCATGCTAAAGACATTGCCAAAATGAAGAGTTATACAACTTTGTGAACAATTTTGAAATCTAATGCTTGGATCTCATTAAATCTACAAGAAGTTTCATGATTATAATATCAAATCCCTCATACAATGGAAACAGTGACATAAATAAAGCCGTGATCTCAGAAAATCTCCTCGTGGCTTACCATCGGAGGAATGGTTCTTGAGAACATAGCGGACGACATCAAGATTCTCCCAGACGATGAGGATTTCGACGGCACCCATCTCCAGTGCCTTGAATGTGTCCTCGACCCCGAAGCAGTACTTCCCCGTGTCTTGTGAGATCTCATCAAAATATTTCCCTGGTGAGAAAAAGGAGAAAGAGACTGAAATGAACGAAAATTTATGGTGATTGACATCACAAATTCCAAGCTCATAGACCCAGTGCTGTGGCAATGCATATTATGCATTTTCAGAAATAAGTCTCCCCTTTAATTTTTCCCTTTTATTTTCATTTTTATTTATTTATTTATTTTTTTTTGCATTTCTATCATTTTGTAGACATCCCAAACAACCTACAAACTGGCATCTCATAGGAACTTCACCAACTCTGGATTACTGGGCTCAGGAACAAGGAAGACATACCAAAGTATATGAAGTCTTCACAAAATTTCAGACAGTCTTGGGACAACGGTTATGGTGCATTTAATAAATTTCTGAGAAAGTAGACTGTATGAGCGCTGGCAAAAATAATCTACCATGGACTGAAAAACTGACATCCTTCAATCACTGATCTCACAAAGAGACATGTAAAGAAAAATATTGACCTGAAACATAACAACTGCACTAAACAAGTTAAAGGGATTGTACAGTTTTGGTTGAGACCTAATTTCAGGTTTCCAACATTTTTTGGTGAGATGAGAAACCTCTTATGAAATATGAAAGAGCATGTAATTCTATGAGGAATTCAATGTTTATTTGATAAAAATTGGTTTTGAAATGGCTGAGATATACAAAAAAGAGCGATTATAATAAAGTGTGGGACCCACACTTTATTACGATCGCTTTGTTTTACTTTGTTTTTGTATGTTTCAGTCATTCCAAAAACGATTTTCATCAAATAAACTTTGAATTCCTCTTAAAATGATATGCTCTTAACTATATCATAAGTGTTTTCTTGGTATCTCGCAAAAAGTTATAAGCCCAATTCTCATCTCCACCAATACTGTACCATCCCTTTAAGCCAGACAAAATTACGACATGGGTAATATTCCAGAAACAAATGCTGCTCTTGAAATTGAATTAACAGAAGGCACGGCCAGTGCACTGGCCCAACGTACCGATGAGTTTCTTTTCTTGAATGAATTTGACATTGGAAAGGACCTCAGCTGACAGTTCAATGGCCTGGTTAAATCCATTCTCTCCTCCGTACGATACATCGACCAGCTTGAGCACTTTATTTTGTAACCTCTGAAAGACGGACAGAAACAAGAGAAAAGCATGGAGATTAGAGCAAACATGATGACATTGGCACTTCAACATTGTACATACAAACATGAAGTTACATAAGACCTTGCACTGGTACAGATGCAACAGGAAAGGCTTCTTCCACTATCTGTCATAACTCTTTCCCTACTGAGGGTGGCAGGTAGTACCATTTGTGATTCATCATTGATATGTGTACGCAAAGCAAATCAGGAGAGATCAAAGCTGTCTTTTACAGTGTTTGTGAAAGAGATCTCTTTAATACTGTATAAGCTGTTATTTTCGAAAAGGTTGAATTTTCTCGAATTTCACGAGTCACAGTTCGATCACGAATTTGACAGCACGTCGAAATGTTGCCATGTGCTAGGGTAACAAAGACTATTCAATAGCGTCGGTGTCATTTCACAAAAACAACTTCTCGCGAAAATGTCTCCGACCTCTTAATTTGCAAAAATATCTGTACGTGAAAATAACAGCTTATAAAGTAGTATCTGAATTATCAGTGCTCTTTTCAAAGAGTCAAATAGAGCAAGGAATATGTGTTACCATGGTAGCATTACATAAGGTTGAAAGCTGGAGGGCCTAAGACTAATTTATCCCAGACACACACATAGCTGAAGAAGAGAAAAGACACAGCACTAAAAGAAAAGAATTGACAGTATAGAGGGAAAGATACATTGGCAGGGCTGCTCACATTCACACAGTCAAATCAGGCAGGTTCCACAGAGTAATCGGGGAGATACTTTAGTGATACATGGATCTTTGCAGGCCAATATAGTCCCCAAAACAGGAAGATCTTTCCTTCTTTTTTTTTTCATCAGTACTCAAAGAGATGGTGACACAACATTTGCTCCTGTGACAATTGCTCCGGCCTTATTTTTTCCAAGGACTTACAGGGTTAGGGTTAGGTTTGTAATAGGGTTTTAGGTTTAGTTTGATGCAAGGATTAGGATTAGAATTTAGAATTAGGATACTGTATACGCCGCATATTTTGTGAGGTTTTTATTTTCGCGAATTTCGCGAATCAGGTGCTATTCGCAAAATTAAAGACACACGAAAATATTGACTCTGATCCCGATGTGGATGTGATGTACACGTGTACATTTCTCCGTTCAGTACAAGACTCCACGATCACGAATTTAACCACTCGCGAAATCGTCAGGAATTCCCAATTCGCGAAAATTTAGACTGGCGAAATAATATGGCGTATACAGTAATGTTCGTGGGCAGAATTTGGGTTTGGCGTAGCGTGCAGCTATATTTCACAGGAGCAAATGTCATGAAACCAAAAAGATACTAAAAGGTTTCAGGGGAGAACCCTTCAGAATCACGAAGACTAGACAGCTCAGGATTGGACAGGAATGACTTTCTCTTCTAAGAAGACTCACAGGATCAAACATGTCTGACTGGCTGAGCTCTGTCTTGAAGTCTGCAGACCCTGCGAGGATCAGGCCACCAATGTTCGGCTTGTCGTTGCTGATGTACAGCTGGACCGCTGTCTCTGCAACCTTCCGTACATAGTTGTGTCGCTTCTCCATCCTGAGACGGGCAAAACGTAGGGCCGACTGACCTCCACGACCTGGGGAATACAGAAATAGGGACAAATCTGAGTCAAGACATTGTTCAAATCGAAAATATAGAGAACAAAATTGTACATGTTACATACACACAATTAACGAATCCTGACTGTTAACCTTATATTCCTTTTTGGGAGAAGGGAAGGGAGGTTTTGAAATATTACATGCTAGGTCAGGTATCATGACAGGGATTTTTTGACTAGTCTTTAATCTGACAATAAGCGACTATATTGCTAATTTCTATAGTCTTAGCTCAAATCACATATCATTTATGAAAGACAGATCAATCATGGCATTAAAGTTGCTCAAACTGACATTACTTTGATATCAAACTGATTCAATCAGTACACTGTAAGAACTTCCTGTCCTGCTTGTTTTAATTGAAATGTCAAAGAACAATATTTTTTCCTCATCCAATTACAAAGTGAATTGGTTCCCTATGTCCACGGTACAAGTCAGAAAATGGTTCTCTTTCCAGTTTTCTTCAAAACAGGTATGGATGACAGGAAAGACTTCATATGCGTCGAGTAAAAACCTAGCCTGAATAAGAAATTCTACTACTGTAAAAGTGGAAATTTTCTCGGTGTTGAAATTTTCGCGCATTTTGCCCAACCAGAACCTAGCACGAAAATAAAAGCACGCGAATATTTTTGCTTGCCATATGTTCCTGTGCGTGATGTCTCTATTCCGCGGAATTAAAAACACTCTGAACTCTTCTGACCGGGCCAAGCGCGAAAAATTAGTCGCGCGAAAGTATCCACTTTTACAGCAGTTCTCCTCTCACCGTGTTTCTTTGGTAAGTCTACGGTGAACTTGTGCAGCACCTCCCTGGTGTTCCCTGACAGGGTGCCAAACAGGGCCCCGTTACCGTCCATCACGATGAAGCCAAATTTATTGTCGTCTGCTAGAAGTGCTGTCAAAGCCTGGTCAGAGGGAGATGGATAGAAAAGCAAAAATAAATGCGAGATACAGTGGAAAAAAAAGTGCTGTAAAACCAGAAACAATTTGTGAATACACAGCATGAAATTTTCACGAATTGATGAAAATGAATGCAGTTAATGGATTGTGTAGACCAAAACTTTAATGTGCATTTTACCCTCACAAGTTTTGGCTTCCTGCGAAATTCGTGAAAGTTTCATGCACACGAAAGTTTCCGGTTTTACAGTACTGGGAAGACTTATGACATTAAGTTATCAATGAAGCCCTTTAATCATATTGTCATACAGACATTCACACAACATTGAACTCAATGCCATGTGATTCATTGACATCTAATTGACAGATATTTGATCAAACATTTGAATGTCATCCGCAAGGGAACAAAGCATGGATGTAAGTTATCTTGAAAAAGATAGTCAGGTTCAGATAATAACATTGCATATTAGCTGGTATCGGTCTTAATTTGACCGAAAGACTTGGACCGTTACTTACGTGAGCAAAAACATTTGCATTCACCCAACTGCGGGTATGATTTGTATTACTTCATGACCTTGATAAACAGAAAAATAAAGAAAATAATATGCAAACTTCATCATCTTTCCCTCTCTACTCCCCCCCCCCCCCCCCCCCCCCCCCCCCCCCCTCAAGCCGAATATGGTGACAAGTGTTGAGATAACCATTCTGAATACACTGGCAGCGGCTGGGCACACCATACCTCTGTGTGGAATTTGTTGTCGCATAGGTAGAGGGAGGTGTTGATTGGCCGGAAGGGCTCGAAGTCGATGTTGACCTTCTTCTCCTTGCCGTCCTCCGTCACGATGGTGCCGCAGTAGATGACGAGGCCGTTGGGCGGAACCTTGGAGTACAGTTTGAGACGCTGTTGTACTGATGTGATTGCCGATAGAACCGAGAGTCTGGAAGAAAAGGGGGCAGGGAAACACAGTATTCAGCAGGTAAATCTGGAAGTGAAACACTAAACTCATCAAGTTTGAAATTCCCCCTACAACGGTAGGCAAAGTGCTGATAGACTGACAAACTGGCATGCCAAAAATGATAGCAAATTTATTAACAGCAATGTTATCTTCCAGGATAGAATAAAGGGGGGGGGGGGGTGGACAGGAGACTCTTTTGTCTGGGATAGCATCACAAAGCATATCACCTGGTAATGCTGGGGTTATAATAAAGGCAGGGCCCTCTGGAAGAGCAGTGGTAAGTCTGAAGAAGCAATCCCGTGTAAATAACAGCATATCATTATCATTCACAAACAAAAAATATCAACTCAGAATGCTAAATTTTACTCAATTTTCCTGGTGAAAGCAAGATTGATCTATCCATCCATCATAGCATGGAAAAATACACTGACCCCAACAACAGCAAGACCATGGGAATGATACATATATTATTGTAATAGCAACTTTTTTTGATAAATATTGATAAATAATACTGCTGATTTGGAAAATATCAAATTTGTCCTTTTCAAATTACATAGATTATCTTACACTTTTTTGATATAAAAAAGCTAAAACCATCAAATTAGTAATCATAAAAACACAATAGCTTTATAATCATTGTCTTAAACTATAAAACCATCAATGGTAGAGTAACTTTTCCTGCTGAAATGCACAACATTTGTCAATGCCTAACAGATATGTTTTATGTTTTTGTGTGTACCACTGTGTAAACATATTGATAGACATAGAATGTAAGTACTAGTCACTAGGTGGGCCAAGAGTGTTCCCCTCCCTATCCCATCCAAACCCTCCCCAACTTTTACATCCATTTTTCTTCTTTTACCTGTTGACTCGACTTTTGATGTTTGAGGCTGTTCCAAATTCGTCGGCCAGCATCTTGGCGACTCTGGAGATTTGATCTTTGGGTGGGATAATGAGGGAGATCATACTGGTGCCATTCCTGCATGAAAGGAGAAGCAATGATGAAAGGAGGAAAATTAGCATACTGCACTGAATCACACACTTTCCGTTCATTTCCACCAGCCATACATAGCCTTATTTCAAGGCACTCATGCTGTTGTTTGTGTCAAAAAAAAAAAAAAAACCTCCAGCAAAGAGAGTGGAAGCTGTGTGCTTTCAACATGAATGCTGTTTGAGAACAGTGAATGTGATTACCATCACAACTGGGGCAAAGCCTAACCAAAGCCCCTCTCATGCTGAATAATAAGGCTAGTTTGACCAATGGAACTGCTAAATTTGCCCATCATCCTGCAGTGCCAAATAGATAGATCTAATAAATATGCTTCCCTGAGCAGAGTTCTACTGATGGATTGCAGAATTCTGTATGGTAAGTTAAGAAATAGACTGGTCTACCAAGACTCTCTTACATCCCATCTATACAGGCCATTTAGAGCTCTCCAGGACTGCTCCTGAACCCATCTGAGCTGTGTATGAACAGACAGTCAGGACCTGGAGTGCTCAAAAGTTATGCCCCTCTCGAGCCTACAGTTTGTAGGCTGTAGGCTAAGGAGCACTCCTGAAGCGCCCTACATTCTGTATAAACGGTTGCCAACGTTTCTAAGAGGGCTTCAGAAGTGGTATACAGTGCAGGCTGTGCATACAGTGTACATGTTCGAAGTTCTGAAGGTTGTCATGAAAATTATGTAAGTCGAAGCACTTCAGCACTACTCCTGGGCCCAGCTGTGTGTATAAATGGGGTATCATTTGGGCTTGCCTCTCCCTGGAGGCTTGACTCCTTCACGCACAACATCCCTTTGACGGCTCCTCTTGCAAATGACTACAGCAAGAGGGTCTTGAACAAAGGCTAACCTCAACATACAGCCTAGGGTTACATTGCATGATGTGTGAGGTTCTCTAATATTCCATGAACTCCACAATCCCCTTCTGGGTTGTAGGTGTAATTTGAACAACACTGACAAGCTGGAGGAGTGTTCCTAACAGCAACATGTTCACTGTGCCATAACATGACTTCTTGTTGGCAAGCAGCCTGGGTAGAGTCATTACTGCACAGAGCATTATATTCACCAGAATACAATATGTACATCAATTATAGATTGAGAAAATGTGAGGTACCGTACTTAAATCAGCAACACAAACAGTACACACACTCACTCAAACACACATACACACACTGAGGGAAAATGCACAAGGGGGAAAAGTTTGTTCAAATGCAATCATTATACCGTAAGACCAGAAATTTTTGTGTACATGAAACTTTCATGAATTTTGCGAGGAAGTATTCATGAAAGTATTATAATGCATGCAAAAGTGTTTGCCTACAAAATGTATTAAATGTCACATGTATGTGATTCGCGAAAGTTTTATGCCGCTAACAAGGCCATCAGCCCCAATTTGCACAATTTCATGCTGCTAATAATTCTGGTTTTACAGTACATGCACATGGTTTTTGCCAGTCACATGTGATCTTGTACAGTATACGTAAGGATAAGTTTTGAGGGAAAATTGGAAGAGTGTACCAGAGCCTGCATGACCAAAGGTAAGAACAAAATTGTGTGTTACAGGTTGGAATACTGACAATGATACATGTAGCTTTGTACCATTAATTTGCATTTTTTGAAAAGTAATGATGTGCAATTTACGCACAGTACCAGCGACTTTTGTTATTAATGTGTCAGTAGACACTGTAAGCATCATACTGCATTTTTCTAGGACCACTGAGCAAAAGCAGAAAGAAAGATGGAAAAGGATAGACATGCAATAGATAGATAGATAAACAGACAAACCCTGAGGGGGAGATGGGAAGGATGAGAAAGAAAAAAAAAATTGTTTGCAATATTGGTTTTGGTTGCACTGTGCAATCTCAAATGGAGTACAAATGTGTAGGTCTACTTTCTTAATAGCGCTGTGTTTATTGCTTATTCTGGTTCAGAAGAGAGAAAGGCAATCACGAGTCATCTCATACAATTCTCTCCAAACATGATCCAATTTATAAACATGCCTCATGACAGGAAGTTGTCATTCCAAACATGGGATTTACTGTCCAGACCAAATATATGTAACATTATCCTCTTGGGGAGATTTCAGCACTATGATACACTTTTACTGACATCGTGATGAATTCATACAGGCATGCGATGATTGCCCCTCAATCCTCTCTCACCACATGTGAGGGACGTTTGGACGCAATAAGACCAACAACTGCATTCCAAGAATGTCACACTGCCCTCTTGTCAAGAGAGAACAATGGTGCATTTGAGTCTTTCATGCTGCTAAAACTCTTACCTACATTTGTATGACAGGACATCACACACACACACAAACAAACACACAAATAAAAACAATACAATTATAATGTACAAAGAATAACTATTTGCACTTTCAAATCAATTTTCACTCTTGCAACATGCTGTAGGAACCTGGAATAACCTGGAATGTTGCCTACATTGTATACTGTAAGCTTCTTATTGCTTTTATTGCTGTGACTGTGCAATGCATTACCTACATATGTACACACTAACATGTTCTATACTGTGCCAGATCAGAGAAGCAAAAAATTGCTCACTGTAAACTCTCAATAATTTCATTTCCATCATAATTCTTAGTAGCATCTCTCTGTCCCCACCCCCTCCCCTTCTCTCCCCACCCCCTCCCCTTCTCTCAAGCTTTGAAAAGACATTGTGACTGTTTGTGGCTATATCAAAATATCTGTCATGATGAGTGACCATCATTCCCCATGAATCACACCACAGTATGAAGTGCAAATGTGATATTTCAATCTAACGGACCGATGTCCATCATACTGACATCACACTTGGATGTGGGTGGATGGGGGCGGATTGGGAGGTGGGGGTGGGGGGGGGGGAATTCATCTTGGTACAATATACCCCTGCCAGGATCCATGAAGTCATGTCGTCACATACGCCCACCATCGGCTGAAAATAGTTCATGCCTGTCCACAAAAGATTTACCGGTAAACACACTATCTCGATGGGCCACTACAGTGAGCACATTACTCTACTGCATACTAGACATGCAGATGAATACTGACTTAATGATATTGACCCAGACTTTTTCACAGACATAATTATCATAATGCAAAATATTATCATATCGGAAAGATTGTTTTTATCATAAATACATTTTTATCATGCACTGTCGGTCTATCAGCAGATTAATATACCACAGTTTTATTGTAGACGGGGGATGAATTTCTCTGCGAAATGTTTTAGCACATAGAGAGATTGACACCGCTTGTCTTCAAGATTGCAAGGAATGCTACAGCTGTATTTGCTTGACATGCAAAACCAATGTACATGAAGGCAAAATCAAAATACTTGTGTCATAGAATGAAGATTTACCACTGCATTCAACATTCAAAGGCATGCTTAACTGACATACAGTATGTGTACACTAGTGATTTCAAGGGGTCTCTTTGAAAATACAGTATGACACCTTCTTAAAAAAACCCAAAAAAACAAAAAATAAAAATGCACATATCAATGTATCTCTTCTCTGTCATTCTATTTCTTTTTTCTTTTCTTTTTGGGAGGGGGTCAATAATATGGAAACTCCTGAAGTATGCTTAAAGTACACAACTGTGACAATGCAGCAACAACTAATTTGGCCAAGAGTGAAAACAAACGCATCATGTGCAGTACAAAGTACTCTACGTTACCTGCCTACTGCAGCTGTATACAAATTCAAGTTAAGTCATCCATAATTCACAAGTTTATTGGTGGTGTATGTGGCAATTCAACCATGCTACACAGGTACTCATAAATGCAGTTGTCTTGCAACATCGACAGCAATTCCTATCCAAGTGCACCGCCGAACCTTACTTCCTTTTTGCGGCAAAACCCTGGAAGGTTATGGCACTCCTGCTGACTGACTCATGATTAAATATCCACTGTTTTTCAGGACTACAAGTACGCCTCACTGCATTGCTGACTGGCTCCATCAAAACCACTAATCTGCAAAGTAACAACTTGGACTGACACAGCTTCCTCACCATTCTATTTGCATTTCTAAACTACAGTTAGTCTGCTGTTTTCTGTAGAACAATAGCATCATCGTTCAGTTGCAGAGAGTTTGTGCCATATGATATAGGACCCTACAACATAAATGATAGCTTAGCAAAATACATGAAAATAAAAAAGTCTTGAATTGTATACGTACAATGTACATGTGTAGTGTTAATTGTTACAATCCTCCCACATGGCAACATACTTGGTTTGGTACCTATGCATGTAGGGAAGAGGTAGGAATATAACATATAGGCCATCATATAATTAGTTGGGGGTCTCTAACTTTTTTCCAAAGAAACAATTAAAAGAAATGTGTTCTTAATTATTGAATGACGAAGGAAAATGAATAATACAGTATGTTTGGGGTTTGGCTGTTGATTTTTATTTCCTATAGCTGATAGCTCTGTTCAGGACAACCAACAACTTTTGAGCAAATTCATAGTTACATGTATATTTGAGTTTGAAACACTGCACAGTTCATACATGTACATGTACATAACTTTGTACAAATGTACAGGTGTAGGAGGGGCGATTCTTTAATCCATCTGGATATGAAATGCTTTGACTGCCCAGTTCACTTCATATCTTGATTTTTTTTTTCTCTCGGTCATGCAAGGTCCTTAGGCACCCTAAAACAGGAATTCCAACTTTTGTTGTAGAAAGCACGAAGACATCATTGTATTTTAATCTTAATCCTGATCCTTCTTGCACTTTTGAAGAAATCAATTGATGATCCAGAGCAATTGAAAGTACCCCGTACCCCGTAAATGCATGAAGCTGAAAGTCCTTCTGTCGTATGTAAACAGAGATGCTAATAAAGGCAGAACAAGACATCAGGCAGGGGCAACTTCAGAAAGCAAACCGTACACTGTAATGTATGTATCACATTAAATAAATGTCAATCACACATTATCCTTGTCCCATTTAACTACAATTGTAAGTCATGATGAAAATTGTGTGCTAATTACAAAAGACTTGTCAGCATACAATGTACACTGTATGCTCTAAATACACTGTATGCTCTAAATACCAAAGATCTACCACATCATAGTATCTGTGCCGACAATTTCAGATAATATCATGTAGATCCCTCAAGAGAAAGCACTTCACTCATTGCCAGCTGTTTTGGCCAAGTTCCCATTGACTGTCTGATGTCGTCTCATAAACAATGTGGCAATGACACTGACAGAGTGACGGTCGGTAGGATCCACCAGCATTCAACAGGGAGATGAAAATCAGAGGATGCCACACACATTCTCCCAAAATGCTCTCAAATGACTGTAAGAAACCCATCTAACAATCAACAACTTGTACTTTACTTGTCAAATATATTACAAATTTAACCTCCATATTCAAAAGAAAAAGAAAAAAAAAAAGATTCAGAGCATATCTGTTGACCTTAGCAGTTCTATCCTTTCATGTCAACATTGACTTTGTGGTAGTATTCCAACTGTAGTTGCGTACAATGGTACTTAAATTGATAGTTTAGCGGGTTAGGGTCATTCATGATTCAATCACTTATAAAACAGACTGGTAAAATAAATGTCCAAGGACCAATACAACAAGTGCAAGCACGTAGAAATACATGTAGACTGATTTCTCTAGACAACTTGTATATGTACAATGTACATTTGTAGGTTATATCTACAATGTAGTGTAGTTCAACTGTATGAATAGTGGCAAGACTAAGTAAAATCTTGAAAAGATACGATGTATATTTTCTTCATTTCTGCTATATAATCTTGGCATGAACACATAACACATGGTATTCACTTTTAAGCACTGGAGTACTTGTATCATGTAAATGGGACACAAAGAGGAAAGAATATTTCTGTACATGTACAGTTGACCTTGCCTGTAAAGTTGAATCTATTTGGACTGAAGAAATAGCTTCGACTTGGAGGAAGGTTGACTTTCATATGACAAATTAAAATCGATAAAATATACAGACAAAATGACTCGAAAAGACCTTTGACTTAGGCGATTATTCAACTTATGCGAGGTTGACTTACATTGTAAGCGAGGTTGACGGCAGTACATTTCTCTATACAACATTGCCACTTTGACCAAGTTTACATGCACACTGTGCATTTAGGTTTGATAACAAATTGACAATGCTGTTTTTAGCATCCATGAGTAGAATCAAAACTGGAATGTGGCAATGCATGTTTGACTGGGAATCCCACCTGACTGTTCAAATCACACTACTTTCATTATCTCCAACAACCAAACTACCCATGCACTATAGAAAAATGAATTGATTTTGCACAAGTGCCAATATTTGCTGATATTCTATTGGCCATTACTATAATAACCCTTGTGTAATGGGATTTATCACACATTGTAGGGCACCACTAGAATTTCTGACAGTTCATAACAAACTGAAACAAAACCACAAAATAAAACTTATCCCTGCAGATGGTAACTGGCCGAACAGATTACCAAGGTATCCCACTATGAAAAAGATATGGAAACAAAAATGAATCACTTAGTATTGTCACTATGTACCTGTCAAACCTCCTACAAAAATATCAAAACACTATGAGTTTTTGGTCAAGTGTTAATTCCATCTGCTTGTACTTGGCAGTTGAGAATATGTATCAAGGTATGACCTAGATGTGCTATACAATGCTAATGACGATTGTAGCTAGATGTAGATACTGTAATGTGATGGCAATGCAGCTGGAAAACCAATATTTTCACGTCAAAATCAGAAAAGAGTCCATAGAGCAATCAAGATTTAAGATTCTTTATTCTCTGCATGTATGAACAATTAGGGAAATGTTTTGCTTGTTTCATTTTCTATCTGAGAAGATGGCTGGGTAGTCCATATTCAGCTGTGCTACACGTGTACAATGTAACTGGTCTCCCATGGGGTCCACTTGGGTGTGACGCAGACCACTTCACTACCACCCTGCTCTTTGTGATGAATGAACGAAGCAAGATCTTTTATGTGCATGATTTGAGACCCTCTCACACATGGGACCTTAATTTCATATGCCATATAAGGGACAGAGTGTTTTGCCTCTTTAGAGCTAAACTTGGGAATCAAACCCAAGTCATGTGGATTGACTGGGAGGCAGGCATGCTAATGACTAGGCCAAATCACTGCCCTATGTGTCGTATAAGAGGCAGAATACTAGTATATTTCCAAAGTCGCGAGGCTTGCATACTGTACATGTATATAGTGAACTCTCTGGTCAGTTTACAGAGCAGGGAAGGTTGGAAGATTGTATCTTTCAGTGAACCCTAGGAGAGCCAAGGTGATTTTAAAGGGATAGTATAGTACTAGTTGAGGTGAGGATTCAGCCTTTAACATTTTGCAAGATACTTAGAAATGACAATGAAATGTCAAAGAGCATACAATTCCAAGAGGAATTCAAAGTTTGTTTGATGACAATCGGTTTTGAAATGGCTGAGATATCCAAAAACAAAGTAAAAAACAAAGCGATCCTAACGAATGGTGGGTCCCATCTTTTATTAGATTGCTTTGCTTTGGATATCTCAGCCATTTCAAAACCAATTTTCATCAAATAATCTTTGAATCCCTTGTAGAATTCTATGCTCTTTCTTATTTCATAACAGGTTTCTCATTATCTAAAAAAAAATAATCATCATCAAAAAACGTTGGAAAACTGTGGTCCCATCTCAACTGAAACTGCACCATCCCTTTAAAAATAGACGGATACAGTACAGGAGCAGATTGGTGAGATTACCATACTGTGACACTACAAGTAGCTACATGGTACAGAGTGACTTCTGAATAACATGCTGTGACTTTGGTTTCAAGATCAAACTGGAAATTGAAAGTCTCTAAGGTATGGTACTCTCTTCCAGATGGTTGTTGTGGTTGAGTTAGGTAGAGAAATCCAGTGGCTAACTACGCAGAACAATTAGGGTAAACATCAAGTGCAGTCCGTGTGTGACAGTCACAAGGCTGTTACTGTTTGGGACCTTGCCATGGAGTGTCATTAGCATTGACAGTTTTTCAATGCCATAATAACAACAATCAACAAAGAAACATCACTAAACCTTACAACAATGCTTAGATTTGATTACTTTTCCATTTGATCTAATTGGCTCTGAATTGGCTCTCGGCCTAGTGTTGTTGCGTTGATGACCACAATGCAAGGGCTGTACAAAAACTGTTTACGGGACGAACTTCTGGAAATTTGTCCTTTGATGTCATGATATTGCGACCACGTAGATTGGTGGATTACGTAAAGGGGAGTTTACACCAAATATTTACTGTATGTGGATTTAGCGAATGCACCAATATTAGGCCAAGTTTCATGTCTCCTCGCACATCCAATTTTGGCACCACATCAATTTTTTTTTTACCAGGGGTCGCACTTAACTTTTTTTAAAACTAGCCAGGCGGACTACTTAGAATCAATTTTGACACTGAAGCAATATTTTGGCTAGCCAGACGGACTAGTTACTTCAGAATTTTATGATTTTTAGCTAGTCCGACATGATTTTGGGTGGCCAATGGCCAGCGGACCATCGCCAATTTCGAACCCTGTTTACTATTTATTATTTCTCAAAATGCTGATGAAAATATTAAAAATTTGTGTTTTAATTAGATCAGATACAGAAACCAATAATGATACAAGGAATGGAGGAGGCTAACTACCCTATAACATAGAACCCAATTCACCAAAACTACCAATGAAAGACAGTAGGATGGAGATTGCAACTAGGTGGGGTAATTACTAAACACTGGATGTTGAACAAAAGGACCAAATGTGGGGATGCTATGAATGATCACATCTGAATTGGTAAGGAATGAAAGTGATCAGAGAAACAGAGAAGAGAGCAAGCAGGGATGGACGAGAACCTGAAGACCTGTACAAAATGAACTAAATGCCAACTGGAACTGGAAAGAAGTTAACATTCAGCTTGTCTGTCTTATACTTGCACTAATCTATGACAATTCTCAAGTTTTAAAAAGAAATTTGTCTACTATCAGGCACACACTGGTGCCTTTATGCATGGATATTGAGTATAGCATGTAAAAATTTTGGGGACTGAAACAGCTTTATAGGTGATGAAAGAAGGGAAAGAATTGTGTGTTTCATATTTGTACTAATTAGAAACAACCACATGTAACATTCTCTATTGTTGCAAAGTCAGTACAGCTACATGTAGTAGAAAGCTGCTTCATCGTTGGTGTTTACAGTAGATCACACTTCTCAGGTTCTCCCAATACCATTGGTACTTACCACACTGATTAGCTATAGCCAATGCCATAAAACTACTGTAAAACGAGGAATGTTCGCGTGCATTTTAATTTCGCGAATTTGCGAGAGCCAAGATTTGTGAAATTAAAATGCTCATGAAAGTTCTTGTCTACACTATACGCAATGAATGTTAGAGGCAACTCGGGAAAATTTCATGCCGCGAAAAAGGCCGTCGGCTCCAATTCGCGAAAATTTCATGCCGCGAAAATATTGTTTTACAGTACATACTATGACCCCGTTTACAGTGCGGGGCTGAGCCGCGGACGAGCCCAGCCTCCATTGCCGGGCCGAGCCCCACAATTTTGTCCGTTTACACTGCCAGGCTCAAACGCGCTTTTAATTCAAACCTTTCAATATTTTGTCGTAGTGGCGCTCTGCTTGTAAACAAACGCAATTTGGTATAGTCTGGTTTTCAGACCCTTTGCCAACTGGATTCCGTGGCGACGAAGTCGCAGTTCAGGCAAAGACCTTTGCCGTAGGAAAAATCCTTTGCAGGACAAAACCACCATAAACTATACAAGTTTTCGACGTTGAGGGGGTTAATATCCTGAGTGGCGAAATAGTTCGGGCAGAGGGTTTGGAAGCCAGACTAAAATTGGCCGTGCATTTGGCCCAGTTTGAGTTTACACTGAGAAAAGGCCGGGCTCGGCCGCGGCCGAGACCACCTCCTGAGCATGGCCAAATGCGCAGCCAATTTGGCCCCGCATTTGGCCTTTTGCGCGTTTACACTGAAATGAAGGCGGGCTCGGCCACAGCCGAGCCACGGCTGAGCCTCGCACTGTAAACGGGGTCTATGCCTGAGGGGAGATTAGCCAGGGTTTTGGTTGGTTGATACAGCCAACAGAAGTCCAGATGTGTATGAAACCTAAGAAGAGCTCTGCAAGCTGCAATGTCTATATTTGAAACAGCTCTGGTTCTGCATGGCTGCACACCGACCCATTTTTTCTACTGGTCAGACCTATCATGCAGTTTTTACAGTGCACACGAACGCACACAGAGGTACATACATGTACAGTACACAGTACACACACACACACATTTCTCAATCAATTTTTTTCACCTTGCCGCAATCTATTAATCACTGTATCGGGTACACTGAACTTAAGTTTCTGTTTACTTGAAAGATATATGGCATAATATTAGATGAGTACATTATAAAAAAATTTATATGGCTACCTTCTGTTTCATATTGTGCAAGCAGCGTACAGCATAATTGCACTGTAGAGGCTTGCAAAGACTCAGCTGTTTAAGCAACGACATCAGAGTAAAAGTCGATGTCAATTCAATGCTTCCAGATAACCGATTTGGTTCAAAATTTATGCGAGTGATTGAAAATAAGCTCTTTATTTATTAAAGTAGACACTACTTCCTGTAATTTGGTGCAATTTGGTTTGGTAGAATTCAAGATATCAACATGGATCCAAAAGTATGGCAATCCAAGGCTTTAGGGACCACACACAGTTTTGACCTTAACCCGTTAACAACGAGTCCCCGAGAACTACTCGGCAAGCATCTATGGGAAATGTGTGTTGTAGCAAAATCAAATCGTCCTCAATGGGTTAAAATGAGTATGATTATTATTTTGGGTTACAGGATTATATTTTCATGTTTCAGCTTTAGTACAATGTCACTTCGACACAACTTTGGCCATAATAAGGAAATAATTGCAATAAACATTGACGAATCTAGGCAGAAATACATGTAGCAAATACCATTTTGAGACTTGCTCGCTGTTCATTGTTTATATAGTATACATGAAGTGTTCATGCACATCATGCCTGGCAGAGGTGCACATTCTGCTGAAATTAGTGAGGAAATGTAATGAATTGTCGCATCATGGTGTGCTTGCTTCGGTAACGCTTACTGTGTACGAGGGGCAGGCCCGTTGCTTTAAACTTGACTTGCTATGGAACTTCACATTAAACACAAGTATCACCTGGAACTTTGCATTTGGCCAAAATCAAATGCAAAGTTGCATCTTATTCATCAAAGTTGTGTTTGACATTTGCATACGAAATCAACAGACTTGTGTTTAACTGCAAAAGTTGCATATGATGTGGGGGACTTGCATTTGATTTGTCAAGCTTCTCACAATTGGACCCACAAACTTGACTGTATAAGCTGTTATTTTTGCAAATAACACATGGGCCGTGAATTTAACAACACGCAAAAATGTCACCGTGCGCTGAGGTAATAGTGCACTTATGAGGATCTCTGAATCAGTGTGCAAAAACAGCAACTTGCGAAAATGTCTGTGATCCCCTCATTCACGAAAATATCTGTACGCGAAAATAACAGCGTATACAGTATAATTGTAGGCTCGAGATGCCAGCTTTCCATCAGAGTCGCTGGCTAACTACAGCAGATGATGTGCGTACGCTAGGCGTACACGTATTCATACATTGGGGATAGCGAGCCGGGAGCAAATCGGTTTACCATGCCATTTCCGTAGCCATCCGACAATAGGCAATAATCTCATTATTGATTGTTGACTTTGGTTTGCAATGGCATCGAGCAGCTGAAAGTGAAACATTCAATGATCAGAATTCATTTCTGTAACTTAAAATATCATTATCAATAAGTGTCAATGGTCAAAGTCATTCCAAAACAGTGGCCCCTGGCCTAAACCCCTGCATTGTCAAAACTAAACAAAGTACATTAGCCCCCACCATTTTACTTGAATTAAAGCAAGCCACCCGTAATTCGATCATAGGCGGAGCGCCGTTCATAATTTGACCGCCTGCTACAATTGTACATGTAGAAATGTGAACCACACCAGCGACCCCAGCCAAGCACACCACATTAAGTTACCGGTTACAGCGCGCACCTCAGGAATATTGTAGAAACCTGCTTTTGCACGCAGTCAAATTTTGGCACTAAAGGATGAACCTTGGTCGCTGGTTGGAGGACCCCTGCCTGGTACCTGAATTACCTACGTTGACGCCCAGTAAGTTATTTACCAAGTTGATTGTGTTTAGAAACGGCTACAATCTATGGTAAAATTTATGTTTCTACTTACCGAATGCGAACCATGGTAATTATCATAAATTTAGTATAAAAGTGGAATTTTTTTTGCATTTTGCACAACCAGAAACTAGTGCGACAATAAAATCATGCAAATATTTTTGCTTGCCACATGTTCCAGTAAAATTAGTTGATGTCTTGATTCTGCAAAATTAAAAATACACAAAACTCACATTACCCGGCCGAGCGCGAAAAATTAGTCATGCGAAAATATCCACTTTTACAGTAGTAAATCACTGATTGGTGCCATCACATTATGCCATTATGGCAATGCAGTTTGAATGCTTACTGTATTAATCTGTAAATGCTCAGCGATTTTCCCTACTTTGACATCGAAATGAATTCTACCAATTTTACCATGTGACAACACATTTCGTTTCAACAACCATGCTGTGGGCCGTGGGCAGTGTGGCCGTGTATCCAGGATCAGGATCCACACACCGACTCACAAGAGTCACACACACAAACAGATGGCAAGTGCTGATGAAGTGGCAAATCGCGCGTGAATATGTGCTGGTGTGTGTGATTAGCGAAGTGAAACCTACCCTCTTGCTGCTTGTAAACTTTTGATCAGTTTCTTGATTTTCCATATTTCGACATTCCTGTCTGCAGCCGTCTCTTCTTGTGCCGACATCTTGCTTTATAGAGCGTACACACGGCAACTTCTAGACTGATTCCGATTCTTTCTGTTCTTCTGTGTGCGTTGCGAACGTATTGCGGAAGACACGAATTCGGGAAACCACTTCACATTCGCAACTCGTGTTGGCCCGTCTTTGCACAGGAATGAATGGGGCCACGAATCAAATGAATGGATGCTGTAAACGCCGTACGGCGCCGCGTTTTATTCACCAACCACCAAATATTGGATAGCAGTCTTCAGTTATATGAACGACAATCTGGTGATCAGCGATGTCCAGTAGTCTTTCAAAACAAGGGAATTACACAATATGTTGGAACATCAATTCCGTATCTTGTCGATTTCGCCCATGTGATGAAACTTGCGAGAACACAATCGCAGTGCTACGACACACAAGGTCAACCGGAAGTGCGTAGAAGTAATGTCGATTTCACAAATCTACACCCATATGAAAAATGTATCAGAAGAAAATAATTCATGTACCTCAAAATGATTCAAAATAATCAAGAAACATTCTTAAAATGTATTTTGTGAAATATTAGCTGTTATCTACTCAATACAAAAATGATTTACTAATTTCTATTTCTTTACAAATATTAGAACACCCCTAAAATAGTTTACGAGTCCTATGCCCGATAGTTGACCTTTCTTTCATTGAAGAACATGCATCTTTCCGAGAGACACGATTTGCCAAAATTAGTCAGCGTGTAATACCGTGATAAAAAAGGGTGGTAAATTAATCTCATATTTCGAAAAGACCCATAAAGCATCATCATTTTTATGACAAAAGGTATGTTATCACGCCAAACTGAAGTGAGCAGAACCATCTTGTATGAAAATATGTGATGCCGGGAAGCGCCGGGAAAGGTCACTCCGAACCCGCTCTCCGAGCGATTTCTTTCCTACGACGTGAACTGGCCTGCCGCACGGTCCACCCCCCCCCCCCGTCCCCTCGCTCGTAGTAACAACCCCCCCCCCCCCCACACACACACACACACTCACACACAGACAACACACATGCACACAGCATTCCACACGATGTTATCATGGAGCCATGGTCTGATCGATCCCTACAGGTAATTTCGTTTCCTACATAACTTTGTAGCTTTGTTGGCATGCAAAGATGTTAACAGGTGGGACCCGATGCAGGCGGCAATTATCATTCATGTCAATATTAGTAAATTCGATGAATCAGTATTTTGACTTTATTATGATTCTAAAATCAGATCTCTTCTCCCGTGCGACTAAATAACATTGCATGTGTCAGTGCGTATTGTTTATCTGGTGTAATTTAGACGGGATAATGTAAACATAAGAATAAAATATGTATCATTGAATAACGAGAACAACAATGCGAATAAATCTATACAATCGGTGGAAAAACATTATAAAAACAAACACATACTTTTTCGATTGACTATTACCAACTTTAATCTGATCAATAAAAGCATCCCTTGCAAAATCATACAGATAACCCTGCCACCATTTTTGTTTCTTCTTTTTTTTTTCTGGAGGGACACACAGTTTATTATTGATTACTGTATCACATATGTACTTTTTTTCTTTTTGTTACTGTTATTTTGCTCTTGCATTATCCTTATATAATTGTGGTTGCTAGTTCTCTGACATTAAATTTCTATGAGGAGCACCAGCGTGCTTAGAAACACCCGTATAAAGCGCCATATAAATTTATTATTACCATTATTATTTTTTTATTTATTATTATTATGTTGTTGAAGTTGTTATTTAGTAGTAGTAGTAGTAGTAGTATAGTAGTAGTAGTTTATCACTATTATTGTCATTATTGTTATTATCATAATCATAAAAATGATGTGGTGTGTTATGAGAAATTTACATTCAATACCACTCACCTATTTTACGCCCCCCCCCCCACACACACACATTTCAGTGATGCATTCCCTATTTTATTATTTCATTTCACCTTCCTTTCTGTCCCAACCTCTGGTTACGTTTATATTATTATGCCATCTGTTTCGGTCAGACATCAAATGATGTTGAAAGTTTATTAAAGGTATTGTTTACCCATAGGCCCGGTGATAGTGTTTGAGTTATTACATTTGATGCATGTTATGTGGAGGTCAGTTGTAACCCCAAACATCCTACCATGTAAAAAATTCACAATATAGCCTAAAATATATGAAGGTATCACTATAATTTCTCAATAAACCATCAGAAACACTGTTATTATAACAATTTTTCACATTTTGAATATTTAACAATACTTAACATTTATCATAATGATTAAAATAACCAAAGTACACTAGCTGTCTAATGGCCCCTTGAAAATCAGCTCTCCAGCTGAAATTTTAAACCTCATATTGGAAAAAAAAGCATGACTTAGCCTAATGAAAACTCATCTTGATGAATTTACTATACAGGTCCGTACTGCACTTCTGCAGCAGAATTCCCCCATCTGTCCTATACCTTTTACAGGATGAGTTGAATCTATTGTTGTGAAAGAACATTTCACAGCCAAATTTCTTAAAACAAATCTTTGCTGAGCAAGATTTGTATACTTTCTGTGCATGCGCTCTAAAGAAATAGATAAATTGTAAATCCAACATTTTAAATGATGTCAATCCTCGAACCTTAACTTGTAAATGTTAAATTGAACACTCAAAATGTTGGATTTGTATACCATTTCAGTTTTTATAGTCGGTACACTCTATAAATATGATTACTATCATTATAATTGCAAAGTGATAAACAGCGGTATATATGTAACACAAAATGAAAGAGAAATAGGTGGTCAACGATGTTTACACTCTAAAAAATGAAATCGTACTCTCTAAAAAAATCGAGTGAAAATATTCACTCGGAGTGAATACAAAAAAGAGTGAATTTAGAGTGAAATTGGAGTGAATTTTGAGTGAAAATGCTCATTTTCACTCGTTTTGGAGTGACCTCAGGGATCACTCCTAAATCTTCGAGTGATCCCTGAGGTCACTCCAAAATGAGTGAAAATGAGCATTTTCACTCAAAAATTCACTCCAATTTTACTCTAAATTCAATCTTTTTTGTATTCACTCCTTTAAGAGTGAATATTTTCACTAGAATTTTTTTAGAGAGTAAATGCAACATTTTGAGTGTTGAATTTAGGATTTAAAGGGTTCGTGGAGTGACAACATTTTTTTTTAACGGTGGATTTATTATTTCAAATTTTAGAGTGTGGACATCGTGATATTCCTTTAAGGTGTTGTCGTCTTTTTTTTTTGTTTTTTTACAATGGAAGCTTGTCCCAGACTGCATTTCTCCTGAGTTTAACTACTGACCAGAGTTGTTTTTTTATTGAATTCATAAAGCTGTTGAATCAGCTTAGAGGGGAAAATTACCAGATCTTTTCTTTTGGTGGTCCTTGGAGGACCATCAGAGAACATGAAATATTCTACGCTTTTGGACATATAAAATTTACACATAACACTAATTAAATGCACTGGCAAAATTTTCTATCTTCTCTTTCTGTACTCTTATTTTGGTATATGTATGCCCTAATTTACTCTAAACCCATACTATTCTGTTTTCCCGAGGCCTGCCATGCCATTGAAATGTTAGTGATTAATTATTTGTATTTTACAATTAGTATTGTTGTTTCCAACAGATTAATGGCGTGATTACATGGAAATGCCATCAATATTTCGTAAGATGTAAACCATTGTTAAATTGGCTGTTACTCAATTCAATTATATTATATTATATTGCTCTAGCGTTATATATTTGTGCCTATTTATACGGCTATGTGATATTTTATGTCATCGTTGTGTGGACGGTATCTATGTCATAATATCAGGAGTCTGTGGTGGCAGATCGATTACTAGTACGTGTAGTACACTGTATTCTGCCACTCACTCCTAACAACTGTACTGCTGTCAGACCCTGTGTAGGAAAAGAAATCCCGTTCAGTACTAACTGTGATCGATCATATTCTGTATCCACCACTACCGGTGGACTGACTAGAATAATAAGGTTAGACGTCTACCGCCGTTCGTGAATCCTTCTCCGAAATATTGCCATTTTCGCCCGATTTATTCATTACAGAAACCCAAAACAGATGTAGAATAAAGATGACTTCCACGGATACGTGTTTATGTGTTATTTGCGGTATCCCGGCCTCGGGAAAGACGAGTTTATGCAAACTTATAGGTGAATTGGCGTCGGTGCAGACTACGCAGTGCAGATCGGACGTGCTTGCTGTACACATTTGCTATGACACGATAATCCCTCGAAGCCTGGACCTTGCAAAGGACGAACAGGTTTGTGATCCTAATTTTGAAGAACATCTGACTAACGTTACAAAGATCAGGGTGGTCCACAACTTGAAATTTTAGCATGTTGCAAGCTCAGAATCTGAGAATATTGCAGAAATTGAATATGCGCGGAGCGCACACGATGAGTACATAGTACGCAATATTTTGCTGCTTATCTCTCTTTGTGCTGCTTACATTCAATGTTCTCTCTCATGTTTTGCACACAAAAATCTAAAGTACCTGGTAGTTTGATGTTTCTTATGTTATGCACATGTTTTGCACATTTTTGAATACTTTTACTTTGAGCTTGTTGCAAATTCTTGAGGATGTTGCATAGCATGTTGCTGGCTTCTTAGGATGTTGCACAAGAATTTTAGCATGTTGCAGCGACATGCTAAAACCCCTCGTGGACCACCCTGCAAAGATGAGAGTGAGGTTAAGAGATGTTTGTCACTGACTTCACTGTCATCATTCTGCTGTTCTATTTATTTTTGGCTTTCCTTGGATTTGGGTAATTAGTACTGTAACGTTATGTAAGTTTGGTTCTTCAACTATTGATCATGCTGATATTTGTAAAGACTAAGTTGCCGTTGTTAGTGTAGAAGCTCTAACCTATTAAATGTTAACTGCTAGGCCTTTATTTGGCTTCAGGAGACGGCGTCTGGTTGTGGTGGGGCTAACTACTACTACCATGACTACCCTGCTGCTATTACTGGTAGAATCTGTAGACTTGCTGTGGTGGAGTGATATACTTTGCTCTATTTTTCATTAGGCTATACAAAAATAGACTTGATTGTCTATAGAACCTATTCTAGTTTAATAAACGCAGTTGAGCCAGCCAATGATCATATACATTGTAGTTGTACGTGGAGACACGAACCCAAAGCCCAAGGCAGGAGGTGTGAGATGTGTGTATTAATGTTAGAATTTATGCAATGTGTTGGACATTTGCCACATGAAAATGGCAAGGTACAGTGTCAGTAGTAGAGACTAGACTCTAGAGTAGAGTGGGTCATAGCTCGGCTATCTATATTGAGATCAAACCGGTGTGATAGTTCTTGCTTTCTACAGTGATCTGAGGGAATTGATCCTTCATTTTTGGATCACGGGTAATGAAAATTCCTGATTAATTTTTAACAGAGCAAGGAAAAAGTCATTGTTTTTTTGGTTTTTTTTTTTTTTTTTTTTTTGGTGGGGGGGGGGGGGGGGGGAGGGGTGGGGAGTAATTACGGTAGTTGTATTTCATACACAAAACAAAGTTGAATATCACACAAGAGTTTAGTTGTATCCATAGCTGCATACCCTGAACAACACTTTGGATGCCCAAATGAGTATGTTTCAGCAGGTCATTAAAATGTTTGTCTAATTTTTGCAGATATTTCTGCAATCAGTTTTACATGTGTCTCCCCTCTTAGTGATAATAAAAGAATGGTTTCTTCATGTTTCACTCCTCTTGAGAGGATAAAAGTCATGGAAGGTAGTGTCTGTATTTCTTTTTCTCAAAACTTTGCTGGAAGTTTTGAGGAAAGAAGTTACTTTTTTGTTTCAAGGGGATAAAATGCTTAAATCTAACATTTTTCAGGGATCTTCTGCATGGAAGGAATACCGAAAACAGATTGTGATTGGCATGGACCATATCTGCAAGAAGCTAGCAGAGAAAGGAACATCACTGCCACAGGTCATCACAGATCTCCAAAATGATCCCGGCCCAAGAGGGGAGGAGCCTGCAAGCGACAGCAGTGAAGATGGAGAGGTGATCCGGGAGGTAGTCTGGAGGCAACTGCTTGCGTGTTTATCTGCTTCCCTGGCTGGGAGTGGAGTAGAGATGAACTGCAGCCAGATTCTGTTCCTCGTTGATGACAACATGTTCTACAGGAGCATGAGATACGAGTATTTCCAGCTCGCCCGAAATTGTAGGTCATGACATGTTGCAACTTTAGAATACCTCAAGTTACTTGGTACTCAGTACTTGGTAGATGTCCTCCAAAAGGCTCGTGTGTCCCTCTTTATTTTTTGTTGAAACAAAAGAAATAAAAAAGAAAAAAGGGGGCGAGTGCGCCTCCCCTTTACAGAATTCCTGGATCCGGCCCTTTGTGCTGTCAGTCACCAACTTGAGGTGCTAGTTTCATGGCCTTTTCTAATTCTGTTTTGAAAATACCTAAAGAAGATTGGGTAACAACGGAAGAGGAGAGGCAATTCCATTCTTTTACAGTTCTTCCATTCCCCCGGGCCTCCAGGAAACCCCACAGCCCCAAGTTGAGGATGAGTCCCAAGTATACGCAGGCAGGTGTCTATGGGAAATGCATGTTGTAACAAAATCAAACCGTCCTCAACGGGTAAAAAAATATTGTATAAAACCAGAAGTACTCTGAGTAAATACATAATTAGTGCATGTACTTTCAAGTTAGTTTATGGCAGAGTCAGAGTGGCCCCCTTAATTGCGACAAAGACCAAATTCGGGGCCAGTTTTCACTTTTTGATCCTCTGTAAAAACTCATGGTCAAATTTTGTACAAATTTGACAGGTATTTACTATTGCTATTGTTATAGAATTTCAAATTGATACCATGCCCCCTGGACAGCCACCCCCCCCCCCCAGCTCCCTAAATGCATATTTTCTTCTTAGGTAATAGTCTGCAAGAATGTGTAGAAGATGAACTTGTGTACTCAGTGAGCACCAGACCCACTGAGTCTCTTATTTATTTTCATGCCTGATTATATACATTGCATTATGCATTAATATTATACTCTTTTGTAGTTTTGAAAGCATCAGATTAAGTGTAATACAATCAAACATCTTAGATAGGGCAGATAATGAAATGGAGGTACAGATAATCCAAATTAGATTTCATTCATATTCAGACAGACAGAGCACTCATACAGCATATTTATGATCTTTGAGAGATGTGAGTAGGCTGAAAGGGATGTGGATATATATCATGTGTTGATATCATCTATTTCACTTCCAACTGAGCTGAGTACACCAGCTGGGTGATGTTGATTCCATTATATCATCTTGGACGTTAGATTCCACAGGATTCTGTCAAGTCGGCCTCACTTGCAGTGCAAAACTGGCCCTGGACAGGAACAGCGGCCGTAAGAATGAGATTCCAGAGAACACCATTGTTACCATGGCAACCAAGATGGAGCTGCCGGATGCCAGCAAGGCCCCCTGGGAGAAGAATTCTTTCTTGGTTGATGTCCAGGATCCAGTGGATCATGTGGTTCTGTGAGTTAACCCTTATTGTGCTTTGGTTGCCCATTGATACACAGGCTTCAGTGCTTTCTTCACCAACTGGCGGGAGTGTCTGGAGAGTGATTGTCATTGAATAGAGATGATCTGATCCCCCTAATCTCTATTGTGTGTCGAATTAGCCTTCCTGTCAAACTAAGCAACTGTGTTGCACCTGAGTGGGCTTGCTAATCTACAACTAGACAACTAGATCAAGTTTGAATAGATTACTGAATGATGATGAAAGAGTTTAGCAAGTAAAGCTAAGTGCTTTCAATGTCTCTGAAAATGTGCATGGAGCCATTCTGAATTCTTGGTTGTAAATTGTGCCAAACTGACACTATGTGAATATTCAGCACTCCAGTTTGGATTATCACCATTAGCACCACTTGTTGGATGGGAACAGTAATGAAATAATCTAGTTGAAGGCATAAGTGTGATAAAAGAGTTGTCATGAAAATTCCTTCCAGCGATATGTCACTGGATAGTGCCCCCTACTATATACACTTTGTAAAATACATTAGATACATTATATCTATCATGTGATGAGAACTGCAAGAGACCAGTGTCCCTGTCTTACCTTTGATAGTATGATGTCATTATCTGAATTTCCATGTAGGCAAATAAACAAACAAACACACAAACAATCTAAGTATCAATACATTGAATTAAAAAAATTTACAACTCTTATTGATAATGGCTTATGCTCATAATCATCACTTCCCACTTCTAGCAGATGCTGGCTGGTACATCTATTGTAATAGCCTTTTAATTTCAATTGCATGCCATGAGTTTATTTAGGGGATAATTATGAACATTGGTAACTGTGATCATCCCCATTCATCCTAACAGTGCCCCTGTATGGATGCTGATACAGGCTGCCTTCCAGTCTGCAGTACCCCCTCTAGAGGTGGCAGATGAAGAGGCCAAGGTGAGTCTTAGGTATAAAAGGCTTGTGGCCTAGTCATATTGGTCAGAAACTGGCAAACTTTGAGAAGTCATACAGGAATGCCAAGTTCAAAAAAATTTTATGAGTGAGATTTCCATGACTCGGCATCTCGGCGAGCGAATGTGCGCGCGAGCGAGGGTGTGGCCCGTGGCCTTCCACGGTAGGGAGCTTTTCCAACTTTTAGCTCTTAATGGTAATATTAGGTGCATACTTAAGTGACTATTTTTTACTTATCTTGAAAGACAAAAGGAAAATATACCTTCAATTGCAATTATCACTTTCATCTTTTGAGCTATGTTCATTATCAAAGGCCTAAGTTGAAGACTTCGCAAGATGCGTGAGAAAAATGGGTGCCATGCGTGAGATCGTGAGACGGCCCCCAAATGCTTGAGTCTCACGCAGAATGCGTGAGACTTGGTAGCTCTGGTCATATGACATGTCATACACATCAAGTATTAGCTACAATTCTGCTCCATGTTAGATTTGATATGTGGAGTAGCGTCTAATACACAAGTATACAAATTAGTGGAAATCTCATTAAAATCAGACTTTGATTAGGAAAGTTATAAATGCAATATCATAGAGTCCCATGTTTTCACAAATTGGTGACATTGGTCACAGCTGCTCATGAAAAATGACATAAGTGTTGATACTAGTGATTTATAAGTTTTCCAGTGGACCTGCACATATATCTTTGATAAATTTTCAGGTTTGAAATGAAGTCACAAAATAGAATGTATGTATTTGTAATTTTGCAGTCAGTGGCAATTATTTTGTATTAATGACCGAGGACATCTGACTTGGGTGGAATGAAGGGATTGTAAATGTCAAATTATCAGGGAAATCACCAATATAATATATTTCATTTTATTAATTTGTGTCCAAGGCGGTGTGAAAGCTGTGAGGAAATGACATTATTCCCTTATAAAATTGCATTTTTAATGAAAAAAAAAAAAAAATTGTGACCCTACACTGCAACCCTTCTCCCCCCCCCCCCCAAAAAAAAGAATTTCCGGTGAGGATTTTCTTTTTTGTTTTGTTAAGGTCAAATTCCAAAAGAGGAAATCCTTACAGCATTACAGTCATATGTTACTCATCAAAATTGGATGTGCCTAACTCATTAACGTAACTGATGGAAAACGGAAATATAGAAATGCCCATACATTGAAGGCTCTTTAAAAATTGTCTTCTCTGGAACCAGAAGAGATATAATTGTATCCCCCGAACAGAGTTCGGAGGACACTATGGATTTGGCCTCGTCGCGCCGCGTCCGCCGCATCTGCCGCCGCCGCCGCCGCCGCCGCAGAGATTTCCTTGTGAGCGCTCTACCAGCTGCGTTTCTTTTCCGATCATCTTCAAATTTGGCATGAAGGTGTATTATGGTTAGACGAAGGCGCCTATTGTTTTTGGTGATGGCGCCCTCACTTGTTCCGTCTTTATACATGAAAAGGTAAATTCAATAGGGTCTGCTTGTGAGCGCTCTACTGGCTGCAGTTCTTCTTCGATCATCTTCAAATTTGGCATGAATGTGTATTATGGTAAGATAAAGAGGCCTATTGTTTTTGGTGGTGGCGCCCTCACTTGTTCCGTCTTTATACGTGAAAAGGTAAATTCAATAGGGTCTGCTTGTGAGCTCTCTACTGGCTGCAGTTCTTCTTCGATCATCTTCAAATTTGGCATGAAGGTGTATTGTGACAAGACAAAGATGCCTATTGTTTTTGGTGATGGAGCCCTCGCTTGTTCCGTCTTTATACATGAAAAGGTAAATCCAATAGGGTCTGCTTGTGAGTGCTCTACTGGCTGCAGTTCTTCTTCGATCATCTTCAAATTTGGCATGAAGGTGTATTATGGTAAGACAAAGGCGTCTATTGTTTTTGGTGATGGCGCCCTTGCTTGTTCCATCTTTATACATGAAAAGGTAAATTCAATAGGGTCTGCTTGTGAGCGCTCTACTGGCTGCAGTTCTTCTTCAATCATCTTCAAATTTGGCATGAAGGTGTATTATGGTAAGATGAAGAGACCTATTGTTTTTGGTGATGGTGCCCTCGCTTGTTCCGTCTTTATACATGAAAAGGTAAATCCAATAGGGTTTGTTTGTGAGCGCTCTACTGGCAGCAGTTCTTCTTCGATCATCTTCAAATTTGGCATGAAGGTGTATTATGGTAAGGCGAAGACGCCTTTTGTTTTTGGTGATGGCGCCCTCGCTTGTTCCGTCTTTAAATATGAAAAGGTAAATTCAATGTTGTCTGCTTGTGAGTGCTCTACTGGCTGCAGTTCTTCTTCGATCATCTTCAAATTTGACATGAAGGTGTATTATGGTAAGACGAAGATGCCTATTGTTTTTGGTGATGGCGCCCTCGCTTGTTCCGTCTTTATACGTGAAAAGGTAACTTTTAAAGGGTCTGCTTGTGTGTGTGACGCTGGCCTTGTTTTTTGACTAATTTTTTTCAAATATGGTATGTAAATATATCATAGTCAAATCTATACATCTATACCTATTGATAATGCTGCCCTCACTGTTCCACCGTTTACAGGGTCAAAGGTCATCTTGATCATGTCAAAATTTGCAAAAGTGCTTATTTATGCAATAACTTGGTTGTTACCCAACAGATTTTATTCAGACTTGCTAGGGAGGAGTATGGGTGATCATTCTACATGAAGGACACAACAGTTTGTGGTGACGGCGCCCTCAGTGTTCCGACTTTGGATGCCAATGCTCATTTCTTGTGTGTGCTCTATCAGCCACATTTCTTATAAGATTTTCTTCAAATTTGGCAAAAAGGTGCATTATAGTGAAATGAAGATGCCCATATTGTTTTTGGTGGCGGCGCCCTCGCTTATTCCGTCTTTATACATGAAAAGGTAAATTTTACAGGGTCTGCTTGTGTGTGCAACCCTGCCTTGTTTCTTGACCGATTTTTTTCAAATTTGGCATGTAAATGTATCATAGTCAAATATATACACCTACAGCTATTTGGATTTTATTGTATCCTGCAACAGTTGCCATATCATACAAAATTCTGGCCTTAAAAGTAATCCAGATGGAGTATGGGAGACGGGTTCGGGGGATACATGTGCTCGATTGCGAGTGCTTCTAGTTTAGTTAGTGCTATGAGTAACTACATATTTTCAATTTGTTCATGGCAAATCTGGGGTGCCCCCCTTATTGCCCAGAACCCCCAAATTAGAGAATCTTTTAAAAAAATCTTTTATGAAATCAGATTCATTCTGAGTAAATGTAATGTACATTAGTGGGTGTACTGTTGAGTTTGTTTGTGGCAGAGCTTATGTATAAGATCAACATGAATAATCACTACATGACAGATGCAAATCTCAATGAATTTAAATACCGACATGCCTGTTAGTACAAATGACCTTTTTCTGCTCATGCGAAACTACAAACTGACTTATTTGTGGAAGGTAAACTTACAATACTTGGGTGAGTGTGAGACCCCTCTATCTCTTGTTGATATTCTTACACAGCTGTGTTTGCAGATATTGGTTTTTGTAAAAAGACAGTATGCTAGTAGTGATGTACAATTACACATCAATAGTTTTATCATATACATGAATCATGGCCTTTATGGATCAGTATTTTGTGTGCTACCTTTAGATCAGTGATAAGATGAATTGTTTCTTGGTCTTGTCCTTTCAAGGAGAGAAGCCGAGCGGGGTGTGCTGCTAGTCTTCTGCACCAGGCTGACCAAGTGTTGAGAAAGTGCATTTCTGAGACCATGCTGGCTTCCAAGGGTAAGCCCAATATAAAATATATGTCAAAACCCTCATGTGAAGTCTATACATGTTGGAGAGGGTTGAGTGTCGTAGTCCATTTGAGAGTGTGTAAAATTGCATGAAGTGTTTAGATCTGTTTTTGAGTCAGTCCAGCTGCCCTTGAGTGACCTAAATAGTATGTAGTTGACTTTGACTGTGGTATGAAAACAGTCTGAAGATAAAGGTTTAAAGGTATGCATTGTGTAAGTTGTGTGTGTATCAGTGCGTATTTGGAGCGACAGAGCCTGCTTTTGTGTGAGAACGGACAAATACATGTTTATTTTCAGTTGCCAATATAACACACTCCATAGAATGTGATATGCCTCTTTCTTCTGCATGTCTTGAATATGCATTAGATTTATACAAAAGTTGCAAACTGATTTGAAGTAATAAGAGACAGCGAGAAGGCTGATTCAGGCTGCCATGATATCACAGAATTTGTGGGAGAACTATTCTTTATGAGGTGTCAATTACATTGACAACAAGTTGTATGTAGTACACGGTAAGTTAGTAGGAACTAGCACTGGCTGTCGGCCAGAAGCTTGGTGGTCTAGTGCATACAATGCCTGTCTAGTAATCAGGAGATCATATGTGGCCGTGCACCACAAAACGAACAAAAAGTCGCACAAACTGATTTTGTGTGAGGACTGAAAATAAGTGAAATGGGTCAACCTAGCTGATCTTGACTTTTTCATATTTTCTGAAAGAGCAAGTCTTCTTTTACATTATGCTAAAATTGGGATTATAAAAAGGGCAGGAAAGTGTGTTTTTTTATCAGTTTATCTCAAACATTTTTGATAGAATAGTGTGATTAGGCGTGTCTTTAGAGTCCCCTTTTCATTTCTGAAAAAACCTTGTACACACTCTTCAGTTTCAACTCTAATAACTTTTGAAAGGCTGATGCTACTGCTTTGAAAGTTGGCATTAATTATGGACAGAATGTGTTAATGAGGCATGCTTAATTTAAGTTTAATCTGATAATCCCTTCATTGTTGTAACTCTGGGGGATTACTTCCTGATTTTTTTGTCCCATTCATCGCACAGCCAGCGCGGTTAGGTAAAGATTAAGCGCTTCAATAGACACTGTACTTCACAGCCTCTTTTCTCAGTTCACATTTTTCCTGAGTTTGTGCTTTCTTTTCAGTATTTAGATAGGTTAGTGGAATCCATTTGAGTTGAGTTATACTGTATATCATTTTAAAGCTTAAAGTCTGCTCTTTCAGAATATGGTCTTAACTAAAAAATCATGTCTGGTGACTTTTTGTTTGTTTTGTGGTGCAGGGTCACATATTTTCGAGTCCAAGCAGAGTATGTACACCCATGATTTTTTGTTTCTCTCAATCATGGCTGTCACTAAAACACTGAATAATTGATGCTTATTTTTAATGCATAGATGAAGGGCAATTTGTCAATCAGTTACAACAAAGTTGTAGTTAGATTGGGTGGAGCAGCTGTGAATGAACCCTTTGCCTACTGTATTCAAGCTTTCAGATTACACTGAAGTGAAATCTTTGCAAAGTTGTTTTATGCTAAGACACTTGAACGGGCTTGAATTTATCATTCTGCACCATAAGTACCTAATCTAAAGGGGAAAAATATCACCATCCCGTTAAGTTTCTGTTTCTAGTTACTGTATGAAAATTGTCTTTTAGCCAGTGAAAGACTTACACTTGTAAAACTTCAAAAATTAGCCCAATTTATGCCAGTTATTTTCTTCATAAGCTATTGAGTCCACATTCTACTTCACAGCTCCAGCATTCTAGTGAAAATTGGTCTATATATTCTGCATAAGGGAGGCAGCAACAAAGGATGTAACCATACAGCATTATGTAAAGTAGGTTTAGTTTGCAGGGTTGCAGAATGAAGTGTGAGGGTGACAGAGTGGAAAACTCTGGCTGTAGTCCCCTCTCGGTAAAGAGACACTCGCCACTATTCATGCTACCCGCCTGCAATGTGTTTACCCATGACTCACTTACAGAGTTGGCAGAGGAAATGAATACTCTGCGGATAGACGTGAGACACCTTTTTTTAATCTCTTGGCAAGACGCATTGAGACACTTTGTGAAAGAGATCAAGTGCCCTTCAAGTTGAGCGTCTAGTGCCTCTTTAAGATTCAACAGGAATACAGCACAAAGGGATTGTGAAATACTAGTATCCAGTGGTGGAAGTATCCCAGCAAATTGATTCTTCAACCAGTTGCTTTGGGATTGGTGCAAATGAGATCAAGAGTATGTTAAGCTGAGGCCGTTGAATAACTCGAAAGCACTCCACCCTGCTAGAATAAAGCCGCAGAAAATCATCAAAAGCCTCGTTAACATAAAAGGGAATGAAACAGGAGAGCACCTCTATTGTAGTGTATTGTTCTACTCATGCTTAGGAAAACAAGAAACAACAGAAAAATGTATTTCACTTTAACATTGAAGAAAATTGCTGGCATACATTGTATATCCCTTCTAAAAGAATTATACACCTTGCTGATTGTAAAGTTGAAGTTATCTTTTGCAAGCTTTTAGTGTTCCTCTCACAAAACTATTTGTTTATAGCATAAGGCATCAGAGTAATAGGTGTTAGACCAAAATCAACAACCAACCAATCAATCAATATAATGCTCATGACATCATCCAGTTGACTTCAGATAACATTCAGGCCTGTAACTTTTAGTTTAGTGATTTCTGTGATGAATATGAATTGTATTTTGTCACATGTTCAGGTATTGTGTGTTGGTAAGCATTGTAAGCTCTATATGTTAAAGACTTTTATGATTATATTAAATAAAATTAAAGGGACTCACTTAAACTCTTTGCTTACTGCTAGTCACTAACTTAGTTCATCACAGATTCAACTGAAATATTTTTTTTCTTCACATGTTCAAAAAAAAAAAAAAAAAGGTGTATTTCTTTTTAGATGTAAGCGACAAAAGTTGCAGTGTAGCATGTGTCTGTTATCATGTCACCAGTCAGTTTAAGATAATCATCTTTCTGCTTCTTGTTATTTCAGTAGTACAGCATAAATTGTGATATGTGAGGAAAGAGATTACAACATATACAATAAACTTTCAATAATGCACCCCAATCTTCTGTGCCCTGTCACCAGTGAGATAATTTGGCTGAAAAATTAGAAGTGTGATTTTTTTTTTCAAAATTATTAAAAAAAATATTCATATTAAAACTACATATTTCCTGAATATCAGTGTCTAAGAATGTTTTGAAAATTTTAAAAGCATGTTGCTGTGATGTATAAAATTGGCTACTGGTGTTTCGATACAGATTCTCCCAATTAGCTTCAAAGTTGAATTTCTCAGAAACTGTATTTTTGTGGTGGCCCGATTTTTGCCATATTCGCGTTAAGTTGTTTTAAATAAAAGCGGGCAACTTGAAAATTTACAGCCTTGACATTTAGAAAATGCTGAAAAAAAAATGAAAGTGTATGCCAGGTCCTTGTGGTGACAGGTGAACTCACAAATTAAGTATCTCTAAATTGTCATTTCTAATCAGCACAAAGTGTCTGTAAAGTAAGCACTATAGTAGTAGAGTATATTATGCACAGTAGAGTATATTATTATAGTAGCTGCGCAATATAAATGTCCTTTATTATTAGGGGTCAGTTGGACCAGACATACTTGCAAAAAGTATTCAAATTCAGTCCCCCCCTCCCCCCCCCCCAAAAAAAAAAATGAATTGACATCATATTGATTCTTACTTATACGTTCACAGGGACATGCAGCAAGGAAGAAATGCAGATCATTGCTCAACGTTTAAACACCGCCAAGGCTGTCATCCTTGAGGGTGTTAAAGTGGGTGACCTGGTGCCCCCGTCTCTCCCTGATGAGGGGGAAACCAAAGAAGACTTTGAGGTCTACCTCCGCGACTGTCTAAGGAGCAAAGCGGGGCTGTAGATGCTTTACAGTTGAATGGACACAGTCAGCTGAGGGACTGGAGTGAATGAAAGAAGAATGACCCTAGGGAGACATTTCAGATTCTGCCACTGCCGTTCACCTTGAAGGAGCAGTTTTTAATGCTGTGAGGTTGTCAGGACCTTGTGATTTTCCTTGTTTTCCTCATTTGCTATACTGAGAAAAAGAGAAACACAGTGAATGCAAGTACAGCTATCTTGAGGCAAAGAACAACAGAAATGCAAGGAAATTCAGCAAAATGCTAATGCCTAAAGACTTGCAATGTACTGGTAGAATATTTGGATATTTATGTGTTTTGGGAGCATATTGTTGCTTTTTTTTTGGGGGGGGGGGAGGGAGACTCCAATTGAAATATTGTTATAGATGACCTCATATTGCCATGGAATAACTTGTATAATAAGGGGACTGTAGTAATACATGCTGTAGGTTACACCTCATTACACCCAATTTGATGCCCCCTTCTCTTTTCTCTACATGATGTTTACACTTGCAGAGCCACAAATAAACTGACTATTCAATATAAGATATCAGGCAGTTTAGATATGAGTTTACCAATACATATTTACAACATTAATACATTGTATTCAATATAATGGTATGTAATATGCTCCTGTCACAATATACTCCAGGCACAATATACTACCTAGTACACCGTTAACACGTGATACAAATGTAGGCTAACAAGATGATCGTGTGACTTGTGAGTAGTCCTATATATGCACACTTTTGTTGCAGTATATGGACATCCATATTTTGTCATAACAAAAATAATCTTTGTTGCCCAAAATATCTTGTCATAACAGGGTTGGCCTGTACATGGTAGACTGCAAACTGCCCAAGCCTCGTGGTATATGGGCATTTGCAGAAAGCTGGGAAAAACTTGTAGATACTTAGCACTATATATGCCATGTTTGTAGTTATGTGCTGTCTCTTTGCGTGGAATGTATAAGAGGTACTTAGGGTGATGATTTTGAACACATTTCATCTAAATGAAATGTAAGTGCAAATGTTTGCATCCCTACATGATTATGTAAGGTATAATTTTATATGCAACTGATACAGTGTGATATGGATTTTTTAACGTGATGTCAATTCAGCATTTTCATAGTATGAGGTTGAACATTTCTGAAAGGAAAGATGTGTATTGAATGGCCATGAACTTTTCAAACTGGGCTGACTCATTAATATCTGTTACTTTGAAAAAGAAAATCAGCCATGTAATTAATACACATGCAAAATCATGAGTAAAATCCATTCAGTGGGAGTGTTTCCATTGTTCGGTGTTTGTGTATTCATTGTACATTGTAGAAAGCTTAGAATTATTCCTGTATATACATGACACAATGGCGATATATGTGTTAGAAAACATAGCTGAATTATGAACAGAGATCTTCAAATTTTGTAAAATAAATAAATAGTGCATGTTTATCCAATGACAAGAGGCTGTCATTTTAATATTACTGACCCACTACAGACAAACATGATAAAGCACAGAACCTGTACAAAGCGTGTAGGATGTGAACACACTGTTAGTCATGGTGGCATTTTCATCATTGGCACCAGAGTCATGGCCTAATTTTCATGTGTATGTGTTGGTCGCTCAAAAGTGCTTGCAAAACATAGCTGTGTGTAATTTATATGACAAATGGGCAGTACACATGTATTTTAGTATTTATACGCAGAGCAGAATTTTTATGTCAGCGTAACATCACCTTGACAAGTACAGTCAACCTCACCTCAGTCAACTTTGCGTAAGGCGAAAAATGGCCAAGTTGAAGAAAAATTCTAGTGTGGATGGTAATAGGGACATGTTTATTTACTTGTTTAATCAAAATTTGTGTAAAATGAATTATTTTTTCTTTCTCTGGTTCCTTTGGATTTGACTTGGGTGAGATTGACTGTAGTTTGCTTGAATCCAAGACTGGAAGAGTTTTTGGTTTTCTCTTTTTTTTAATGTGCTTTTCTAAACTATTGAAATTTTACACCGTATGTTTTTTTTTTTCTTTCCCTACCAATCATAGTCATGTCCTGCTGTGTCTGCAATATTTCTTGAATGTCTGGACAGGGATGATGATAGGTAGTCACGTCAACCATTTCCCATCCTAGCACTGAAGAACTTACACCCTCTATGTCTTTCTGGGATGTATACTGTAAAAGTGGAAATTTTCGCGGTGTTGAAATTTTCGCGCATTTTGCGTAAGCCGAAACTAGCGCGAAAATAAAAGCTCGCGAATATTTTTGCTCACCATTTGTTCAAGTAGTTGATGTCTTGATTCCGCGGAATTAACAACACGCGAAACTCTTCTTACCCCGCCGACCACGAAAAATTAGTCGCGCGAAAATATCCACTTTTACAGTAGTGGTGGCAATACGGAAAGTTTTGCTTTTTCTGTACACATTGTTGGTATTGTGCAGTGGCGATTGTTATCCTGAACCGAGTATTGAAGTGCTGTCACCATTTTTTTGATAATGAGCCTAGATCTGACGTGAATGCAAAGACGAACATAATGGTGTCCTGTTCATGTGTGAGAGAGCTGTTTCCGTTGTCTAACCCAGGAGGCTGTGTCGTGTAGTGTTGGCATCACATATGAAAAGCTTACTATTGATGGCCATAGAGAGGACACATTAAAGATAAAACTCTTTATATCACAACAAATCAATTAATTGAATAAACAGGTGAGGTAATTTTGCTGAAATTTAAATCATTTTTTTTTCACTAAAAACTTAAGTACAGTCGTAATTACCATTTTTGAAAACTTTGCCAGCAATTTATTGCAGATCTTTTGTCAAAGAATGTGGCAATAAACAGTATGTTATAGGGGCATACTCAAGCTAGTCACTTGCAAGCGTCTGAAAATGAAATAAACACGAATATCAAGATGCTGTGTCAGTCAATCAAAATTAAAAGACATAGTATGTTAATGTCCATTGTTATGCACTTATTCAACATGTAGTTTTGGGGCATAAATATTAGATGTTCAAAATAAAGATATATCAACATATTCTCATAAGTCACCTATTGTGCATATTCCATTTGTTCAGTATGTGTGAAAGTTCATCATTGTATATGTATTGTTTCACTTTCCATGTTGCTCTTTTTAATTCCAAGGATTGAATTACAAGCCCACAAGAATATCTTAGCATGATATGTAATTGCTTAATGCAGATAAGAGGTGGATGCAGATCCAAAGCTGTGCTTCAGGATAGGACTTCCACTGGTATTTCAAAATTATACAGTTCACCGGTTACCAATATGCTCAGTGAGTTTATGTAGTCGCTTACACAAACAATGTGGATTGAGTGAAAGCAGTAACATTAGTAGAACACATCAGTGAAAGTTTGAGGAAAATCGGACAATTGATGCAAAAGTTATGATTTTTTAAAAGTTTTGGTGTTGGAACCGCTGGATGAGGAGACTATTAGAGATTATGACGTCATGTGTGGACAACAATATAAAGAAAATGTAAAGGGAATTCCACAAAAGTATTATTCATTTTTCATGAAAATTACACATTTCATCAACTTGATACTGACATATGTTAAGGGTAGTACTTATTCCCCCTGCTTTCTGAAAGCGGTTAGTCAAGTGCTCTTTCATTATGCTAGAAAAGTGAAAGCATGTTGAATTTTCTTTATATTTTCTTTATAATTGTTGTTTACACATGTCATAAACTCAAGTAGTCTCCTCATCCAGTGGTTCCAACACCAAAACTTTAAAAATTCATAAATTTTGCATCGATTGTCCGATTTTCCTCAAACTTTCACTGATGTGTTCTACTAATGTTGCTGCTTCCAGTCAATTTACATTTCTCTTTGGGTTTTGGTTTCCTTTAAGTAATTTTATTTCTATGTACTCTGTCTATTCAAATCGGAGTGAAGCCCGTGAAAGGAAGCTCCTGTGAAAATGAGGGCAAATAACATTTTGCCGAATACCGAGGGGAACTAATGTAGAGAGCGCCCTCTTGGGGAGTAATTGTTAAGTTTTAATGCATTACAGTGTACTTGTTTTGTTCTGTTGTGATCCAGTTTTTAATCCCCCTTACCCCTTTGTTCTTTCAATTTTCGATTCATCTGTGTTGGGTTGGTGTTTTATTAATTCTTTCTAACCTTCTATAACTACATAGGCATAGTTGTTTTGTTTGTTATTTATTTTTTTTTTCACTTGAATACGACATGATGTGTCGTTTCACCCAAAAGTAGCTATCCAGTAATCATTGCTACCATTTTCCCCGTGTCAGCTTACACCTGTACTGTGATTGGGCTGCGTTATTAGAGAATGACACACAGCCTTTTTTTTTCACTGGCCTATCCAGACGCTTTTTCTTTTTAATGGTATTATTTCTTCCCCGACAACTTCTGCGTCTACAATTTCCCCTCTTTATTTTTTTTTTCTATCTCTATCTTTCTGTTTCCATGTTGTCTCTCTTTTCCATCCACCATTTGCGAGTGTTCGTGTGTGTCTATGTGTGTGCTTGAACATCATAATCTCTTTCTGCTGTTTTAACCCGTATTTTCACCTACTCCTATCTCAATATCATCTTCTCTTTTTACGCTAACTCTATTCTCTCTCTCTCTTCCATTCGCTCGCCCCGTAAGCATTATTTTCTCCCCTGGGTAAAAGCGCGATATTGGCCAACGCACTCGGTCGCTTGCAAATATTACCGTCGAGTCTTTGTTCCCATACACTCCGCGAGCGAATGATGCGCTCTCTCTAGTCGTTTCCAAAGCAGTCGAGGTGATAATAATGACTATCAATATATCAATCCTACCTACGAGTCATAAGACACGCTTGGTTTGTATAGCACTCTTTATTGAACGACATAGTTAAGAATCGGTGAAAGAAATGTGAATCCTGATGTACTCATACCGAATGTCTTAAAAGGATTGGTGGGGGGGGGGGGGGGAGGTAGTGGGGAAAATGATTTCATTGATAATCGTGCATCGGTTCATTTTTAGCATGTCCTCCCTTGCAGCGTGAGGCAGTACTGAATTTCATAAATGGGTTCATGCTGCTTCTATCTGTAGGGGATAATCTACTCCAACGAGTGCGTAGAATGCGGTCAGAATCTTCTTTACACTGTAAAGATGAAGTCTTGCCCGCGAAACCCGGCATGACTAGAAACACAATTCTCCCCATGAACATTATCCGACTGTCTAATATTACAGAATTTAGATACTTTGGTCACCATTCAAGATTTCGCGATGCGCTCTACATCTGAGATTCTTTTTCCTTTTCATTTCTTTCGATTCGCTTTCTCTTTCTTCCTTACTTTTCGTTCCTATAAATCCCCTTTATCTTTTTATAATTATTCTAAAACAAAATCCGATTGACGCCGATCTAGATTACCTAAAAACCCAAGAAGACAGTAATTTTATTTTCTGTTTATTCAGAGTGCATTTCCACTCTTGTCAATTTACTATAATACTGGTATAAGTAGAAATAAAAACAAAATTGATACAATGCTATCATTACTGCATAAGTTTGATCTAAATTGATATAAAAATGTGGAAATACAGAACTTTAAAATGAGACATGTTTCACAGTGATATTAGTCACCGTCACGCAGATTGGATGAAACTAGAACTAATCGTATACGATTGTACCTAATAATGATGACTTTTAGTGAATGGGGATGTAGAACTGTTGCAATAAGAATCGACCAGACCCACATATTTGCCTACAACCGAGGGGAGCTTAGAAAACATGAGGTTACCTCGTCTAACTTACATGTGGTTTTAACCTATATATTACTACATTTAAAGAAAAATGTCGGAAACCTTACGAATTTGCTACTGCTTCCTTTGCGTGTTTTTCTTCTATTTATGAACTTTAACTTTAACATAATAATTATGTGGAATCGAAACACAAAGAGAAAGAGAGAGGGAGGGAGAGAGAGAGAGAGAGACGAAGTGCCACTTCTTACTACAATGTATACTGTTACAAAGACTCATATACCACTTCTGTAATACTTCTAATCTACTTCCGCTATCCCGAATCCTTATACCGCCACGTATCACTGCAACTGTTTCAGCGGCTACTACACTAATTCTAATACAGTTCCAACCACCACTAATACTGCTTCGACTGCCCTTACTGTTGTAGTCACTCTGTCCATTATTTCAATGTTTGTTCCTCCTGCTACGAATAATAACACGCCTATTTCTACCTTTACTGTTGCTGCAATTTATACGATTATTCTGTCCTTCCTATTACTATATACTTTTACTGCCTTGCACTGCAACTATACACTGTACTGCTATTCATAAAGTTACCACAAAATAGCTACCTACATGCGACTCTACAGGCGAACCCCGACTATAACGAACACGGATTCAACGAGATTATTCATTTGCTACGAGAAGATTTCCCCTGAACACTGTATTTACTGCCACTACGACTGCTAATGTTATCATTACCGTAGTTGTTATTTCTGCAACTGCACATAATTTATACTACAACTGCTGTCGGTTGTACAACCATTCTTTTAATTCCTATCCACTGTGCTGGTAAAAATGGCACTTCCAGTACCAGGATTTTCACCGGTGAATGCTACTCTCACCGGTGCAGTATGCCTACTGATTTTCTCTGTTTTATCTTATGCTATCCTTATAATGTCGTGGAAATATGGGTCATGCCCAGTCGCTGAACTGATGTAAATAAAAGAATTTGAAGAAAAGGTTATCGGAAAGGCTTGAAACGTAAGCACCCAAGGGTCTTTGGGACATTTATGGCACAATGTTCATATCAACAAGTGGGCCGTAAGTAGGTGGGTTGATCATCACTGCCAATATGTAGCACTGCGATTCGCGTGAAGAGAAACAAGAATATTTTAAGATATGGTATAGAAGGAAGGGGGCAGGGGCCCTGATTTATATTTAGCAATAAGAAAGAGATACCAGGTTCTTCGCTTTTAGGTGAGGCGAGCTATATAAGAGTTTATAAGGGTACTTTTGTGGACGGTTGACTCTTGAGAGGGTACACACAGCCTGCGGTCAAGCGAATATTTTGCATCTTGTCCACACGGCTGTAATTAAACCGATTATGATATCTGCAAGCCATATATCCCGCATTCTTTTTGAGACCGAGCCTCCGCAGTCCTCGACTTTGTCCCCACCGCTGTGCCGCCGTGCCCCACATTAATCCAGCACTGTCAGAGAGAAAAAAGAACAAAACACATACATGCACATCTTCACGTGAAACCTAGAGTTAAACAGTTTAAAACTATGGCACTTAGCTCCTCGTATTATATTCAGCGTGGTATCTAGGCCAATTCCCCCTACAGGATATGACTATACGAATTCTGTAATGCGCTGATTGTGTAACAAGCGATGCAGAAGCGGGGGGGGGGGGGGGGGGTGACGAGTGACAGTATATTAGCACCTCATTACGCGCAGACGGTATTCAGCACAGGCAATGTGGTAACAAAGTTTAAACGAGATCCTTAATTTCTTTATTTTCCTCTCTTTTTTTGTGGGAGTGTGTAATTCTCTTTTGTGCTTTTCATTAGTTTATCTCATATTTTGTGTTAATTGTGTTTATGACGCATGTGGGTAAGCCCATGGCGTCAGGTTGTTATTGTAGAAATGATGGTGGAAACAACGATTATACGGTGTCTAAAACAGGGAAAGACGCCTCGCATTGGCTGATGAGATGATTACTTCCAACCTTGGACCAACTCACACGATTATAAGATGGATGCACACATTGTTGTGGGTCTTGGCGTACAGTCAACCCCAATTACTTTTACATGATCCACACATGACATTTTTGAATGGCTTCCATGCACGAGTTACTAAAAGTCCCACGACAAAATATGCTCGCGTGAAAATTTAAGCTGATGTTGAATGAATACGTTCTATTTGATTATGGCATTTTCAAAAGCTTGCATCGAACATTCGCTACACCTTGAATGTGCCGAAGCGTCTTTACAGGCCAGACTCATGTCTCAGAGATGATGTATTATACGCAGCGCGCAGTCTAGCTCTTTCACGTTTTTCGATGCACATCGACATTTACATGATACGTCACTATGTATACGCCCTCCGTAGAACTGTCCAAGATCGTCCTTAGCCGCCATTGCCTAATGTCATCTTTCTATTTTCATTTCCGTCAACATTGGTATTAACCCCCCCCCCCCCCGCCCGTATTCACTCCTCCACTTTATTTAATTAGAATAGCTCTCCAGTCGCCAGTCCACTAACTATTGATACTAAACGCTTTTTGCATGGTTAAGGTTGATTAAGAGGCAGGCAAGGTGTGCGTCTCTTACGTTCTCTTCGATGATTTTTTTTTTTACTGCAAATCAAGCAAGGTCTCAAAAAAGACTTAGATGTCCTTGCTTGTGTTTTTCATGTAAATATAGTTTTGTCAACGAGGGAGGTTGAGTGATGCAGATGAGCTTTAATAACTCTGAGAAAAACAAGATGGCATGTAAACTCAAGTTTGTTGTCTCTTCCTCTTAGTCTTCAGATAACCCTGTCATCGAACAATTATGTATATATATATATACATATATATATATATTTTATATATATATATATATATATATATATATATATATATATATATATATATATATAGATAGATAGATAGATATAGATAGATAGATATATAGATATATCTTACTACGTATAAATGATAATGATATACATGTATTATACACTCATATACCGCTTCTCCCCTGCGCGTGATAGGGAAAAAAAAAAGAAATAGGGGAGGTTAGCTGGCAGGCTGCGTGAAGTGGGACAATGAGGGGTATTTACTCTGCTGACGTGTCATGCATCACCCCCAGGATGTACTTCCGGGGTAGAGATATGAACAAGTCCGATTGCGAAACTGGAGGCGCCGTGTTGAAGGACCCTATTCCGCCCATATCGACGGCTTCTCATCAATCGACTGCGGATAACGCTAGAGTGGTGTGTGAGTGTTTTTAAAGCAGCAATGGGAAAATAGAAGCGAGGACTTCGATTGATGGTATGAAGCAAAAGCTGACTTTGGCGATAGATAGATGTGTCTGCATCATTTTAACGACACTGTCATTGTTCGTGTGTACGGCATTGTTGCCCACACCGATAACGAAACAGTCAACAGGGAACAGAAGAAAAATCAAATGCATGACATTAGTTACCGCTTTTTACAAAAAAAAAGAAGAAAAGATTAATGCAACTTGAACTCTAAAGCCTTGATAGAAATCTAATCAGTTTTATGTATACTTGAATATGCCACGAAATTAGTGTCTTCTAACATGCGATACATTGTACTTTGTGTCTCTTATTTTTTGTTTTCCTCTTAGCAACTCGTGTCTTGTTTGACATTCTAGTTATGTAAAGAAAATTGAAAACTGATCAGAGGTAATGAAATATAAATCTGACCATGCTTTTGGTAGGTTTTATGCCCGAAGTATTATTCTTGAAAGCAATTTTATCCTGGGGGTATTAAATCCCTTTAATAACCTTTACCCTTAAACTTCCGCAGAACTATATCGTCTACTTCTACTACTACTACTACTACTATACTACTACTACTATTACTACTATACTACTACTACTATTACTACTACTACTACTACTACTACTACTTTTACTACTACTACTACTACTACTACTACTATTACTACTACTACAGTGCTACCACCACCACCACTACCACTACTACTACTACTGCTGCTACTACTACTACTACTACTACTATTACTACTACTACTACTATAATTACTATTATATTCCACATACTAAGAATGTTGCAATAGGATTGGTCCAGAGCTGATCACGTGATGAAGCGTAGTTTTGCCCATCACATCACATGAGAGGAAAAGTTCGTTACACTCTATGTTGATAGTCCCTTTTGTTTCGCTGATCTCCACACAGTCCACACAGTCCTAACGCAAGATGAGTACGCGCGAAATAAAAGTGCGTTGCACTGTGGACTATCATGTGACCTAGGTCACTTGATAGTACACAGTGCAACGCACTTTCACTTCGGTGCCGCGCGGTGCGCGCAGCAAATTCACTGTTTTGTCATCTACGCGCAAGCCCTAAGGATACCGAAAGACAGCTAAAATGGTTTCAGATGAGGTATAAAATGGGAATTTCAAGGACCCTAAATGTGGAATATAAAGCAAATAATCAACTTTTAGTTTCAGGCAATGAGACAAACTATCACTTCCTCGGCGATCTGAATGCGTACGCTATCTTTCCTCAGCTGCGCTTCGGAAAGATAGCTACATCCAGATCGCCTCGGAAGTGATAGATTGTCCCATCACCTTCACCAACGTTGATTATTTGCTTACTACTACTACTATAATTACTACTACCACTGCTACTACTACTGCTACCACCACCACCACTACCACTACCACTACTACTGCTGCTGCTACTACTACTACTACTACTACTACTACTACCACTACTATACCTACTGCTATAAGCTACACCCGCTACTACTACTATGACATTGCCACCACTATCACTACTACTTTACCACGGTCGCAATCAAGTCTTACATAAAGATGACTTTTCACAGAACAATATGATTGTTTCTGCTACTTGAGAATGGAGTGAATTCCGCTCCGGCGACGATTGCTCCTATGAAATATCTGCGCGCTATAAGCCAAACATTAATTCTACCTGCAAATATAACCCTAACCCTAATCCTAATCCTCACTTCAAGCTAAACCTAAAACTTCGCCACAACCCTAACCGTAACCATAAGTCCTTTGAGCAAATAAGACCGGAGCAAATTGTCGCAGGAGCAAATGCCGTGTCGCTGAACAATTAAACCACTTCGTAATATCGTAAAGAAAAATTGATTCTCAATAAAATGACAAGCGTTTTCCATGTGGAATGTCGTGAACTCTTAATGTCTGTTTGTATGTGTGTTGAGGGAATCTTTGGTGAAGAGAGAGAGGGAGAGAAGGTCTACTGACCCCACACTACCTTTCTGCATAGAGACACAAAAGCTTCAAAAAGGTAAAACAAGGAGTCTGGAGAGATGATGAATCGTACAGCACCTCAACGCTGCGATGATTCTCAATCATTACACTATATCGCGCGTAGCACGCACGTGTGGGACAGTGTTCTAAAGTTCCCCTTCGCGTATCCAGATCGATATCCACTCATTGTGGGCCCTTGTTTTTTAGCGGCTTCGAAAAGGGGACACAATGACGAACTCATCGCGGGGAAGAATGTCAGAGACCAGATTCGTGATCGATCGTCGCCATGAATTCGTGACATGAATGATTGATTCTGGGCCAGGGAATATTTTGTCTCGTGGAACCAGAGCTGAGATTGACAGCCAGGACAGTACACCTCGCTCTTTAGCATACTGGTATCTCACCGATTACCTGGAGGGAAAAAAAAAGATCAACTCCTTCATTATCACTGGTAGACTGATTTTAAACACTGTTGCTGGAAATTTAAGGCAGTCAGAGGTCTAAGAGGATAGAATAGGTAGTAGATTATTTCTCGTATGAGTATCATTTAAGAAAGTGTCCTGGTATCATAATAACTAAAATTCAGTGATGGGGAAATGAATGCTGATATCGTACTTTCACAAAGAGCAAAAACAACGGCAAGCAATTCAAATTGTGAAGCTTTTAATATGGCTTTTAAGTGTATTGTATATATATATATATATATATATATATATATATAAATATATATTATATATATATATATATATATATATATATATATATATATATATATATAATGTTCATCTTGGAACTTTCCACGTGTTGGACTTCGAATGTTGTAATTATAAGAAGAAAGAGTCTCAAGTACGCCATGGATCCAATGAGAAGTTTTTTATTACAAAATTTTCGGTCTGCCTCAGACCTTCGTCAGTGTAATATCATTGTCTATCATTGCCTTTACACTAACGAAGGTCTGAGGCAGACCGAAAATTTTGTGTAATAAAAAACTTCTCGTTAGATCCATGGCCTACTTGAGACTCTTTCTTCTTCTTATATATATATCTTTATTTATCTATTTATATTGTGAGATACGAGAAAGGAAGGAGAAATCGGTGCGTAGCTTTGACATCATTATTCCCTACTGTTCCTCCTTTTCGGAAAAGTGCAAGAGTTGAAAAATTGGTCTCCGCCGGGAATCGAACTCGGGTCTTTGGCATGGAACGCCAACGCCTTAAACCACTATATATAACATACATGTATATGTTACGTTTATGTACGGGTTTTGAGTGTTTGTATGGATCTTGATTTGGTCATGATCAGGGGCGGATCCAGGAATTCCGTAAAGAGGGGGCGTGTTTACAAAATTAAAGGGGGGGGGGGGGCGCACGCACCCCTCCCCCATTTTTTTTCTTTTTATTTCTTTTGTTTCAACAAAAAATAAAGGGGGGGGGGGGGGCGTGCGCCGGTTGCGGTCCTCCCTGGATCCGCCCCTGATGATACTCGTGTCTGAAAACTATATAGTATTACCTCATACTCCCACACTTTCGTCACAATGCACTGCGTTCCATTACTCAGATGTGGCAGGTTTTGTACTAATACTCCTGGTGACGTCATTGACGCAACAACCATGATGCGGAGCTCGCACACTCATCCATGTCGAAGATTGAAATAAGCGATAAAATTCCGTCCTGATATTCATACCAAAAATGTGCACCGAGTGTCGGTTTTATCAAACGGAACATTCTGCTTCAACAACAATGAAAGTATAAAACCTCGACATGGGAAGAAAAAAAGAAGCGGAGAAGGTAATCTGTTATGGTATTTTAGATGTCTTTGTCATGTATTGACAGTGATTAATAGCAATAATGTACCTCCACCAGTTAAAACCCATATGGCAATTTTCACAGGAGTAAGTAAAACCCCGATATGGCATCCAAACATTATCCATGTTTGCAAAGGTTTCTTACTCATTTTGTTGATATTTTTACGTTTTCCTATTTATAGCATGATAATTAATTTTTGCCACTATCATACTCAAGAGCATCATATGATTCAGAGTAATTACGTTGGACATGGGCCTACAGCTGAAAACTGCAACAACTCACGGGCGTGATGTGTCTTAAGGATTCAATTTAAAGTGTCCAAGATGATTATGTGTGCTGATAATTCTCAATCATTTACATCAACTCTTTTATGCCACTCTTCCTCAAAAACAACAAGGAAAGGGGAAAGCAAAAGCAAGAACAAAAACAAAAACAAAAACAAAACCCCAACACGAAACCAAAACAAAAACAAGTCAAAAACAGAAAGAGATAATGAAGAGATAAACTTTGCTTTCGTATGCTCATCATCCCATGAAAATAAGGTTTTTATTTTATAATATGGCTATGACGCCACCCATAGTCTCAGCCTTGCATCTTAATCTTAATCAATTTACTGCTGCGGAGATCAATAAGTAGCCATTTCAATTATTGACCAATCAGTGTCTGGTACTGCATGGTAGACTACAAATGATCGTAAAATTTCATGTTCCATTGCCTTAGGATATAGATAGACAGTGTGTGACAAATTTACATGTAATTTGAGCACTTCATGTGACGACGGAAAGATAATTCGTCGATGATTGTAATGTCGCGAAATCTCCCTGGCATGAGAACATTATCCGTTAACATTATCACTGCATTACATTTTCTTGAACTGGAGTCGTGGCTTATTGAGCCAGCATCATGACAAGTTGTCGTAAGTAGACTATAGAATTGCCCCTGGTTGCAAGAACAAGTACAATGGTAAGAATTCTTTGAAATAGGACAATGAAGTGCTTATTGTCATGATTCTTTGAAAACTTTATTTCGATAACATTCTCGAGTGGCTGGTTTACTGTTACGATTACATTTTGATTTTTATCCAGAATTTACAGTTTAGATCATCAGTCTATAGGCAACATATTCAATCAATATGGTGCCAGGTTTGTCATACAACTTGGCTGTTTTTTTTTTTCGCTATCTGTTTCGTTTTGTGTGGGACGGTCGGCAAACCAATAAGAACATTATAAGTGAATACAAATACGGGGTTTTCACATGGAAAACGTCGTTCACATCATCTATACTAAAGCAAAAGTATAGCTTGTCTGGTACATTGAGGCGAAAGAGATATGAGAAAAGAACCTAACGACACAAAAGTTTATCAAAATATTGGGTAGAATGCACAGGCTAGACTGTCTAGACATTAGTTGTTCCTTTGATTTTGTTTTATATCTGTTTGTAGTTTCATTAATTCATTATTCGTTCTCTCTTATGTATTTTCAGAGTGTCACATATCGTACAAGCTTTGCTTTTTAGTGGAACAATCCATTTCCATTCCCATCCTTATCTAATTTGTATTATGCGTATGTAGGCCCTATATATTTTAAAATAAACACGATTACGCTTTCTTTATTTTGCTATTCATAATCACATGTATTTTGTTAATTTACGTTTTTGCAATTATTACAAGTTCTGCTTATAAATTGTATATAATTTTCTCTGTTTATTATCGATGGAAATGAAAATAAATTTGAACTTTGAACTCTCCCATAAGAAAGAATGAAGCGTTGAATGGAACAAGATTCTATATAAAGACGAAAATAAATGGATAATGTAATTTCATGGTAAAACATGAGATTGTTTGGCACATTGGTGAAATCTAATGAATAAACTGTACGTCAGAAGAAAAAGGAAACGGATATAATATGTGTAGGTCTATATGCGTATGATTGTGATTAACGCACATGACTCTAAAAGGACCCAGATTTAAGAAAGGGTAAGGGATTATACTGATTTCTTATTTCTGTGTATATGTGTTTTATTCCTTCACTTTAAGATAAGAGAGATCTGTCAAATCCATAATGTCTATGCAGAGGCCGTTATCCAAGTCAAGTGAATTGTTTATCGATTACGGTCCTCTCCGCCTGTCTATACTTTAAGATATACCACGAAATATATACGCGTATACCATTATATTCGCATAGTGATATACTTCTTATGAGTATTCTTGCTTTATATTTTTATATGAAAATTATTGACTTTGTTATACAGATTTCTTGCATACACACTGAGGAATAAAACAATATAATAATGAAACTGATGAAATTTATTCATAGCAAATCAGAAACAACTTCTTCCATCAGAATAGTCAGTGATTACTGCGATCCCATATGGTTTGTGAAAATGGTTATGCATGCATTCTCGTATTGTGTAATATCTTATTCATGATAATTATATTATGTATATTCGTTATTTTATGTGAATGCCTATTCGTGTTAGAATTTCAGTCAGTTTGTAGGGAACCAGAATATTACGAACATCGACAACGTGAATCATTGGAAGGAATGAGTGTTCACCCTCACAACTTTACGCCAAAAATGCAGTTGCTAGAGTTCGAGTGGGAGTAAACTGTGCTATTATTGGACAGGGATATTTCAGTTTTTGTGACATCACACCCGAGTCAGCTCTTCACGTCCGTAATGTTATCCGTCTCGTGCAATGCTGGAAAGAAACGTTATTAGATCAAGATCCCCTGGCACGTGATATCGAAAGTGTCTTGACCTTACCCCTGCGAATACGACCAGTATAGTGCAGGGTTGTGGCCGCTGAAGTACGGTGGTCAAACGACAGGTTTAGTGTATTCATCGCACCCGCCGCAACCTCACTGCGATCCTTTCACAGCTTTTGACGCACGAAATGGAATTATACAATGAATTCAGTATCACCGTAAGAGGGCAAGTTTGAACATGATGTTAGGCCAGGTAACATATGCCTACAATCACATTGATGTGCGTCAATCAAATCAAAACGCCGTCTTGAGTTAAGTGGAGCACTGTGAGATGTGACGTCACACCTTGTCCACATCATCCACTCCTCTCCTCTCTTTATCATGACAGACACATCAAATTGACTTCGTGTTCGCGCTGTCAGGGGCCAGGATTCACGTGAACTAATGTATCGCACTGAGGCTTTTATACACAGCTATATGAATCTGATGCCGTCGGCTGTATCTTGTGACTAGACTGGTAACATGCCTGCTGCACGACATGAGCAAATTTGATTTCAACATTACGAGAGAAGAACATTGCCATTACTCGATGAAACTCTCTTCTTTTAGCCCTTGGCGCCCTTTCCGCGTTCTGCCAATATTCATGTTAACTTATTTTTTCATAAAACACAAAACATTAGCTGACTTGTCGTTTTAGCCCCAGAGGCTGCTGCCATGTCATCGTTTTTCGGGTTTTTTGTTTGCCTTTTTAGTTTTTCATCTGCGCTCCGCCACAGGGCTATTTAGACAACGAAGAATCTCAACTCTGAATTTCATGACCTTGTTTCCATGGTAACTAGATTGTCCCTTTATTTTTTTCCTCGTTTATATTAAATCTCGACATCAGTTATTAGTTATCTCAACGAGGGAGGTCGCGTGATGAGGATGAGCTTTAATAACTCGGAGAAAAGATGGCGTGTAAAATCAAGTTTGTTTGTCTTTTCCTCTTAATATTCTTCAGATAACCCTGTCATCGAACAAAAAACTATATATATGTTTATAAAAAAAAAGAACTAAGCCTCTCATAGGATGAAGATTTAAGGTCTCCTGATAGTTACCAGTCAGTCACGTGATAATCATAAATATACTCACAAAAAGGAAAATCATATTGGTGACATCCTTGGCATCCCGACACGCTGAAAACATGGGAGGAATACAAAACTAATTTCCACAATTTAACGGAGAGTGGCTGGCTTGATAAGAATGTTCTGATCCGTGTGCCTCAGTATTGACTGATAATGATATTGTTCATTTATACCATGAGAAGATGCAGGAGACATAATTTGAAAACGTCAGATCAGTGAACACTTCCTCGCTTTCTCCCTTATCCAGTTTACATGGTAATCACCGAATATAGATCATACCGTATTTCAGTCCGAGTAGTGTTTAGAAAATGTTATATAAAACCGAATCGAGAGACAAACCATCAAATTTCGACCGGAATAACTGAATTTAAAACAGAGTTTAGCGAAGAAATCTATGAATCACTAGATGGTTTTATCGTATCTACGTTCACATTGGTCCTGATCTAGATCATGTCGATAAAGAAAGTAAAACATACACAGACAAAAAAAAAGCAAATTTTCTACCGTGACATTCATGCAGTAGCCGGACAAATGGCAAATATAACACGAACATCTCTCCAAAACAACTTGATGAATTGTGTGCTTCTGCAAAAAAATCAATCTAACTGCTTTCCTAAACTTCAATAAGCGTAGTTTCGACTCTAAGTGATCAAGCACGCATGGGAGGCGACCATGCCAAAATAAGCAGTGACTCTACTTTGTTTCAATGTTTGACTGATGAATCTAAAAAAAAATGAATTGCCGTTTACAAACAATTTCTGTTTGCATAAAGGTAAGATTTACATCTTCTCTATACAAACAAGGTCGGAATCACTTTCGTTCAACTTTCATATTGCAAGTTCTGATGAAGTTCAATATCCTGAATGGGTTCGACAATATCGGCAACCCTGCCAATAACAATACTAATATCGAACTTGTTGAAGGGGGTAAAGCTGTTAAGACAATTGGGTTTTATACAGACATGCTATTTTTATTTCGACAATAGTGCGCTAAATTTCCATGACCTTTCCATATCTTATGGTAAGCGTCCTGGATTTATATCAATAAGCCGTCGATATTGAGAGAAATGGCCAGTCATTCAGCAATATACTGCATTTTTTCTGTGAAAATTTCACAGAATTCACAAATTGCACCTGCGTGCTGCCCTGTCTAGAAAGCACGCAGTTACCTCATACCTAACGTATAGAAAAAAGAATAAAAAGGTCCAAGTGCTAATATTCACTGGTAGAACAAAAAGAAATAGATAATATGCCGTTATCATTCTTTTCACGACACGTTTGACATAAATATTGAGGCTCAAGAGTCAACGAAATTCTTGTAAAGGGGTTTTGAAGCAAACCAGGTCAAACGAGTCAGCATAGGAAAAGGCGAAGTCGGCCATGATTGTCACCAAGCAGATACACTGCGGACAGAATGGAAAATAATTGAAAGCTCGAACGGCACTCTGGGACAAGAAAGAGACAGAATTAGACCACCGAGGAAAGTTTAATGACAACTGAAAGCGTGTCGCTGACGTTGGAAAGAGTACAGCAGATCAAAAAATTACAAGGCGCGGGTGTTGGCAAAAACAAGACAAGCGTCCCCGCGCGACACGAAAGTTTTCGACGTTTTGTATAATGGTATGAATCTGGAACAAGAATTCCCCGCGCGGTTTCGCGTCTGCAGGGAAGGGGAACTAATTATAGCAAGTCTCCCAGCAAAAATACAGTTTTCCCACTCTTTTTTATCAGATTATCGTCGATTTGCCCCCTCTCGCTCTCTTTTTATATTCTCTAGAAAATTGTGTGGTTGGAATAAATGTCGGAAGAGGCAAGGCGGTATCTACCAATTTACACTGCTTCTTACTCGTCTGAAGTGTATTTTACATAGCCCGTAGCCACCCATCGCGTAGAAGAGCAAACACACAATGCTTTCAGAGGTGCTGAATTTTAATATACATGCTAATTCTTTTCTTTTTATGGTTCCTGTGTCGTTGTACGATACGGAGCCATCGCTCAGTCCCATGTGTAAATTTTCACGTCGGGATGTTCTCGATCGTTCATATAGAGGAAGTTAAGGCGATGGGAATGGAATGATGACAGTTCAATACGAACTCATTGACCTCACTGAACTATGCTTTTTTTAAGCGCCATCGCCTGCTTTTGTTCTGTAGTGAGAGTGCCGGATCAAAACGTGTGCTCTGTTCTTATACTTTTTAATCAACCTTTGGATTACAAAATATACAAACAGGTAGGCCCTACATATAGATAGATGGATAGAGATAAATAGATCAATTGATAGATGGGTAGATAGATAGATAGATAGATAGATAGATAGATAGATAGATATATAAATAGATAGATCTACAATAAAAAGATAGTTAGGTATTTGGGGAGAAAGATATAGAGACACACAAAGAGGAAGGGAGAGATGGTTTTCAAGTGAGTGGTACGATCCGTGAGACTAGACTAAACCTTTTTTTTCCTCCAATAATAAAGTGAGTTGATAGTTTGGTTCCGTGACATTTGCTTCTGCGATAATTGCTCCCATGAAATGTCCGCACGTTAAGCCAAACATAAAACCTACCCCGAACACAAACCTAACCCTAGTCCTAATCCTAAAACTAAACCTACAAAACCCTATCACAATCCTAGCCCTAACCCTAAGTTCTTATAGAAAGTAAGACCCGAGCAATTGTCGCAGGAGCAAATGTCGTGTCAACGACAATTCATTGTGATATTTTTGATGAAACAAACTTGATCGGAATATATTGTGCTCAGGTTGATTCATCTTCTCTTTATTGCATGTACCTACGACCAACAAAAGAAAAGAAAAACAAATAAAATAAAAAAATCAAACAAAAAGAAAAGAAAAGAAAAGAAAGAAGTAATTTCGAAATAGGTATGAAGTGTTCAGAAAAAATAGTGCAACTCTTTTGCTTTCTAGAGAAAGGATTACATTCCTTGAAAGGATAACATTAAAAAACAACAACAAGTGTGTTGGAAATTACTCACAGGTCAATCAAATTTTGTTATCCATCCGCTGTAGCAAGCCAGTAATTTTTCTTTTGTCTCCGGGAATTTGATCAGTTTACGTGTGTTCGTTCCTCTCACCCCCGCTGAAAGATCTGTCTATTAAAACAAACATACAAACATATACCCAAATATAAAGTAAACAACATAATCCCTCATATCATGTAGACAATCTTTTGAGGATTATCCTATTATAGCAGTTAGAAAACAGTGCGGGACACTTCGGACGCTTTTCGACATTATATAAATAGAAATCCCTCATCAGTCATCAACAAGTGTAGGCAAGGCATTATGACGTCAATTTGTCGTCACTAGAGCACATGAACGAGACAATTAGGGATGTAATGGGATTATCATGCGAACACTTCGATTGCAATGTGTTTCGTATGTAAACAATTCCTGCCAGTTCTCACCTTTTGATTGGTCGATATGAACTGTCGTAATTGACTGTCGTGAATAATTTAGTTGCAATCCATAAACACAGCCTAATCTCTCTCTCCCTCTCTCTCTACCCGTCTGTCTGTCTGTCTGTCTGTCTGTTTCTCTCTCTCTCTCTCTCTCTCTCTCTCTCTCATTCTCTCAACCTGCCTAAAATACCTATAGTTCCTCGTATCTAATTACACTGTTACTTACGACTCATGTCGAAGATGAAAATGGAAAAAGAAATGGTGGAAAAAATAAATGTAGGTAACAGTTTGATCAGAACAATGATATTATTGTAAGGTGTCTTGATAACGGAAGGGTAGATAAAGTAGATAAAAGGTAGATAAAGTTTCTAGAAGGAAATCCCTTATTACAGAAGATATTATAGGGATAGCTGACGAAATGCAATGACAAAAAAAAATCCTTTCTTGGATTGACGTCGAATGATAAATCACGGCGAAAAAAATTAATAAACAAACCAGTATCGTAAACAATTCCTGTATACAAAATATGTCCAGAAATAGAACTGCATTAGCGCTTTCTACGTATATGAGGAGCTTATCGTCTTGAATAATACCAGACAAAAGATACTGATAAACAATTATGTAGCATAAATGAAGTATATATATATACATATATATATATATATATATATATATATATATATATATATTTGCGAAAGAGATCACCGCTACAACAGCTTTTTGGCTTCTCCTGGATAATTTTGCATACTTTTCTCATATCTCATATATATATATATATATATATATATATATATACACTCAGCAAAAAAAAAAGAAGAGAGTAAACACTTTTTCAAGTTTATCTTTCTCATAGACTATCTGGCTAAAAATGGTGTTTTATATACCATGTTAAAGGTAATTTAATTAGCTATCAACCTAGTAGGTCAATGAAAATGTTATCTTTACGCATGAGTGAACACATTCGTTTTTCTCTTCAAAGGCACAAAAGTAAACATTGCAAAATGGACAAGTTGTTATTCAAGCGTATGTCATCTTCAATATGATAATGGGAACAAAAGACAAATTTAACACAATAGAAATGCAAATTAATTAGCAAAAATCAACCCATAATCTCAATAATGTCTCTGTAACCCTCCAAAGATAAAGAAAGGCCAAAAAAAAAAAATGGAGGAAAATAAAGAATCTTCTGTCAAACCTGCAGTCAAAAGACATATGAGAAAAATTACGGTAACAAATAAAGTTAAATTTGAAACTTATTCCAAATTAAGAAAATTTTAAATAATATTTAGATCTTGAATTTGTCTCATGCATTCTTAAAGTCCTTAATTAAAAGGTAAAATTAAGAAATTCTGTTGATTTTATCACCTTTACGGCTTATTCCCTATGTCATTTAAAGTTTGAAATGATGGAAAATGCTTATGTTCCACCTTAAGTTTCCCCACTATGATTTTGTTTTGAATATAAAGGGAAACAAAGGAACGGAAACTTATTTCTGCTGTTTCATTCATGTCTCTCATTGCGTTAAATTGATCTTTTGTTATCATTGCTATCTTGGAAGGCATTTGCAAATGAATTTCAATATGTCCAATTCTGCAATTTTTACTTTTCTGCCTTGGAGGACAAAAACGAATGTGTTCACTCATGCGTAAAATTTCCCTTTGTATAAACCTACCAGATTGATAGCCAATTAACTAATCTTTGATATGGTATATGACACATTGATTTTTATCTAAAGCTTCTATGAAAAATATTAATTGGAAAAAGTGTTTACTTTCTTTTTTGCTGAGTATATATATATATATATATATATATATATACATATATATATTTCTTTTTCTTGATAAATTGGTGTTGAAAGTGAGAGATCTATTTCTTATCATTTGGAATTGTTTACGACAGATTTTCCCTGCCATATCTTACACTTTCACCCTCCGCGATTATGGTCAGATTCATTTTGTGGCTATTTAAGAGATAAAGAAAATAAGAGATAAGAAAATAAGTCTTGGGCTTGTTGATTGCGCCTACAATCTGATATTTCTTTTTTTTTCCTTCAGAAGAAATATATTCTGACGTCAGAAGTTTCTAAATAATTACAGAAAGACCCGATTTAACGTTTACGTCGCAGACCAATATATTACAATTTTCGTGACAAGTTTACAAAATAAACACAACATATGTATATATATTATACTTGTACACACACACACACACACACATATATATATATATACCTACACCTACACACATTTACCATCTTCTACCTTTCTTTATAAATACGAGTAGTGTACATATATCTAACCATTCGTCGTTCCTTCATTACTTTATTCGTCCACTTAGTTATCTACGTACTGTAGGGACCTCCGCATGCACACAAGAATTATATACATATTACATAAACAAAAATATGAGTTGATGCCTATTGATTTGAGTTAGTCAATCATCAAATTCTCTAATTAATCATCAATTAAATCAAATTACTTTTTTATGTATACGAATAATTCTTTTAAGCGCAAGTTGGAATTCTTTCTGTTAAATCCTCTCTGATGTTTTCATTTTTACTAGCTAGGTCTCATCAACATCAGAATCATCATCCATCAATCAATCAATCAGTCAATCACTGAATTCGTTATTACGCAATGAAGTATCCATCATAATCCTTGCACAGCTGCGTGCAGCCACCAGCTGTCTGAAGCACCTCCTTAATTCCCGCTTCTGTTTCCCTTGTTTAGCATGTAGGCATTCTCTCTCTCTTTTTTTTCTTTCCTTCCATTCTTTCCATCTATTCTGTCAAGTCGCGTCATGTTGCTGTGTTTCTCCTGTTTTGCTCCGTCCTGTCTTAAATCACATTTGTGCTAAGCATTAGATAAGTATTTCATAAAATTTATTTGAGTGGTTCACAATATACAAGCTTGCTCTTAAGTGGACCTCTCGATTCTTTGGTGTTTTTTTTTTTCAACTGAAGCATAACTTTGTATTTGTGCCAGTATGCATTCTTATGTTTATCTGTATCATTTATCCTTTGCAAAAATCGAATGTAGCTTTATGATGTAATTCCTGATTTATTATGTGTTATGGTTTGTTGGAAAATGAAGAATGAAAATAAATGAAATGAATTGAATTGAATTGAATAATCTAATAGTTATACACGACTCTAACGTCTTGTTTCTCATCAATGTCTAGCTGCTGTAATGTCCCGGATGTGTTTTCGTACTGGTCCCTTCATAGGGTTATCAAATGAGTGAAAGTTATCTATCGGGCGATTCTATCACAAATCATTAACAAGCATAAACAATGCCATCCGGACGGTAAACCATGATCCCTAAAACAAACCTAATAAACCTGATAAAACTAATTCATTTCATGCTTTCTTGATTGCACGCTCAAAGAGAGAGAGAAAAAAAAATCTGCTACGTTTTTTTTTCTTCTATCTTTGTTGTTACAGGTCTTTGCCAAAATGCTGAATAGAGATAGCTGTGACAATGATGATTACAGTAGTATTTGAATTGATGGTAATAATGACGATGATAATGCTAATAATGATAACAATGATAATAGTGATAATTACAACAACAAAGTAATACAGAGAAGTGATTATGACGACAATGTTCGGTCATAATTATGGTAAATATAAACAAATGAATATCAATTGTGCATTGTATTAATGTCATTATCCAAAGGCAAACAATCAAGAACAAAAAAAAACAAATACGATCAAGGTATTTTGAAAAGTTGCTCAGACGTGGATTATTCTATTCATGATTGCTCTACGAAGTTATATTGCTCTTCTAACAGAACTGAAAGTTGCTAACATGGCTTGTGGAAACAGCTGTAATCAAACTTTGATTGGCGCCATCTACGGAGAACTTCCTAGACTCATTCTATTTTTATCCCCACCTCCCACAATGACTCTCCTCCCCTCTTCATCAAAATAATCGTGTTCGCGTATTTTACACTACTTGCGTCCTTATTGCACTTGTAACTAGATTCCGTCTTTTCCCCAACAGTGAACAACGGTGAATGCCATAATCAATCTGAAAGAGAGCTAAGCAAATATAAACACATCCCTAACACATGAAAAAATCCAAATCGCCTCCCCCGCGAAGGTCTTACGTTTCAGTCTGCGGACAAGCGTGTTTGTGACATGTTATTAATACGTGATGCGTAAGCAGTGTCGTCATCAGCGCTCACTTAGTCATGATCTTTGAGAAATAGCAAGATCACGCAATTTAGCTCGATGATGTCCGAATCTTAGATAAATAAAAGGCAATTTTAATTCTTGTGTCAATATTCTTCCGGTGAGAGCAAAATAGTACGTTGACGATTCTTTATCCCCCCCCCCCCAAAAAAAAAAGGGGAGAGATAAACCGTAAGAAAGGAGAGAATAAAATACTCTGCGGACCTCGGACTAAAATAGGACCTACACAAAACTGTTTTGATACACATTATATTTGGGACTCTAGTTTTGATACCCTCCTAGTTGAGATAAAAAGCCTAACATGACGTGCTTTACACTCAAAACAGTAGTTGTTTTTGTTTTGTTTTGTTGTGGTTTGTTTGTTTGTTTTTTGCCATATTGGCAGTTACTGCGTACAAAATACCAAACATCTGGTCACCAAAATAAAAAAGACTGGCGCTTGGAAATATATGTCTTTTTTTTTCAGTGCATCAATTGGCATCTTGAGATGAAGTCCGGACGGTAGGCTAAAACTATATATATACAATGTACTCAGATAAACTTCTGTTTTTGGTATGAAATACATAATAGGCATACATATATATAATTTATATATATATGTATATATATATATATATAATGCTAGTTTTTAAATCATCTCGATTACATTCTTCAACAACTCCGGAAGACAATTATAAATTCTCTTTCCAAATTGAAATAAGCAGAAAACCATTTTGCTTTTTTTCTTGTCAGTTATTGTGATGTTAGACAATTTTGGAAGACACACTAAGTGATTGAAAGGTACTCAAAATGGCCGATGCAGCGATGGAAACAGAAAAATAGATGAAATGAAATGAAATCAAATGTGATAAGTTTTCGATGATAACAGCAAGTCTCGTAATGCAACGTTATAGCGCTGGCTGCTATTAAAGGTAACCCATCTTCGATCGGTTGGCCTGCAAACCACGTGATTTCATTTCAAACAAGGCATTCCAGAGCGGAACTGACAGGGCATGATATCAATGTGACTAATAGGATGCTGGAGCATGAGACATTAATAGTAAGCCAACAGAAGATGATAGATAGCAAAAAGAAAGAAAGAAAGATTGGGAAGATGGGAGAGGTAGGATTATTACGGATATTAATCTGAGCATCACAATTTATGACAGCACCTAAATCTAACAACCATATCAGTAGACCGTCCCTCGGATGAGAGGACTACGGGTGGGGATCGCGAGGGATTATCTGGCGAATCTTTCGTTTTTCAAGAACGTCTCGAGCATCGGTTGAGTCGTGCGTTGGACACGACGAGGTCCCCCGAGGAGCCGCTGCAGAGTGCAGCAAAGTGCGCCCGTAATCCGCCGAGGTTGCCCCACCAATTTCTGCCGGTAAGTCTGCAGCTTAACTCCTCAAGGATATCGGTACTTGAAACGGCGAAGAAACTCAACCAACCTCACAGGCTCATGCTGACGAAGGCACCGAATCCTTGCCAATGTGTAGCGCAAAAAACGACCGCGGAACTTCAACTTACGGAAGCTTATGACGACAATTTGGCGGGAACATAATCTCCACTGTACATGTGATTGAGAACAGCAACAGAAACAACATAATTTTAACGTCTTTCTTTTAATGAAGTATAAAACTACTGAATGAAAAATACAGGGCATGAACTGAGATTGATTTGTCTCGTCCGTTTGAAGAATATTTCATTCTAAGTCATGTCTGAAGTCACTGCTGTGCAAGCCAGATGTAAAATGTTTAGAGGCTTTCATACTGTGCCAAATAACTAATGTTCTATGCAGTTCGGGGTAGCATTTTACTCAGCTAGTGCAAAATGACGTAGAAATGCAACATTTACTTCTTGAATAAGCTATTACTGAGCAGATGTAGCCGATAAATTAGATTCATTTTGACGAGTAAGTCTTTTTCCACATCTTACTGAGATTTCCCATGTACTTTTCCGTGTCCTTTTGTACGATTGCTGTTAACTTAACAGCAAAATTACTGATGCCACAGCGAGGGCACTAATTTCTGGGTGGCTACCCAGTATCACTTCTAAAAGGAAAGCGATTAATCCATCCATAGTGACTTATTGAGAAAGAGGGGGGGGGGGGTAATCAGATTAAGAGGCTGCAGAAGAATCTGAATTGACACACAAGGACCTCCTGAATGGTCCAAGGTGTTCTACAGGAAGCACATCTTCAGAAGACGTTCCCGTTCAAGCTGCATACCACAGTGTTACGGATGACTGACGCTGCGAGCTTCATGTTGACGGGGATGGCGAGTAAAGGCAGAATACAGTAAATGCTAAAAACAAAGACGCTATACGCAGCGCTTTCTGCATTAATCGGCAATCATGCTACACCAGCTGAGCACATACGGCCACACACTGAAGGCATTAAAGGAATCGTACAGTTTTGGTTGAGACCTTATTCCAGGTTTCTAACATTTTTGGTGAAATAATGAGAAACCTCTTAAGAAATATGAAAGAGCATGTAATTCTATGAGGAATTCAATGTTTGTTTGATGAAAATTGGTTTTGAAATGGCTGAGATATCCAAAAAGAGCGATTCTAATAAAATGTGGGACCCACACTTTATTACGATCGCTTTGTTTTACTTTGTTTTTGAATGTTTCAGTCATTCCAAACCCGGTTTTCATCAAGTAAACTTTGAATTCATCTTAAAATGCTCTGTACTATATCATAAGTGTTTTCTTGGTACCTAACAAAAAGTTAAAAGCCCAATTCTCATCTCCACCAATACTGTACCATCCCTTTAAAAGTCTTTTTGTTTTGTTTTGTTTTGTTGATATGGGTTTTTTTTCTTCTTCTTCTGGTAAATGCCCTAGACCTCTAAAATTTGGTTAAGCGTGTGTATAAAACATCTTCGCTCTCGGACAGTTGGACACGTGATACTGTCCTGACCCAAAGCAATGACCGCTCGTAATTGCGTTTGGCGCCCTGGACCCGACCTTCACAGTAACACGTGGTCAATAGTGGAGGGACGCCCCTGTTCGGTGAATTGATCACCGCGGTCACTGTTTAAGCCCTTGTGGGGGTATTAATCGCATACGGCAGCGAACGGCTTGACGGGGTATTGAGTGCGAATTGCGCTTGAACTTGTCTACTGCGGGCGTGCTTACTTGGGGCACTTGGGGATGAGGGGGTGTGGCTTTGAATGAATGAAAAGTTTAGTGGTTAATTGTCCTTCGACCGTAAAACCTCCGAATTCTACAACACCCAATTGGGCTTAGTGTTTTTCATGTTTGCAAAGTAGGACGAAGGGGAGGGGGCGCTTGAGCTGGGATGGGATTGGGCTTATCGCACCATTTAATACGGACTAGTTGCAAACAAGGAAAAAATAAGCTGATGTTATAGTCGTATTTAAATTGATACATTCTAACATCATAACACATTTTCGTCCATTGTAAGACCCAGAATAAAATTCTTACTTGAAAATGAAAAAAGAAGAAGACATTTTCAAAGACAGACAGTTTAATGGGAGCTACTTCGAATGACATGTCGTTCAGTTCAACGCTGAATGTTTTATTCAGTTGAAGAAAAAAAAAGAATCGGAGATTTTAAAGGAGGTGTGTGCCTAACGCCAAGACCGAAGAGAACGCGTAAGTATTCACATGGTTTAGTCAGGTTGAAAAGAAGTTGCTCGCGACTTAATGATACTCGAATGATCCTCTGTGAAACCAGCCGGTAAGGAGGAGGTATGGGGGTTATTGCAGTATGTGGTGTTGGTAGGGGGCAAGACATATAATGAGAAAGGGAGAGACAAAGACACACACACATGCACACACACACATGCACACACACATACACACACATACACATGCATACAAATATATATATATATATATATATATATATATATATATATATATATATAACACATATTACATGACATACATGGAATAGCCATGTGCGAATACTTCATCTCATCGACATGGTATTTGTGTGAATTGCATGAGATTACTTCATTTTCATTTCCTCCGTTGTGAGAGCTTTCGAATGGAAGTGAATTCGAAATAAAGCACTTTATGGACACTCATTTGAGAATAGCGGCAATATAAGACAAATGTGCTGCAAAATCTCCACGAGGTGTCCTGTTATATTAAGAAGCCAATAAAGGGGATTTTACCAATGGTCTCTGCGGATGTAGTGCAATAAAATCGAGACAAGGATATGAGCTGATGAGGAACGGCGTGTCGGGAAGGAACATTTCGCGGGCGACGATGAGTTGCGAAATTCACCACGTCGCGATATGTCAGTCGGTCGCGAGGGGGGAAGAGCGTGTGTGTGTGTGTGTGAGGGGGTGGGGGTGGGGGACGGGATGCAGGGGAGCTCAGCTAGAAACGGGTTCAAACACATCGTATTCGGCTCTGCTGAGTGTCTTCATACTACAACTTCGCTGTCTTCAGGCCGAGGATAGGAAAACTAGAATCACCTATATTACCATACTTCGATGTTTTATATATTCATTCATTCATTCATTTATTCCCATATCAAAATATAACATTTACAAAAATCAAAACACAATTGCCTTGGAACAATTTATACATTTTGAATGGAGGAATCATAGAAAGCATAAGAGGCTTGTTGGAAATGATCCCCTACAAACAATTATTACATTTCAACTGAACAGTTATCGGACAAACCAATGAAAAGACAAGAAAAGAGGCAGAAGAGGAAACAATGCATACTTATACTAATGTCTTATAGTTTCAAGTACATTTCATTGAACATAAATTATATTTTTTTTTATAAAGCCTTTTAAATGACTTAAAGTCTTACTACTCTTGATTGATGGAAGACGGGTATTCCAAAGAATAGGGTCATGGTAAAATAAGGAAAATTTAGTTTTTGAAATCCGGTTAAATGGTGTGTGTATCTTTTGGGCATTCCTGGTATTGCTATTATGATTGGAACAATTCAGAGTGAATTATATATATATATATATATAATTCAAAAAAAAAAGTAATGCAACTTGGAAGGGCTGCTATTTCATTATTGTCAGCTATTGATACGCACTGTATATATATATACATACACATATATATATATATATATATAGATATATATTTCACATTTTATTATTGATACGCACTGTATGTATGTATATATATATATATATATGTATATATGTATATATATATATATATATATATGTATATATATATATATATATATATATATATATATATATATTTCACAGACACTTCTATTGTAATGATATATTCATCACCGTTGTTCATAAGCATGTATTGTGTGTACGTTTGTTTTGTGTGCGGAACACATAGAAGGTGGCAATTCAATGCTTACCGATTTGGCCCCATTATGCTGGTCGACATTTGCCACGGAATGTTCCCCATTCGCCCGACACTTGACATTATCTTTGATTAAAGTATACTCCATTCCCCTTCCCAATCCTCCTCACACACCTGCTGTACCATCGTCACTCTCAATCTCTTGAGATGACAGGTTGTGCGCCACACTGGGTCTGGGCTGCTGATACTATATACCGCGGAAATGTTTATGATTCATAATTCATATCGCTTTCGGGAGCGAAGATGGAAGACCTGACAACATGGTCATCGATCAGACTTCCGTTCGTCTCTTACCATCACGGATGCCAACATTGTATGATATCAACTTCACACCAGGGTCTACCTTTGTAAATAGTGAATCACGTTTGTTTATAATAGTCATAATAACAAAACTTACAGTTATATCTCTATAACTCTTTTAGTTGTTTCAAATTGTTAAATTGTCCTATGGTTTATCTTAATCAATTTTTTCCATCATTGTCAACAAATGTCTTACAGTATTTATTAGAGTCTAATATAATTCATTCATTCTCTTTCTTTGCGTCAAATAATGTGTGCCAACTAGATTTGAAATTGTGGTGTTTATCTTTACTTCTATCCATTTTCTTGTTGTAATCATGTCTTCATTTTATTTTGGTGATATAATTTATTGTCACAGTTGTATTTATATTCAATCGTTGTGCATTTTTTTGTGTATTCATTCTTTTGATATATTTTGATTTTAGACTTTGGTTTGATTAGAGTGGTTCCTGCGTTATCATGGTACATGTACACACATCGTTGATAGGATATAATACATACATTGTTTACAAAGTAATTTTGTTTCCATGGGATTTAGATGTGTAACAAAGTCTACACGCTATACAAAAGTAATACAGAAGAGCTATGCAGCTTAAGCGTATAGCTTGATTTGCTTGCAGGCTTAATACATAATACTGGGCTCTACTCTAACTTTTATCTTCTTGTATGGTGACCCTTTCGGGCCACTAAAATCTTTTAATTTGAAATTTTGGAAACCCTGTTTAATTGTGTGACATTATCTTGATAAATTAATAATCTTCGTGGTGCTAGTTTCACGCCTATATGGCAAATAGAAGATCTCCAATCAGCTAGTTGTATGCTCGCCTCGTGGAAAAGACATTATAAGATCACAAATAATATGATGAGGATTGGTGGAGTGAATCAGTACACGGGGGGGGGGGGGATTGTAGCAGTCAGAAAGGTTGCCATGAAATGAAGTCCTACTGTCAAAATAAAGGTATTGCACAAGAAATATTACGTAGACTCACATGATATACTCAATGGTATATCAATGGTTCGGATTAAAATCCTCGGAAAATCAGGAGTTTTATCAATCGATTTCAATGTTGCTCAGTGCTATTTTCATGTTGTTAAACATACTTGTAGTATAATTACATAATTATCTTAGTAAATATATAAATAATTTCTTTTTAATCACTATTTATAGAAATTTTAGATACAACTGTATGTCGAATTGTATTACTCTACAAACGTAGCATGTTTGCTTGTAAATGTTTGTGTATTTGTTAGTATTGTCACTTGTGTTGAAAAGTGTATTGTGTTTCCTTGTACTTACCTTTGAGCGGGTAGTAACCTCAGAATGTTCACATGCTTTGATTTATGAAGAAATAAATTGTGTTACTAATAGTGAAAGAAGTCAGAGATCAGGAACGATCTCTACCTCTGTATGTATATATATATATATATATATATATATATATATATATATATATATAATATATATATATATATATATATATATATATATATATATATATGTTGATAAGGTAGTCCACGTGTTGGCAAGATAAAAAGATAAGTAACAAAGCTGCAACAAAGTTCATGCTGTATTCACCAACGGTTTATTTCTTCACACAAATTTTCGGGCGTCTCGCCGCCCTTTCTCAAGTGTTGATACTGAGAGAACAATAACAAAATTAAGCCACAACAATATATTGCAACCGTGTTACCAAGGATGCGCGCTTTAACGCATCCATGCTAGGCATCCTAACACCCAGCGCGCATCCTGGCAACAGTACAATGTTACGTCATAATGAAATTACAATGAGTATAGAGCATACATGAAAAAACTTGGCACGACTGATACAGAAGTAATTCCTCTGAATACGCAGCTGCGGTGGTAATGTAAAAGCAGTGCATTATTTCTTTCAAAATTCAACATACACATAAATTAACTTTAATTCTAGTGTATAGATAATCTTTACATAATCTGAAATTATCATGATCAATATAAACATTCGATTTTTTAAAATCAAACTGAATCGTCACACTGATGGTTATGCAAAATATGTGCAAGCAGTTTACCATTCCTTTCAAACTTCAGCATACACATACATTAACTTCCAAATTCTGGTGAGTAGATAGTCTTTAAATAATCTGAGACTATAGCATGAATATGAAATACGTGAAAAATCATATTTTTCTTCTTTTGATTAAATAGATACGTCACAATACGTCTCGGAGTGGAAAAAAGACTGGTTCCAAGAAATGGTTAAAAGGAGCGTCAGCATTATATCACTCAAGCAATATAATGATAAGATCTATTGCAGCGGGGTAAACGGGAGAACATACAACAATAAGCGGCGTACCTACTTGTAAAAAGTGTAGTTCGTGAGCCATGATAGATCTATGTTCATGCCCTGTCCCTGGAAGCTTCGTGTGCGGATGATTGTTTTTAGTTCTTTCACGTGTCTTTCTTCAAATGCTTCCATGTCCTTGTATAAAATGCAACATTGCAGATCTGTTAGTGTGTGATTTGTTTTGTTGAAGTGTTGTGCGACTGGATGTTGTGTTTGACTTCTAATGATTGTGCTTTTGTGATTGTTGAAACGTTGTCTAAAATTTGTTGTTTCTCCGATGTAGACAGCCAGGGGACATTGCTTGCATGTAAGGCTGTATACTACATTCTTGCTGTTGCAGTCCCCTGACGTCGGATGGAGGGTGTGGCCGGAGCCAAGTGTGATATCTGTATCTGTGATTAGGTGAGCGCATATTTGACATCGTTTGTTTCCACATTTATGATTTCCAGTAGGAATGATTGTTCTGTTGACTCGAGATCGTGTAAGCAAACTCTTCAGGTTGCGTGGCTGTCGTTGTGCATGTAAGGGACGTGCTGTTAACTCGGGAGCTACCGATTGGACTTGTTTGAGAGTAGGCCATTCTTTCCTCACTTCCTTCATGAACTGTTGTGATGTGGGATGATATGTTGTTACAAAGACTTTGCGTGTGTGTGAGTCTTTGGGTTTCAGATTATCATGATGTAGTAAGGATGAGCGTCTTTTTGCTATCGCGCGGTCCCTACCTGCTTGCACAATGTCTAACGGGTACCCCGCTGCAACGAATTTTTGCCCCAGCTTCAAAGACGCATCCAGAAATTCCTTGTGATCAGAAATGATTCGTCTGTAGCGGAGCATTTGACTGTACACAATTGACCTCTTAATATGATTAGGATGGAAGCTGTTGTACTTAAGATACGTCTGTCTGTCTGTAGGTTTGTGGTAAACAGACGTGTTCAGCTTCCCTCCTTCTTTGCGGATAGTCACATCAAGAAAGTGTACTTCTGACCTAGAGCTGTCCATAGTAAATTTGATGTCGGGATGAACCATGTTGAGCTTGGAGTGGAACTCCGACAGCTGTTCGTCAGAATGGGGCCAAATGAGAAAAATGTCGTCAATGTAGCGGACGAACATGCTAGGTTTTAGAGTTTCTTTCGAGAGGAATTCTTCCTCGAGTACGGCCATAAAAATACTGGCATACGCTGGCGCAAATTTAGTACCCATGGCAGTACCCTGAGTTTGTAGAAAGCATTCATCATCAAATGTGAAGTAATTATGTTTCAAGATGAACTGGGCAAGACGACAAATGTCTTCTATGGGCATGTCAGAAGAAGGGTCGTGTTTGGTCAAAAATCTACGCAATGCATTAACCCCATCGGAGTGAGGAATGTTCGTGTACAGACTGACGACATCCAAAGTGACTAGAGTGCAATTTGGAGGAAGCTGAATGTTGTCGAGTCTATTAAGAAAATCATTGGTATCTTTTACATAGCTCTCGACGTTATGTAAGACCCCTTGTAGATACTTGTCAATGAAAGCTGACATCGGTTCAGTAAGTGAACCTACACTGGAAACAATTGGCCGTCCAGGCGGAATGATCTTATGTTCTCTCGATAACTCAGTAATTTCGGAAGTTTCCAAATCTTCAGCATTTTTGTCAGTGGCATTTGCTACCATCGTCGGAAGTTTATGGATCTTAGGTAATGTGTAAAATCTACTAGTTACCGGCTTACTTGGTACAAGTTGTTTCGCTTCTCTCTTATCGATGTGTTTCAGGTTATTACAAAGAGTCTCAGCTTCCTTCGTGAACAAGCTCGTAGGGTCACTGTCAAGCTTCTTGTAGAATCTAGTGTCGGACAGTTGTCTTTCCGCCTCGGTGATGTAGTCCGCTGTATCCTGGATGGTGACGGCTCCCCCTTTGTCAGCAGGCTTAATCGTGATGTCAGCGTTCGGGGATGTCAGGGATCGGATGGCGTCTTGCTGCTTCCGTGATATGTTCGGTGAGGGTTCCCGTTCAGTCTCCTTCAGCAGCTTTACTTTATTACTTTGCGTTAAAGCGCGCATCCTTGGTAACACGGTTGCAATATATTGTTGTGGCTTAATTTTGTTATTGTTCTCTCAGTATCAACACTTGAGAAAGGGCGGCGAGACGCCCGAAAATTTGTGTGAAGAAATAAACCGTTGGTGAATACAGCATGAACTTTGTTGCAGCTTTGTTACTTATATATATATATATATATATATATATATATATATACATATATATATAAATTGAAACAAGAGAGGGAAAACTGACCAGAAACAAATAATAAATGGCGAAAACTTTAAGCAAAGAAAATGGGTTTTCATCGGGATTCGAACCCGAGACCTCCGGATTACTAGACCGGTGCTCTACCGACTGAGCTATTGAAAGCCCTAGATCGGTGTTCGTCCCAAACCCTTAATTAGGTGATACGCTATCAGCGTATCACCTATTGTGATTGTCAAAATCTCTCTTTATTTTTTAGGTGATACGCTTTTAGCGTATCACCTATTGTGTTTGTCAAAATCTTCCTTTCTTTCTTTTTATTCTTCTTTCTTTCTGGCACATTTTGTGTCGTGAATATCTCAACATTGACATGACGGAATAACATGACATTTTCAGTCAACATGTCTCATGACAATATCTAGCCACAATAAGGTTTTCATGACAGTAACATATCTATGACGTCATCTAGGCGCCATTTTGTGATTTTCGGACCATGTTACATGATCGATCATACCTTCATAACTAAAGTTCATTTCTGTATCATTTTCATTGGACATAAAGTTCAGGTCACGCTCTATCTTACTTTTTAATGCTAATTACCTAGGACATCATTACGCGCGCATTAGCGCGCGTCAAAGTTTTTAAATGCTTAAAACGACTTCCCAATGGGAAATCTCGAAGTTTCAGACAATTTTAAGCGTTCCGCGCGTTCGCGTCCGTCCGCGCATTTCCGCGCGCAGTGCGCGTAAGCAACATGAAAATGCACATTTTTTGACAGATTTGGATTCCTGATACATTAAGTAACAATATCCATTGATTTCCGATCAATTTTGACCTATAACAAAGGAATGCGCTGGCGTCAAAGTTGAAATTTTGTGTGCGCGTCTATGTGGAAATATAGCGAAAAACATGTCTTTGTTTATTTCGCCATAGCTCTTTAAAACGTCAGGTGACCCTATGTTTTTATTGCATATTACAAAAGCATATGAATTGAAAATAACGTTTCAAGTACCAATATTTCCCTAAATACATTATGACGTCATCATATCATCATCTGAAATCAAAAAAGTGGAATTAATTTTTTTGAGGTATTGTTTCTGACATTCATTTGCTCGTATCTCTGTTGTTTAAGCTCAATATTATCCCAAATTCAGATATGGTGTACTTTGAACATTTGCCTTTTAATTCCATGTCATGGTTTTGAAATTTGATGACGTCATCATACTTCAAATTGTGATTAAAGGTAAAGACTCAAAATCAGACAAGTTTACGTGTTATGTCTATGGGAGGTGATTTTTTTTAAAACCATGCATTGACTTGACAACGTTTAAGCACCTTTATCTCAGCTGATTTTGCTTCATTTCCTCTGAAACTTAAGTATGTTGTAGCTGAGACAATAAGCTTCAGTAATCATGCATTTTATTTTTTGAAATCTCATCATCAGGTTGACAATTTTGCAGTTTAAAACTGAAAATGAGAATGGAATGTGGACAAAACGATTCCCGATTCAGCTTTCACATACATAAGTTTACGTTCCTCATATTTTCTCGCCTAGACGTATGGCCGAGTGGTTAAAGGCGACGTCTCAGAGATGTGAGGTTGCGGGTTCGAACCCCACAAGATCACGAAACAAAATACTTAGCTATTTTACTTTTTTTCTTCAATTTTGTATTACATATTCGTCCATGTAGAAATCACGTTCGTATATAAACGCACCTATACACACACACAGACACACAGACACACACCATATCCCTCTTTTTTGTGTTGGAGACCACATTGCTTCGACTGCTGCAAAATTTTGCAGGCTGACTTTGTCAAACCGATCATAGTATGTAATGACGACGACGGAGGTGTTGTACTTTGAACAATTGTCTTTCAAGACCATGTCATTGTTTTGTACTTTGATGACGTCATCACACTGAAAATTGTGATTAAAGGCAAGGTATCAAAACCAGCCGATTATAGGCTTTATGTCTACGGCGCGTATTTTTCCCAAGTTGCCAGAAATGGCATAGCGACATCAGTCGTTACAAGGCCACATTTCCGTCTAGCAATGCAATACATGTTCACGCGGCCATGATTGTTGAGTGGGCATTGACTTTTTCCCCCTGTAATATCTATACATTTCTTTTTTGCCTTACCATTTCCGGGGATGTCCCGTGGCCGAGTGGTTAGAGAAACGGTTTTGCATGCACGCTAAATATAACTTCAAGGTACCTATATCACATTCTTTTCTTTGTCGATCACAGATGACCGACACCTGATGACCCCAAGCGTATCACCTAACTCGTCAGCGTGACGAGTTTCATATCTCGTTTTTATTCTTCTTTCTTTCTGGACAATTTTGTGTCGTCAATATCTCAACAATGACATTACGGAATGACATGAAATTTTCAGTCAACATGTCTCATAACAATATCTAGCCACAATAAGGTTTTCATGACAGTAACATATCTATGACGTCATCTAGGCGCCATTTTGTGATTTTCGGACCTTGTCACATGATCGATCATAACTTCATAACTAGATGTCATTTCTGCATCATTTTCGGTGGACATAAAGTTCAGGTCACGCTCTATCTTACTTTTTAACGCTAGTTACCCAGGTCTTCATTACGCGCGCCTACGCGCGCGTCAAAATTTTAAAAGGCTCAAAACGACTTCCCAATGGGAAATCTCGAAGTTTCAGACAATTTTAAGCGTTTCAAACATTTTCTCGCGTGCGCGTCCGTCCGCGCAATTTCACGCGCAGAGGGCGTAACCAACATGAAAATGCAATTTTTTTGACTGATTTGGATTCCTGATACTTTGAGTAACAATATCCACTGATTTCCGATCGATGTTGACCTATAACAAAGGAATGCACTGGCGTCAAAGTTGAAATTCCGCGCGCGCGTCTTTCTGCAAATATAGTGAAAAAACATGTCTTTGTTTATTTCGCCATAGCTCTTTAAATCGTCCGTTGACCCGATATTTCTATTGCATATTACAAAAGCATATGAATTGTAAATAACATTCCTAGTATCAATATTGCCAGGAAAACGCGATGAAGTGATCATATCGTCATTTTGAATAAAAAAAGTGGAATTGATTTTTTTGAGGTACTGTTTCTGACATTCATTTGCTCGTATCTCTGTTGTTTAAGCTCAATATTATCCCAAATTCACATATGTTGTCCTTTAAACATTTGCCTTTCAAGTCCATGTCATGGTTTTGAAATTTGATGACGTCATCATACTTTAAATTGTGATTAAAAGTAAAGATGCAAAATCGGACAAGTTTACGTGTTATGTCTATGGGAGGTGATTTTTTTTAAAAGCATGCATTGACTTAACAACGTTTAAGCACCTTTATCTCAGCTGATTTTGCTTCATTTCCTCTGAAACTTTAGTATGTTGTAGCTGAGACAATAAGCTGCAGTAATCATGCATTTTATTCTTTGAAATCTCCTCATCAGATTGACAATTTTGCAGTTTAAAACTGAAAATGAAAATGGAATGTGGACAAAACGATTCCTCATGTATCTTTCATATACATAAGTTTACGTTCCCCATATTTTCTCGTCGAGACGTATGGCCGAGTGGTTAAAGGCGCCGTCTCAGAGACGTGAGGTTGCGGGTTCGAACCCCACAAGATCACGAAACAATTTTTTTTTATTTTACTTTTTTTTCTTCAATTTGTATTATATATTCGTCCATGTAGAAATCACGTTCGTATATAAACGCACCTATACACACACACAGACACACACACACGCCATATCCCTCTTTTTTGTGTGTTGGAGACCACATTGCTTCGACTGCAGCAACATTTTGCAGGTTGACTTTGTCAAACCGATCATAGTATGTAATGACGACGACTGAGGTGTTGTACTTTGAACAATTGTCTTTCAAGACGATGTCATTGTTTTGTAATTTGATGACGTCATTACACTGAAAATTGTGATTAAAGGCAAGGTATCAAAACCAGCCGATTATAGGTTTTATGTCTGCGGGACGTATTTTTCCCAAGTTGCCAGAAATGGCATAGCGACCTCAGTCGTTACATGGCCGCTTTTCCGTCTAGCAATGCAATAGATGTTCACACGGCCACGTTAGTTGAGTGGGCATTGACTTTCCCCCTGTTATATCTATACATTGTTTTTTTTTTTTTGTCTTACCATTTCCGTGGATGACCCGTGGCCGAGTGGTTACAGAAACGGTTTCGCATGCACGCTCAATATAACTTCAAGGTGCCTATATCACATTCTTTTCTTTGTCGATCACAGATGACTGTCATCTGATGACCACAAGCGTATCACCTAACTCGTCCTCAATGTGACGAGTTTTCATGTCTCGTTCTCTTTGCTCGTGTGGTCAGAAGCTATAGTGTGTGTATGTGTGCCACACACACACACGTTAACCTGACATAGACCCAAAGAACGTAAATCAACTTTGGAATAAATGCGAGGGACCACCGAAGCGATGCAGCTTTTATTTTTGTAATATAAATTGAAACAAGAGAGGGAAAACTGACCAGAAACAAATAATAAATGGCGAAAACTTTGAGCAAAGATAATGGGTTTTCATCGGGATTCGAACCCGAGACCTACGGATTTCTAGACCGGTGCTCTACCGACTGAGCTATTGAAAGCCCTAGATCGGTGTTCGTCCCAAACCCTTAATTCACTTTGCTCGTGTGGTCAGAAGCTATAGTGTGTGTATGTGTGCCACACACACACACGTTGACCGGGTCTCGGGTTCGAATCCCGATGAAAACCCATTTTCTTTGCTCAAAGTTTTCGCTATATATATATGTATATATATAAATATAAATATATATATCATATATATGTATATATGTATATATATAAATATATATAAATATATATGAATATATATATATATATATATATATATATATATCTCAATGTTAGTATTGTTATCATTTCAGTAGTAGTGGGAGTAGTATCGGTAATAGTGTTGTTATTATCATTATTGTTATCATTATTATTACAAATCATTGTTGTTGTTATTATTATTATCATTATCATTATCATTATTAACATTATCATTATTATTATTATTATTATTATTATTATTACTATTATTATTACTTATATCATTATCGTTACTTTTATCATCATCAAGTCTTATACGTCAGGAGATCGAGTATTTTTTTCTTTTTTGTTCCGTGATATTTCCTTATTCCCCTGACGCTGATAATAAAATATCACCTTTAAGGCGGTATTAGCGTTCATGAAACCATATCTGGTCAATGAGTGGGCGAGAGACGGTTCCTACGAGGATATCTAACTCTCCCCCACCCGTCCCCAGGCTATTTCTTCTCTTTTCCAAATCTCCTATTTTTTCCCTTTGTTCAGGGATCTTAGATCTCAAACCAAACCTAAAGCAATCCTAAAGCAAACGTAAGGAAAACCTGAAGAAAGGTTTTAGCCCCCAATATTTATTTTCGCATCGAAAATTCGCGGTGAAGATTTTTCAGGGAAATAGGAAAACAGCGAGAAAAAAATATGAGATGCTATTCGACACCTACCCTTATCACAGAGGGGATAGAGACACGGATAATTGATATGGTGGTTGAAGGGGAGAGAGGGATATCCAGACTGATTTGTATCTTGCTGTCGAGAGAAAAAGATGACACGACGGGTCAGTATACAGTGTCAATGCTTCTTCATCAGTGCATATTGCGATTAAAATCCCAGATTTTGCCACTCAAAGGGGAAGTATCTAATTTCACCTTGAGCGAAAGAGAAATATCGAACCAAAAGAATCGAAAAGTCGTATAACTTGAAATGAAATGAAATAATCATTCAATGGAAATAGTATATTTTGTTAGGAAAGTCCAACATAGCAGCCAAACACATTAATTCCGTTCAACAAAGAGACGAATGGGAATACATAAGCATTATATCAAAAGAAAAAAACAACAACACCCCAAACCCGGAAAACTATGCAAAAAAAAAAAAAGAATCATGTCATGGTAAGCTATTGCAAACTACGAGTTGATTCGTATGTGTTCCCAGTACAAAAACATAACATAACTTCTCAATCGTTATGTAATTCCAAAATGATAAATTTCTTCGATATTGATTTACATGCACAATGAAAAATTACTGGCATTTAAAGTATAGTGTGTGCTTTATGTATTGCTTGACATGGTTAACAACATCAAACAAAAAATGTTGTCGTGGTAGTATAAAACTTCGCCATGGCTATTTTTATAATGTGTGTGTATCTGGAGATGCTTTTACATATGAATACATCTACATATACGACATAATCACGAGCATTACTCAACGTGGATCACTTGGAAATCTCTGCACGACGCACTGAATTCTTACCATTATTTTCAACGTATTGTTACACCCATCTTCACTGTGTTTGTGATGTATATCACTGCATCTTTCTAATTCCTTTTTAGTATGAAGCTATCTATAGTATGTATTAATGTGTGTGCGACTTATAATTGAGAGTGAGATATGCTCAGTATAATCAGAATGATTTGATAATGATGAATTTCGTTAATAAATTAGTCACAGAAAGTGACAGATATGTTCTTTGACTGACACATACAGAGATGCAGAAAATGAAAAGGAGAGACAAAATAAAAGATGGAGATGATAATATAATAGATGTCAACTTATGAAGTCGCCATTATCTAAGGCTCTGTGTGTACCTTTGGATCTTTCATTATCTCGTTCTCTATACCGGTCCTTTCTGCTTCCTAGTTTTTGAAATGGACCGTGAAACCACCTGGCGATCTAGTTGCGCGCCACTTGATACGTTCACCCTTGTGTGTCATCATCAGAAATGGCGGGGACACCAATTTAGCGGGCCTCCGTGAGCCACTGCCCACGGCGGGTCGCTGAAAGTTGAGACCAAGACGGGGAGGATGATTGGTGTTTGTCCACCTCGTATAGGGCGGGCTAAAAGTAGTTAATAATGGTGGCGTTTAACACACACACACACCCGCACACGCACATACACGCACACACACAGCGCGCACACACACACATTCGCACACACACCCACACACACGCACACACACGCACACACACACATGCACATACACACATTGGCACACACATACACAAACACGCACACGCACACACACACACACACGCACACACACACATTGGCACACACATACACACACACGCACACGCACACACACACACACACAGAGAGAAAAAGAAGGACACCAGCCACCCATTACTGGAAATGAAATGCGTTGACAAGATAACATCTTTATGCTCTGAAAACTGACGCGAAATTCCTCAGTCTTTTCGGCTTTCTGTGAATTTGGCGGCAAGTATCTGTCGATGATTTTTAATCTGGACCTTTAGAAAAACACCCAGTCAGACTGGCGACAGTAGAAGACAAGATAAGTCACGTGATCTCATGTTTTACCTGGAGCAGTCATCTCTCATCCCGACAGTCCTGTACTTTCACTATCTCTCAAGCAATGTCAGGTACTCATTGTTTTGTTCAGGTACTCATTCTTCTTTGCTTCCTTGAAAGAGAGACAGAAAAAAAGGAACACGATTTTGGAACAATGTGATTACTTTTTATATGATGATAATAATCCATGCTGAATAAACGTCGCCGAAACTGTAATCGATGCTTCTCTATGATTGATTGTTATCATCGGAATGAATGTAATGATAGTGACATATTCATCAATATGAGCCCGCATGGGAATGACATGTTCCTCATAGAACCCAATTGAATGGATGACTAATGACCTTCACCACATATCATTTCAGATTGCTGTTTGTCAAAAGGTATACCTTATCATCTGAAAGTAAGTCAGGAAAACAAAAGTTACAAGATAAGATTGACGTCACTAGCCTATAATTAAGCAAACGATGACAACGCCACGATCGCGCTTAGACTGAGCTCTGAAAGATATTGATTTACGGGTTATTTTGGGTTTCACAATTTATCTTTTCTTCCGCAGACATGAAATGAACCCTGTCAAACCGCAGGAATCAATAAATTGCTTGATCCGGGGGCTTTTGATTTGAAACTGATATTAATAAACATTGTAATGTGGATATGCGCATCACAATAGACCATTACATTAGGCCTACTTACTCTGGATGAAAGAATAATTAATTTCAATCATATTTTCAATAGAGTGATAGGTGAGTTATTACAAGAACGGCATTGAGCCGTCCCCTGATACCATCAACTTAGCTCATACACATACCAGCACAATGCCAACTTTCCCTACCTTGTCGAGTCATTAACAAGGCGTGGTAAAATGAGCTTGTTAATTAACATGGCCTGGTTTGGAGCGGCTCTCAAGGCTTCTTGCTCAGGTCTCCGTGAAGGTTACGCCATCTGCGCGTAAGGATGTCGTCCATGTTTGGCGGCCGTAAACGGAATTCCGCTTGGTGGTGGATGGGTAAAACACGAAACCCTAGAGGTGCGTGATGTACAGGCCCGACGGCGGGAATTGACTCGGTGGTATACATGGCGCCACGAAAGCATGCCGTCCAGTTGTCGCCGGGGCTCTCAACCAGACGGAGGATGCTCTGGGGTTTTCTGTTATCTGGGATACACGACGAACAAAGCTAAAGATATTCCAACTCCAGACAGAAAATGAAAAAGATAATCTTCGAGTGGTATCATATAAGTGTTAAAAGCAATTGCTCAATCTTTCAAAGATATTAACACTAAAGATTGAAGCAGACATGAGAATATACTGCATTAACTTTGAGCTCAGATCACACTTATCTACCTGAGAGATTCTAAAATGAGATGAACTTCTACGAATGTCGTGTTGATGTTTTAGGATTAAGTCCTATTGCTATCCATCGAGTGAAACGTTCAGTTTTATATAAATGTTACTGGACACTACATTTATCATTACGTAACTTTGAGCTACCATGACGACACGTGGTACACGCTCAATGTGATAAACATGAGACAAACACACACACTCACACACACACACACACGCACGCACAAATGTGTCGCCCTTGATGTTAAATTACAATCTTGAATATTCTGTAGATTCCTACACATGACCGCTTGACACAAAATGTCCAAACAACCGAAGCTTGTGATATACAGCACACAACATTCTGTACTTGTATACCTCGGATGGACGACATCTTCCTCAAGGCCCGATTTTGACAACTGAAATGGCTAAGTTGTTCTTTTTCAAACACTGGTAGACTTAATGAAACAGCTGCCAATTGACTTCACGTGCTGAACTAAGGTGGATTTACGCACAATAGTGACATAACTTGGCGTTACAAGGATAGGAGCACTCTCGTTTGATCGTAATAGTTGGCATAACTCTACTTTGTGAACTTGCTCTCTGGGTTTCTGGAGTGTCACGCCCCCTAGTGATGAAGGGCATAGAGTCACATTAAAGACGGTCGTGTGCATGTGTCAGTGCGTGTGTGTGTGTGTGTGTGTGTGTGTGTGTGTGTGTGTGTGTATGTGCGCGCGTGTGTGTGGTCGTGTCAGCTAAACACACAACATTCGTGATATTGATAACGAATGGTGTATGTGTGTGTGTGTGGGGGGGGGGGGAGGCTGTGTATTAGACATGTATACCGCTAGCAATGTTTGTGTAGCTGGGTTTGGCTGTGTCATACAGAGCGCTGAATGCTCACTCATCATTGATTGCACGCCAAAATTCCCTCGAGAAAAATTACAGCGAGAGCTCATGTCAATGGGCTATTTATCTTTTTCGAAAAAAAAAAATCATCAAGGAAAGTATAAGACACAACTGTCCGGGGAATGTAGGAGGTAGGCACGTTTAGCTTACATCATCATCTATCCACGTTTTCAAATGTTCTTTTTCTTACATTTTTTTTTTTGTAATCTGCATGTTTGTCGATGAAGCACCATCTCCAGGCACTGTCTCCTGCACCATCATATATCCCTGGTGTTATGATAACGTCTACTTAATCTACATTATTACTGAATACGTCGAGCGTGACAGATATCTACATTTAGTGCGTCGCAACCCGACAAGCTGTTGATTTCAAAGTTATGACGTCAGTGGCGGATCCAGAGGGGGGAGTACCGGGCGCCCCCCTCTTATTATTCTTTTTTTTTGTTAAAAAAAGTAAAAGAAAAAAATGAGAGGGGGGGGGGTGCCCACTTTAATTTTTGGAGAGGCGCCTCCCCTCTACGGAGTTCCTGGATCCGTCCCTGGACGTAGCAAATACGTATGGAGGGGATTCCCCCACTGATAGAAACGAGGAAAAAAAAACCCGAAAAATAAATAGAATTCCGACTAAGTCAAAGGTAAGGAGGGAAGACGGAATGAGCTGTTTTGACAGTCACATTTGAAACGAAGACAGATGAAGGCTTAGCCAGGTGAATATATGAGACGAGAAGTACAAATTTGATCGAAATGGAGTTGATGATGTCAAGAAAAGCATAAAAGTGGGAATGTCTGTATAGAGAAAGGTACAAGAAAAAAGAGAAGAAGAAAAAATGGTGAGTAAGACAAAGCAAAAGAAAGCAACACAAGGACAGCGATGAAAGAGAAGAAGAGAAGAAGAGAAAAAGGGAAGAAGAAGAAGAGAGAAGGAAAGATGATTTCTACAGAGAGAGAGAGAGGAGGGGGGGGGGGAACAAACATTCCTAAAGCTGATGGAAATCATGGATAAGCTACAAGAAAGACCAACCACACAGAATCGTCGGTTGCTAAATCGTCGATAGTTCCAAAATATTATAAACGTTGCATTATTCGGCTCTCCGGAATGTATCACACATACACGTATTAAAGATGGAGCCGACCAAAATCACCACGATACTGAAACGTACCATGATCGTATATCGGAGGCGATCTCATATCTTTCCCATCCTCTTTGAGAACTGTCACCTTTTATATTAAGGTTTCCATCATCCTGCATATATCACACCCTTATTTACACCGTTTTTCGTTTCTTGTGTAACATGTGCCTGCAACATATAGAAAATGGTAATAACAATGATGATATGTTTAGATATACACACATTTGTGTCTGCGTGCGTGTCCTTGTTTAGGGAGACTGTAAGTCAGAGAGAAATATTTAAAGAGAGAGAGAGAGAGAGAGAGAGAGAGAGAGAGAGAGAGAGGAAGAAGATAAAAAGAGATCAGATCAAATTTCCCGCCGACAATGGGAAACGTTGGATGCTATATTTGAGGCTTATTAAGTCATTAAGTTGAGTACTGCTGTTGTGCGATTATGCAAAGAACATCCAAACAAAATCTATATCTGAAAAGTAATTCTCACATCTGAATGATTGGTCTTCTTTTCATTATGTTTCAAATTAGTCTTGTCAATTGATGAAATTTCTCATTTTCCTAGTGAATTTGTATGCCTGTCTTCTTGCCGTTGCTTTGATGATTATGACCGTGATATCGTTGTAACTCAAAATATAAGACTGGATCTGGGATCGGTGGAAAGGAACCCTGGAAATCTAATCAAACTGTTCCAAATTTTAAATCCCATGAATGTCTGCCGCGATTCTTGCCAACCCATCCCGCCCAATAGTGTGCACTGAGGATCATTATTAGGCCCTCATATTTCGAGGATCATCATTCCTCCCCCACCTCTCTCTCTCTCTCTCTCTTTCTCTATCTATCTATCTTTCTCTCTATCTATCTATTTATCTATCTATCTCCATCTAGCTATCTATAATCTATCTATATATCCCTTTTATCTATTTATCTCTCTCTATATATCTATCTGTCTGTCTATCTCTCTATTTATTTATCTATCTCTGTATCTATCTATCTATCTATCTATCTATCTATCTATCTATCTATCTATATATCTATCTATCTATCCATCTATCTATCTATCTATCTATCTATCTATCTATCTACCTATCTATCATTCTCTATCTGACTGTCGGTCCGTCTCATCATCTATCTATCTCTCTCTTTCTTATCATGGAAGTGGACTAGTGGGTCTCTCAGAAATACGTCTGAAACATGCATCGACCCAGTTCTTCCATCATCTTATAGCACGATCCATTTCATCTCACCCCATTGTGTAAAGGCCGTTAACCTCGATTGGTAGAATGTTCGACGCTGGTCTGCCCATTTTAGATATCTAGATGTAATATATCCTTATTGAGAGTGTCATCTTCGAGATCTCTTCTCGCAAACATGAAGGGAAGTTATAGGATTTCGCGACTGAGGGAGTGAGGAGGAACTTTCATCTGGATAGCGTATTATGAGCAATTCAGCTTTACTTTTTTAAGCAAGAAACTATTGTAATACGGTTAGACAGGCTCGCTGATTTCCTCTTGTAGTTCCTCCACCCTTTATACATGTAGCAATACAGGATAATTGGTAATGATTTTGACTCCAATTTATAAGTTTCCAATCTATAATTGGAGTCAATCTCGTAGAGTGCATTCAAATTGATGAATTCTCGCGTCGAGTTGGTTTTACTGCAACTGGTTGACAAATAATTATTGTCCCTCATCGACGAAAATAAAAACGGATTTTTTAGTGCTCTGGTGGTGGTCATGATAAAAAATATACGGGCATAACAAACTCGAAAGTGAACTCGAAACAACGATTTCCTGATTACTAGATAGGCGTCGTATTTTATCATAGCTACAACGCCATCGTCCATCTTCTTATTTTGTTTTATTGTTCTCATTCTTTTCTATCAATTAAGACCCTTGTTGCCAATATAGTGACAATAGAGATTCCTTATTTATCTTTTTAAGCGATGACTAGGGTATCCATGTTGGAAATCCCTTAAAAAAGAATCAATATAGTTTGCACTCAAACACCGAAACACAAGCAACAGAATGTTTGAGCAAAATCTTTAGGATATTAATGTGGTCAGTACAACTTTGAAGATACTGTAAGTCAACCAGGGTGGGCATGACTTAATATAGTCACGTGACACCGACGTCAATTGCATAGTACTAAAATTAATGTTTGATTTTGAAGAATATGACAGCATCTCTTTTTTTAAGACACTGTCCAAGATAGACGAGGGGCATTGCACTCCGAAACATTTCTCCCGTCGTGGTAAAATCATTTCCATTTTACTTTGCCTCTGTTGTGTCTATTTACAAAATCAATGCAAGAACGAATTTTGAAGCAATGCGCCTGGTAATAACGTAATAGAAGAAAAATCAGATATACGAGTGAGTATCATGTATGATAGGTATGTAGCTTTCTTGTATAATAGCACTGAAGAAGGAACACGCACCACGACGTTCTGACAGTGGCCTACGGACATAAGCACACTGATAGACAAGGAGTGTCAAGGTCATGCCACAGCGTGCCAAGGCCAATTTGGGGGATTTCCCAGGAGGCAAAATGCATTATGGAATGTCGTCCCTGACCTTGAGCTTATGCGGGGGAAAATAAAAAAATGAAATGTCCTACTTAGCGTATGCCATGATATCAATGCTTCACTTTGTCTGTGACTCGTATATCACATAAATAAATTTGGGATATTTTGATTTATTTTATTAATTTGTGATGTCTGTGGCAGATAAAGCAGCGCAGATGGATAAATTACTCCAGAATGAAGAACGATTCGTGTATGATACATCGATGGATTGGACCAGACAGCTGAAGGAGCTACTGGTGCATTGTGGAAAACGGAGCGAAAGACATGGTATTCTTTCTTTTAACAGTTTCACAGAGATAGAGGAAGAGAAATATACAGAAGAAAGGAGAAAGTCAAAAGTTTTAGTAGATAGGTATAAAGATGCATATTTTGTGTGTGCTTTACAGTCATCATGTCTGTATGTGCAATATCTTAATAATCATACATATGTATTGTATTTATGAGTATGCACTCACCGTTGTATAGTTATAAGCATGATGCATTCATCGTATACAGATAGATGTCGGGGGCTGCAGAACTAACTTGTTTAGTGTCTGCCTGTGGGGGGGGGGGGGGGAGACGTAGTGCTAGTGGTTAGTTGGGTCAAGCTTCGCACCCCCTCCCCCCCCCCCCCCCCCCCATTGAGCGCCCCCACCTCCTTGAGGGGAAAAGCTCGAGGGTATGATTCCAGCCCCAAGACAGCCCCCTTCCCAGTTCCGATGACCCCACATAGTGAGTAACAAATACATATCATAATCACACCGATTACTCTATATTGATTAGCGTTACTAGTGTTTGATGTTCGCATTGCTGGCATTATGCAAAAGTCTCTTCAAGGATTAGATGACAACGAGTTATGTACCTTCATTAATTCTGAATTAGTTTATTCTGAACTCCATCAATCAGAAAGTAGATTTATGATTTTCATACACCATACATCAAGAAGACATAACTTTATTGTCAAAAGTATTTGCAAAGAAAGCTAGTATCTATGTATATACCACTTGTTGCGAGCAAAGTGGCGCACTACCTGTTCCAAACGCTGATTAATAGTGCTGTTTACAGCGTCATAGCTCTTAAATGTCAAAATCGATGGAGTGAGCGAAAAATATCAATTTTATGATATACGTCTTGTTCTTCAGCTTACGACTCCTAAAACAAGCACTGACATGCTTGCGTTAGTCAAGAGAAATTTAAAGTTTATACTATACCAGGCGTGGAGAGATGTGACATCCTGATTAAGTTACCCTCCTCCCAAACTTCTTGCCTTTGGAAACGTAGGACTCATACCAGATGGAGTTCGGATTAGGCCCTTGACGAGCACCTGTATGCGAGCTGCCATTTCATATTTTTCTTTTCGGAGCACAGTGCATGGACAATGATGGAGGATCCCTCTCCACAAACTCCCCCACACAATCTACTCTCGTTAAGTCACCCACAACCTACAGTCCCGTCTCTTCAGTCTACCCAAAATTGGGAAGTCACCCGCTAGGATGTTATCGGAAGATGTACACTGGTACCTCACACACAAACAGTTTTTTGAATGATATCATTCTTTATCTGAATTTAATTAAATATCGGGCTCATTTACACAATAAAACTATTATGAACAAAACTAAGCAGGTGTATTCTTCTCAATGGTAATGATGAATCCCATTCTTCTTCTTTTTTTTTAATATACAATGAAATATTTCATGCAAATCATGCCATGTATACAAAAGTGATATAAGATTCGGCATAAATCTCATAATACAAAAAGCTATCTTGTTCCACTTGATCAAACTATTCAATATCTGCTTCATGTCGATACACAAACTGCAATCTGGAGAATACAGCATTCCACCAAAACCTGCAGTAAACTAAGATTTCATAATCAAATCAATCGAACAAAATTCATAGACATGTATTTTTTTTTTAGCCTAGCACCCTACCCCTCCCCTCACCTAATTTTGTTATACAAAACATAAAAATCACATGTGCATAAACACAAACCTATACACACGCACACACATACGCACACACACACACATGCACACGCACACATACAATTAACCTCACACCCATTGATCTGTTTGGGGTAAAACCAAGCATTGTGCTATGTTATCTCACGAGAGAGCCTATGTAACGGCACAAAAATGCCCACACAGTCACGCACACCCACAAATGCAATGTCTGAGCGCCATGATGTATATGCGAGCATGTCAATCACAGCTAGGAATATCTTGCTTTCATGGACTGTCCAGCATCCGATCCCCTTAGGTATACAATGTATTTAGGATGTCTGAGCATCTATGAATATGAAACTGAAGATATTGCAGTTACATGTATTTCAAATTCAATTTCAATTTCGATTCCTGTGTTCCTCCCTCACAAGGAATAATTACAATATTGGATACTCTCTAGAGTCTGTAATGAACTTGAACCAGATCTTAAACTTGCAGAAGAAAATGCATTCTTGGTGAAAGCGTGCACGTGCCCTGAAACGCGCGAAATTTTTCAACTTTGAGCCATTTTCATGCCAGCGATAACACTAAATTATTGATATGAGTACAAAAGCATGGTTTTAAATGGCTATCACTTAGTTTGATGTTGGAGAGTTGGTTGAAGGTACTCGCTTGATTGTATACTTTGTCTAATAGCCAAAATATAAAAGACTTGCAAATTATCAGTTGAGAGGTTCTTGCTTTATCTCTCCTTAGATCTCCCTCTGTCGCACAGAGAAAAAAAAAAGACCAACAAGCCTAAAGAACGCACACACTCCGTGGCGCTCTTCAGTATGAGGGCCCACTCAAGGGAGGGTATTAATAGCTCAACGTCGCCTGAGGAAAGAAAAACACACCCTCGATAGACGCTTGCGTTTACCTACCGCTCCTTGATACGAGCTCGCAACGGGCCCGAGAACATCTTGCTGTTCGCCGCTGCCGTCGACGATCCGGCAAGCACGAGGCAAGGTCGATGACCATGGGACCAGTGTTCATGCCAGATTAGAGAAAAGCTTCCGACATGCTCACCAGTGTTTACCCAGATTAACACAGTGTGTGTGTATCTTACGAGCTAATAGCTACTTGTGGAAAAGTTCGTGCCGAGTAATCGTCCTCAGGATTACTCGTGCATTGCGCTATTAGAGTTGTTTTTGACGTACTTGTATCCGGACAGGAAATCTATGGCAACAAGGGACTGCATCAATAGTTTTATGGATGGTCCAGCGTTTTTACCTCACTGTCAGTCAATTATTTTACCAAGTGCTTATCAGAGAGTGACACTGTGTGAAGGTTTTAAAACGCTGGCAAATAACTTTGCTTTTCTAGACAGTTGAAACGAAAAGACCAATCTTATTTCTAATACATTTCATCAAAGTAGCAACAACACTTGCTTTTCTATTTTGTTTTTTTTTTTCACTCATGTAGATGATTGGTCTACATTATTGTGAGAGTCAGTAGGTGATAATGAGACAGTACAGTGTACCTCAATCTCACAGTGAAAAATCTCATTTCGTTCTGCCCTTTAACATAGTAGGGCATTTTTTTTTGTCTCAGCTGTTCTATGAATAATGTAACCCTGATCTGAATGAGGAGAAAACAGATTTTAAATAATCAATTCAATCTTTATTTCCGATTCAATATACAGTATAGATAAAAGATACATGTAAATATGAGCACATTGTACAAAAGTGTAGATATAAAAACATTGAAAACATTGACAAAACAGGAAAGTATTATGAAAAAAAACAAATAAGGAAAACAGATAGCATATAGGTACAATAAAAACACAAGCTCATGAACACTGTGTGTGCGGATAATGAGAAAATGGTATGTGCGTGTGAGAAAGCCAGAATAGGCTTGTTATGTTGCACATATACCCCGCCATATAATCATTATAAAAATAACTAAAAAGCTATTATGATATGTACCTAATTAATTACAGCAAAAAAAGAAAATATATATATATACTCTAAACAACATACAAATAAAAAGAAGACCCATTATCCATATCCAGATTCTGAAGAAGTATACGCTTGAGGATAAGTGAATAGTCTGGTTTTCCGATCAAATAATGTGTCTTAGCGCTAAAACAGTCTGGAGAAAGTGACAGGGAATAGGAAAATGAGGGGGGGTGGTTAAAGATTGAGAGAAATGACATTTAATGAAGAATGAATGGCAGGGTTGATATAAACTATTTCCTTCCACTGTCTGCTTCATGAATAAAAACAAATGCTATCTATAGGAGAGAGAGAGAGAGAGAGAGAGAGAGATAGGAAGAGAGAGAGAGATTGGGGTCTTAAAAAATAGGGACACAATTAAAGGTAAAATTAATTAAGATGTCACAATCCATATGTTTTTCTGGTTTGCTAGCCAGATGACTGGAAATAGTGATGAAGAGATTAGGAAGAGAGAGAAAAGAGAAATACAGAAAATAAGGCTGAGACTGTGATTTTAAAGTGACTGAGAAAGGCGATTGAATTTCAGGGCAGATAAGATCTTTGGGAAATCCACATAAATCCACCTCCGTCTTAATATCAATTCCAATCACAAATCGTACGTCAACCACAATACACGTCAAAGAATGGCAATTTCTTTGACTGAGAGAAAGTGATCTGGTGTGTTCATATTACCCCGTAATCTTCAGGTACTAGAGCGGATTCGAGCAAAATGGTTTACAAATAAACATAATCAGAGTACGTCACGGGCTATCGAGTGATCAAGACACGTGGCAATAATACCACAACAAGGGCCAATTTGACACGAGTTTAGCTTGCCATAAATCCATGCAATACTTCAGCCTAAAGTGATCTATACACATGGGAACTTCAATGGCCGTCTTCATTCACATCTATCATTGTTTTCAGTGACATATCTACGCAAAAAAAGTTAAAAAAAAGAAGACGATGAACCTATGAATAAGCATGATTTTGAGTTGTTTTGATTGAATATAGCGCTAGTCATTCTGTGCCATCAGCAGACCCAATTGCTCCCTCTTTTCTCTCCACAAAATTGCAGTCAGATACTTTCAACGAAAACATCGCAATTCCAGGAGCATTGATTCCAGGTTCATGACAGCATTTATGTAGACTAACTTCGTCTCACACAAGAATTAGGTCATGTCAATATAATTATTCGACATCACTTGAGATCAACAAACAAGGCTTAAACGAATCTTCTCGCTCCGCGTTTTCAGACAACCCCGCCATATTGCCTCGCTTACTCCATAGGATGTGAAGAAAGCTAGTCTGCTGTAACAGTGAGCATTCGTCTGTGTACCTCTCGCTCACTCACTCATTTAATCGATCGATCGATTCGATCAATCAAAGAATAAAACTTCAATCAATGGATATTGATATTTAAAGTTGGATTGAATGAATGTTGAAAAGAAAGTATTTTTGGAGTAGTGATGTATTTAATAAAAATTGTAATGTAATGAAGGAATGAAATTAAAAAGAGAATGAGGGATTAGTAGTGTAAAAATGGTTAAAAAGAGAGGTTATATGGATTGTGAAAAAAAAATGTATCAGAGTGTATCAAAACGTATTAATTGATGTTAAGTTTCGGTATTAATTTCGTTTCCATTGATGAAAATGATTATGAAACTGGTGAAGAGAGTTTTGTATAAATTTGCTTGTACATTGTGATTTCCATTGATGAAGAATACAATATTCTTTAAAAAATCAATCAATCAATCAATCAATCAATCAATCAATCAATCAATCTATTTATCTATCTATCTATCTATATATCAATCCATCCATCCTTCTGTCTATCTATATATCTTTGTATATAGGCCTATGTATATATATATATATATATATATATATATATATGTGTGTGTGTGTGTGTGTGTGTGTGTGTGTATTCCCATTCGAACCCATGAATGTAAATGGAGAAATGTATAGTTTTTTATTGTATTACTCTTCATTTCTTGCTTATAGTCATCTTACTGACTTTTTTCCTCTCAAAATTGATATTTTTCTTCGAGAATTTAAGATTAACTCAAACTATGTCGGTTTGATGAAATAACAAAACACTTTTCATTTGTGTAGCATCATAATTAGCTAAACAAAAATTAACTTTAATGTGTGTCTGTGTGAATCGACTGCGTGCCGTTGTCCCCAAATAATGGGATTATTTTTATTCGTTTAAAATGATAACTTTTGTAATTCCGTTTGTAGTGAATTAAACGAAAATGATCAAAGGTGCCTTTTCTTACTTCCAGAAATCTCTAGAAATCAAAGTAACATACAATCTAATGCTTATGTTGAAAGGCAGACAAACCATTACTAGGAAGCTTGGCAATTTTTCAAGAGATGTGATAACTGCAACACACACAAAAAAAAAAAAACAAATAAGCAAACAAACAAACAAACAGGTGCAATGATTGTTTAGGCACATCCATCAATGGGAAACACGAAAGGCCATCTCTTCGATTTTTTTTTTTTTTTTGGTAAACTTCTCGCGATTCGCTTAAACATTGAAAGTGACAAAGGATTATGTGAAGCATCGCTGAAAGCTTTGGTTTTTTTTTTTTAATTGTCTGCTCTTCGCCTCATCTGGGATTGGTCTGATCGCCTCGAAATCCAGCCTAATACCGTCAGACTGGAGACAACAGTCCATCAACCGATTGCTCTCAAAACTGTCTCATCTGCAGTGTGCTTAGGCGTGATCAGATAGACTGGACGAGGGAGGTAGGGATATACCTTATACCCGATGTTATTTGGGAGTAATCACGGCCGGATACATGATTTTGGCTCAATCACGACTTCTTGCAGCGAAAACAAACTCTTCCGAGTCGGATCTGCGCTGGCAATAATTACCTTGAAATGACCGGAGGGGTTTGTCGAGAGTTTTATGTTAAACCAGGAAGTATCTGTCAAACTGATGATGTGGCTCGTCATGTGTCCGGTTGCATTGATTTTTCCGGATAAATTGTTGGCTTTCAATGGCTATTCTCACACTAACGTGTCTTGTGATTGTAGTACATACTACATTTTATTGTAAAAACAAAAGATGTAATAATAACTAAGGTAAGATCGAAAGGAATATGTTCAACAGAAGAAAAACATTTTGGTAGAGAATTTGTTGGATAGGCTTCTTACCAATTCTTACCACAGTCTCATAGACCTGAAAACTATAATATGGTTGTTAGATGCTTGAAGGGGACAAACCCCATATTAATCACTCGATCATGATTGTGATTCACGTCATCAATGTAACAATGCGCAACAAATTGTCAAGAATATAGAGCAGCCAGTGACTCTAGTCATGGCCTACATTTTGATCGCAGCGTGTTTGACAGATTCAAGTTGAGCGAAAACGGAAATGAAAACACTTTATCTGCGTTTGTTTATTTGTGAAGTGACTGCACCGTTTTGTTTCTGATTTATTTCACTTGCAAGTGCAATACACCCTAAGCGTCATCGCGCTATTTCGGAAATGTGAATAGGCCAATTCTTCGTGCTGAAAAGCAAAATGCCAAATTTAATCCAATTCGATTTACATTTTGGTGTGAATCTAAGTAAGAGAACACTTTGATAAAATCTGAATGTGCAATTTTTCATTCACAAGACAATGTTAAAACTTTACACCGTCAATATAGCGTGGCAATGTAAAACACTGATCATAATATAGAATATGTTATATAAGTACCATTGCTACCCTGTTGGGGTTGTTGTGTCGTATCTTCAGTTGGCATGACTCGCCGTAAACACAGTGAGGGGCGAAACAACGTCTTCGATCTCCAGAACACTGTCCGGTCAGCCGTGATACACATCATGCTGGGGAGCTACGACTGTAAATCTGATGAATGAAACACATGTCGTCCTGAGGACAGCGTATAGAGGTCAAAGACCGTTTCCTCTCTGGGCAGACTCAGTGGCGAATCCAGAAATTCCCTAAAGAGGGGGTGCCTTTACAAAATTAAAGGGGGCGCACGCACCCCTCCCCCGGTTTTTTTTTTTTTGATCTTCTGTTTTAACAAAAAATAAAGGGGGGGGGGGGGCTCCCCCTGGATCCGCCACTGAGACTGCACTCCGATGAAGACAGATTCCTTTTCCATAGCTTGACTCCGCGGCGGTGAAAGATAGGCATGGACGTAAAAAAAAAAAATGGACAGGGCAGTGACTAGCTGCAGACACTGTGCACACAGGCCTTGATGTAGCATACAGTGGACTTTTCACTACTATATTAGGCTTACTTTAGAGATATCAAAGACCAATAAATCAAACACATATTTTTGAAAAGAATTTTCTCTAGAAACTTAGAAATGAAAGCAAAATAAATCATATCAAACCATACTTCTGAGAATTTTCTCTGAAAAAAAAAGTATGAACACATCGTCAAGTTTCTGATGATATTGTGATATTGTTAAGGAATTATTTCATGAGTAAAATGAGAGTGGAATGACAGTAAAATATGACAATGAAGATTTCGGGGAAATCTCTTACAACTGTAAAAGCATTTTCTCCTCCACGCATCATTCACAATGATACTTCATGGAATAACTTACTAGTAAACTTCAAGTTCAATCTTTTTCATTTGGGTTTATAACAGTGACTATCACGAACCTGATCTTCTATTTTTCAACATCAATAGTACTTCTAGACCATTACTAGAATGTCGAATTAGACCAAGTCTTGCTTGTGACAGGTGTGAAATTATGGTGTCAGAAGTTACAAATTTATGTAATCTGACTTCCTTTTTAAGCATGTATGAACGAAGGCTTGTAACAGGCAATTTAATGGGCACTAGCACACCCGGCATGATTGCAACTTGTGTGATAACTTCACAACTCTGAGATGAGTGTCGCCTTAGTTTTCTGTGTGTGTTTGTGTGTGTGTGTGTGTGTGTGTGTGTGTGTGTGTGTGTGTGTTTGAAAGCTTAATTTGAATCAGCTGGACGCTCCTCAAGTCTGGTGGAAATCTAAAAAGTTACGGATATCAGTGATGGTATGTTCACATCTTCATACGATAGCACGGGAAGACTGCAATTCAACAACGTGTGTTTGCATGTCTGTATGGAACATAACTGTGTGTGCGCGCGCGCGCGCGTGTGTGTGTGTGTACATGTATACAATGATGTTTTTGTGTCTTCTGTTATTTGTAATGATATATTTGCAATGTTCTCTCTCTATTATATAAACATACACATATATATTTATACATACACATATACATATACATATACATATACATATACATATACATACGCAAATACATGTATCATTAAGATAAATGTAGAATATTTAACACTTTCATGACTTCGGGATTGTTGCCCAGATATTTGTAACCACGTCTTGTTATTGTCACTCATTGTCAGAAGAAATGATCTTCCAAAAAGTACTCCAGCTAGGGAATTTATAGCAAATCTTTGTCAAACCTAATCACTGATACCCATGGAATGAATCAGGTATTCATTCATCTTTCTTAAAAGAGTGCTAGTTCAAGTCAAAAAACGCGAAGTTCCATCTCGAACTTGTTTGCTTTTTGTTTTTCTGTTCTTGCCTTGCCTTAACTTGAGTGTCTGTGTGTTCTCTTTTTGGACGCTGTTTGTTGGAAGCCTTGCTTCTCGGCACGTGAAACTTGATGGCCCGAGTCGGAGTAAGCAGGCGGCATGCAAAGACTGCCTGCCACTTTCTCTACACCTGCGAGATTTGAATGGGGTCACATGCAGACATGGCCAATCGGAGGAGGGGAAGGGGGAGGGGAGGGGAGGGGAGAGAGATTGAAAGGAAGGGAAAAATACCAAGAGGAAGAGAGGGTGAGAGATACGGAGAGAGAAGAGTGAGAGAGGGAGGGGGAGAGATACATAGCGAGAGAACGGAAGAACAAGGGGACGAATACAAAGCAGGGGCGGATCCAGGAATTCTGTAAGGTGGGGGGGGGGGGGGGGCAAAATATTTATGGTGCCCCTTCCTGGTTTAACCCGGTTTAATCACCTGGCAAAAACTAAATAAATAAATAAAGGCCACTTTCGGGTTTCATCGGCTGACAAGAAAAAAAAAAAGCTTCAGCGCAATTTTCTCTGGAAGAAAATCAAAAGGGGGAAGACGCACGCGCCCATTTTAATTTTTTAGTCTTTTTAATTTCTTTTATTTTGAAACAAAATAAGGGGCGCGCCCGGTGCCCCCCTCCCCCATGATCTGTCAGTGCAAAGAGAGACTGCATTCTTAGAGGGATGGAGAGGGAAGGAGAGAAAGAGATTGAGGGAGAAAGGAGGAGGGGGAAAGGAAGGGAGAAGAACGAAATGACGTTTAGGGCGAAATGGATACGTCAATGTGTCACATGAAGCATGCTACCAAACAACGAACAGTTCCACGAATTCTCCTTTGCAAATTGACTTAACAGACCGATTATAACCACAGAAGCAAAACAACAAAACGTGCTCTTATCTAGAAGGTATATACTCGAGCAATTCGATATGGCTCTATGAGTATAACGTGATTATGTAGCCTATTCTATTGCAAGATTTTTTTTTTCTAATGTCAGCAGTACGTAAAGTACCGACAGATGTTGCCTGTAAGCAATATCCTCATGTGTTTTAACCACAAAACCATCCATTTCGGTAGAGTGATCTGATGATTTGTGGTAAGAGAGGCATATGAAATCATAATGTCTCTTTGCTGTTCTTGTCTAAAAGCCACAAAATTGTCTTTTTAAAAAAAATCGATTTCCTCATCCCAAAGTTCGGTATAGACGGGATCTAAGGTAGATATGAACAAACTTTTGGATCTATTGCATTTTGTCTTCTTTTCCCCGTGCATTATCGCAAATTATAAAATGGGTTCAAGAATGTAGCCAATAGGAAGCGCTGAAATGAGACACACCTCCTTCCTTTACTTCAGTACAACTGCACTGCCTGTAATCCTATGGTAGATTGCCGATCGTCTGTGCGCGCGGCGGCTCCTTTGATGAATTGCATGCATACGCGTACGCGCTGTCAATCCTGTAAACAACTTCTAGTTCGGGCTGCCGGCCGGCCGGCCTGTCTTCCCTTGTGCATAACATATTATGTGGCGTACGTACGTATACTGTACTATACGTACACTTTGTACAGTACAGTAGACCAAGCGTTATGGGACCGGACGCGTACATGGAGTCACTTTGAAGAGCAAATCCAACGATTTAGCAGGTTGATTCTCACGCCGTTTTCAGAGTATGTTGTCTAGTAGGCCTATATGAGGAGTCTATATCAAGTCTTTAAGGTAAAGGGTGCATATTCTATGTAAAATAAGTAAGTTTTCATGCGGGTGTCCGGAAACCCAACCCCCCATTATACTTATACTGTATGTGCGGGACTTCCGCGAGTGCGACGTGCGTAAAAGTTTGGGACGAACATCTTCGGACGTCTTGACCCACAAAGGTACGTGAAAAACGCTGAAAAATGATGTTAGTTTTCGAATTTTCGACCCATTTTATAAAACAAATGATGCACAGGATTATTTCGTGGCGTTAGTGTAGGCGTAGCTCACTCTCGGGTATTTACAATGTAGTGCAACATGCACTCGGCTTCGCCTCGTGCATGTTTCACAATTGTAAATACCCTCGAGTGCACTACGCCTACACTAACGCACTCTATCCTGTGCATCATTTGTATATTAATATTCTCGAACGCAGACACAATGTATGTCTTTAAATCGTGAATCTGAGCTATGTTCGTTGTCTCATCGGAAATCGGAAATGTGCTGATCCGGAAGATTTCAAACAGGCTCAAAGTCGCTTTCTCAGCATCACCTCGTTTGTCGTATAGGGTACTCCGCCATCTTTGCTTGCACGTTTCCATTGACCTCCTTATCTGGTGGCCACATGAAATAGATCGAAAATCAAGCCACACTCAATGAAAAGGACAAGCAATCTACATCGCTCTACAACGAGTTCGGGTTGTTTGCGCATGAACGGTCTGCATTTTGGAGTAAGTATTTCAAGTACTTTGAATTGATTTACAAGTTAATGACGAAGAAAAACAGATCCGGCGAGTTGGCGCATTTTCGTTTTCTGTGTAATTTCGACAAATTCAAAGAAAGAAAGGAGGGGTGGGATGCAATGAGAAAGCGGAGAAGAAAGAAAATAAGCGGAGGGGCACTAGAAGCGTCTTAAAGTCGTCACACTTTAGATTACTCTGATTGAGGTTTCTTTTATCTATCTTAGATTCCGATAATGACATTGTATGACTCGTCCATTTCTAGAAACTTACAGCAGAACATGTTAAGACAGCCATCCAGTAGGCAGAATTGCTTTGAGGAAATCGGTTTGGGGGTTAAATGCTGCAATTCGCACAGCAAATTGGGTATAGGAGGTCAACGCAAAATACCATAAAGATATGCTGCTTGAAAAGGCCAAAAGGTGTTGAATATCCAAACATTTGTGAATAAGGACATGTAAGCTTTAAGATTTAGCCTTAGATCGAATTTTGAGACGAAGATATTGCTTTATTCAGCTAATTACAGTGCTCTTTGTTTCCTCTCTGTGGTTTTATTAGGGTAAAGTGGTGACGCCTAACACACACACACACACACACACACATATATATATATATATATATATATATATATATATATATAAATTATATGTATATATATATATATATATATCTTTATGTATTTCAAATTGATTGAGTGGCACACAGCTCATTTAACTTGTCTTTTAGATGGACCTTTTTTTTTTCCAATAACACAATTATTTTGTTCGAAGGGTTCAGTGTAGGTTATGAATATGATAATTATCTTCCCCTCTTTCAAATAATCAAAATACCGTTTATGTATTAGGCCTATGTGATACATTTATCTTTTTTTACTACTGAAGTGAAAGCAGTCATCATATGCATATGAATATTATACATCTTCGCTTAAGGCGAGAAACTCATAGAGAAAGAAACTGTGGATTGTATCGCCTTTAAAACAACTATCTCAACAAGCACGACAAGGGCCGCAGAACAAAATGGGGGGGGGGGGGGAGGAGGATCCTCAAGCGACGTTCTTTTCCCTCTTTACTTAATCTATCACTTAAAACCCAGGAAGAGGAAATATGAATTTCACAAGCGATTACCATCATCAAGAATAACTGAAACCCGAAACCCGAATAACGTCATGATCCCAAAATTCATTCATTAGATTGTTTCTCCTGCTCATCAAGCTTTTTGAGTATTCTTTTTCTCATTTCCGTGTGTGATGGCATATAAAAGAAATCCACGCTTCAAGCGCTGACAACTCTAAGCGGGGACAGTCTAAATCCAAGACTTAATACTTCTGAAATCAAGAACAGTGTTTACCCGCACAAAATTCTCTCCGTACCATAGAAATTCACTTTGGACATGTCGGTAATGAAGAGTTCTTATTGCCTCTAACTGAGATTGACATGAATAATCTGAACTTGGTGGAAAAGAACAAGCGGAAACGTATCCCATTACGAAGCGGTTACAGGCTACAGCTTCTGCCATTCTCCATTTTGTAATCAGAGCAAAGTCGGATTTGTCCAATCTGCAGCATGATCCAGTGCACCAGACGCTGAGCCAGACGAAAATTGTTAAAGTGGATCGTCTGTAAGCAAAATATATCGAATGCAGACGGTAACGATGAATTAATTTGGGAGTGCGATTGAGTTTTCCCGCGTTTTTCCCCAATTTCACTACTGTGTCAAACTCCGGGAAAGGTGTCATGATAGAATGAATCCGCCTTGAAGTTCAGAGAAGTGGACAACGTACAAATCTGTGAGCAAAACAACTTTATCTATCGTCAATCTTCTTTTTCTGTATTCATTTATTTGCTTTTACTATCATTTTTGTTGTTGTTGCTATAATCGACTAACAGACGGAAGTGGATGTCTCAATGATGCACCGGCATACCGAGCTGTAAGGCGTGTAACGTTGTAAAGTTCCCTCATTTTAGTACTTTTGTAGAAACCATATATGTAATATTAGTAGGCCTACGAGGTGTAGCAGTGGGTGTGTGTGTATGTGTGTGTGTGTGTGTGTGTGTGTGTGTGTTTGATTCTTTGTTGTCGTTGGAATTTCTAAAACCCCGGTTAATCGCTAATTCTTACCCGTTGGGAGTACGCAACATGGCTTTTTTTTTTTCGTACGTAAACCTATATTCTAAAAAGGTACATGCTTGTTATTAAGACTTTAGTAATGACGTATAGACATAGAAAATATATTTAACATAATCACGCAATGGGTATATGCATGATATGAATGGAGTTGCCATTGTTATTTTTCCTGTCTTAATTTTGACCCTCCTGATTGCATCCGGCGGGATTTTCTTTTCAGTATGTATGTGTGTGTGTTTCTTTGTGACTTATGTTTGCCCAGTTCCTTTTTTCTTGAAAAGTACATAGTACGATTTCTGTTTCTTTGAATCGTGGAGTTAGTCATGCACGTTGATGATTTTGCCAAGCATGCATGCTTCACATATCACAAGTTCCTCCGAAAGCATGGCGGGAAAAATTATCGTGATTTCTGGGCTTACCATTTCATTCTGTGTTTTACATTTTTTTATTTTTCTAAGCCGTTTCTCGGTGACCAGTATAAACTTTCATTTTGTTAACGTCAAGAATCATTATTGCCTTGTTTTATTCATTGTATCTAAAAGCAAAATGAAAAAAAATACAAACGGTAACGCACTCTACCGCGTTGTAGATCCAGTTTCTGTTTTTCATGAAGTACATTGTACCGATACAGCATATCGTACTATAAACACGCGATGACCAAAGTGACCGCTATGTCAGGCTTAAAAAGCGTTCTACTATTAATCCTATTTCCATCCACCTACCAACAACACGTTAACTTGCTTTTCTGAATGACTTCCCATCCACAATGCACTTCTAACACTTCTCCCCATTAAGCCGCTAGTCGCAAGGTAGAGAATATGCTCCAAAGGTTGTCCAGCTGAAAATGGAAATTGAAGATAATAATGACATATTAACGTCCTTCAGCCAGAACGTAGAGCTTAAAGTATGTTTCGAGATATCGAAACGTTCAGCTTTTATGTAACATGTTACTACGGGATGTTTCTTTTAAGACGATATTATCACACAACACCTTTTTCAAAATTGATAATAGACGTAAAACTTCAATAACATTGTCAACATTCAGCAATCCACAGAGAGAATCTACTTTAGAACCGGGACTCTCATGAATGACTATACTTGTAGAACATTGCCCGGTGGTCTATAAGGCACTATTGACACTTTCATGTTGAAGCAAGAAGAAACCCCGAAATTTTAGTGTAGGAACCTACATGTCAGTGGAAATAGTGATCTTGTTCATGTGTGTTTATGTGTTTGTGTGTACGTTTGTTCACGTGTGTCGTCCTGCAAAGAAAAAAAAAAGAGTCTCCAGGCATTATAACACAGTATACTTTATATAAATGCATCTTGCTTTCTTTGACGTTTTCTTTTTCCTCTAAGGTGAAAATGAAATCATCTTCTTCAATGAAGCAAGAGAGCGAAGCAAACTCTTCTCCTCGCCAGCGCTCATTTTGTAATTAAGTAGAAAATGACAGTGACTATAGTCTGCAATCCTCGGATTTCGCGCCTAACCTTTCGTGGCGGGAACACACTGTTATTCGACCTAACTCCTGACTTCGGGCTGACGAAGAGGGCCAGCTCTGTTTTCATAACACGACGCGCTCGCGCGCGGCTAACGACTCGAACCGAGAGGGATGGTATTTCATGGACTTCCTGCCACTTGATTCGGCTCCTCCGCTTTGACGCGAGAAGTACTTTATATCGTTTTCAGACAGTACTGATGAAATCTATAATGTTGCCATGGTAATGGAGGCGGCACTTCAGTACAAAGCATTAGTCGGTATGCCTACCCATCTCTCCTCCAGAACATCACGATCCAATATTGGTTGAGGTAATTTTACAATATAATTTTTGACCTATCGAAGTTCATATAAAAACAATTTTGAACTAGTAATTACGTGAAAAAGAGCATTCATCCATCTTCAAAAATACCAATAAAAATAAAATTCTCTTTTATAATGTGTATCATTTTAAACAGGTAATTTGTAATTTACTTCTGTGACATTCTTCCGGAGCTTTGATGGCAACTCTTTTGGGCTCCGTTTATGAATCTGGTCGCTAAATTTAGGAAACAGAATAATATTATTCCCAACTCTGAGCATTTAGCATCAACAATCTCGGCATATACCTCATTGTCTCTTTTCTCATATCTTCTTTTCCCTCGTTCTTTCTATAGTTATCTCTCGCGAGGCCTTTTCAGCCATTCTCGTTCCCATCTGGCCTCACAAAAACACCTTCCGTTAATTACCACTCTCCATGGCGCCCTCTTTCCCTCTCTCTCGTCGGCTGCTTGAAACCCAGTTCGGCCGTCAGTTGTGAGCGCGTGAAACAAAAACCTGCCCCGGCGCTACCGCAGATCAAATGGCCAGAAAGTAATGAGTTTTTTCCCCCTTTAATGTCCCAGCAGAAAGCTAAAACGCACCGCCCGACATCATAAGGTGCGACTTGGAGTGGAAAGCGTCACTTGTATAGGGGAGCGGCGTGAACGCCTGACTCGGGTGGGTGCGGAAGGGCGTAGAGTCAGAGAGAGAGAGAGAGAGAGAGGGAGAGGCGAGGGGGGGGGGGAGGGAACAGACAGATAGACAATATGGGGAAAAGAGGGAGAAGAGAGACGAATAAAGAGTGAGAGAATCGCAGGGGAAGAGAGAATGACAAAGCAATCAACCACGGGTGTAACGGAATGGGGGGGGGGGGGGATGAGGAAAGCCTAAACTCGCATACTTGTTATTCAATTTAGAATGTGTATTGCATGACGGATAGAATGATTTTTGATTTGCTAGGTGCGATTTAGTGGTATTGGGTTCCGCTTGTGTTTTTCCCTGGCATATGTAAACGGATGTTCCCCTAAAGCTGTGGTGTCGTCATAACGCAATCCTCGTGGTTTTTGTCAGCGCGTTTGAACTAGTTTTGCATTTCAAAACACCCAGAGGAACAGCGGGCGGAGGATGATCGATGAAAAGCGAAAAGTAAGCTCCTTCCCATAGAAAATCAATGTATGCAATTAATGCATGTAAATAACCCTTCAAAACCAAAACATTTTCTTCCTGAGATAAAACAAAAATAGATCCAGTAGCACTTTGAAGGGTAACGACCGACTACTAATTATTTTACAGTCTCTCTTCATGTTTTTAAACTTAGCAATGTCATGTAAAAAAATAACATTCATTGCTTGCACCTGACACGGCTGGAGACCTCCCGCGCAAACACGCACACACACAAACACACTCGCACACACACACACACACACACACACACAAACCGAATCTCACAAAATAAAACTGAAAGTTTGAGCACCAACGCAATTCATATACAGTCAAATGGGAACTCCTATATCAAAGATGAATTCTACATTCACTTTTAGTACGTTTACTTGTACTCTAATTTTAAGGACTGATCTATCATGTTCAAATGAAACTGCTGTCGGGTCTTTTCTCATAAAATGCGTATAATATTTGCAATATAAATCATGCCAAATTAACTCTAAAGTGATGATATTTCTTGATGAAGTTCTTCATTTGGTGTGTTTTTTCTCCATAAAAGAAAAATGTAACTGCCTCTTTTAAGTAGCGACGCACTAAACCTATATCGGCTCAGTGGTGTACTTCGTGCACAGCAGTTGACACGTCTCACATGATAACTCTTGTGTGTGTGGCACGGACGCACTTGGGCAGTGGTGCGGGTTACACACAGACGGTCACAGTTTATGTTGGTCAGAGGATATAGTTATTGTAGCAGCACTATAAACGAACGCTGTCCATTCCAACCATCTTAAATCTATGCCAGGTCTTCTCCCTTCAAGAATATCACTGAAGTCTCTTCCATAGGCATCGTCACACGACACTGGTCCTTCGGCCCAGCGTGAGGACGGTTGCAAATTAACCCCATTGTCAGGGTCACACGTCTAGCTCGATATATCTCGCTGAGTCAGATCAGATGGCTCGGTGTATAGTGTGCATCATGCCCTCGGTTTTTTTCTTCTTCTTCTTTGGGAGAAACGCTCAAACGACTCTACGACCAATCTGTCATATTTATTTGTAGTGCATGTTTGTCATCTGCCACGTGCCAAGAGTAAGCGACATACATACTTATTACAGGTATACACTCACGTGCGAATTAATATACATTGTATTCATTTTATGAAAGCATAGCTTTCAATTATTATCGAAACAAAACATCTGCATACATTCTTTCTGTCTTTGTGTATTAAAGAACACGTTACTTCCTTTGACGACTGGCGTAATCGAAAGAAAAACCACGAAATACCAACCTGCTAACACATACAGAAGTATTTTGATCTATTAATAATGGCGTTCATTATCAGGATACGCATACATGGGACTAACGCAGGGGCCGAGGAAGGGGGGGGGGGCATCATAAACCCACCCCCCCCCCCCCCACACACACACACTGAAAAACGTTCCGCGATCCTTGTTATAAGTGCACAAACTTTCCTTTTTTTTTCCTTTTCTCTCTCTTTCTCTCTCTCTCCTGCGTTCTTCGTGATACAGAGTGCATATAAACGTGCGAATGATACAACCCCAATCGATGTCAAATTAGCTAATTGAATCCATCCCTTTGCACATGGGACCAGTGTCATGGGTCTCTCGACTTCTGATCTATCAACGGTGAGTGACATTTGGTCTCAAAATTTGCCCGCCAAAACTGGAACTGGAATCAAGGAGACATATATCCCGCAAGCGGACAATAGCAAATATGAAATGAGAAATGGTAATATAGAATGATGACGCAGAAGGAGAAATATTGAAACATAGAACTGCTGTCAATTTGTGCCATATTGATTGATACATCGCTGGCGAAAGAATTCCCTAGGTGGACGGTGTTCAAATATAGCTCCCGATTGTGTAACCACACACCGGCAAGGGAAAGACAATTGTCGCTGCGGGAGTCGACATTAATATACGGTACGATTACCTGTATCCCACACGGCAAAGGACACTCCGTGTCAGTCAATGATCGACCCAGTGCCTTGTCTAGCAGGTGTATCAGTACTGGTAGGAAGAATCATTGCGGATTCATCGTGGTAGAATGGTACATTGACTTTAAAGGGGAAGCACACCCCAAAATTAATAAACTTTAAAAGAAAGAGAAGAAATATTTCCCTACAGAACGATAAATAAATGACAAAAATCGGATGAGATATAAGGAAAATATGACATTTTGAAATTTCACATTTTTCGAAAAACATTTCTTCACCAGTCCTTACGAACATTCAAATGAGAAAGTTGATGATGTCGTGCTCTCACTATTTCTTATTCATTTCATATACAGAAATGACAAAAGTGTCATATTACATGCAGCTGCACAAACATAAAACGTGCCTTTACACCACCCTAAATAAAAAAGAACAAATGTTAACTCCGATATGTCTTGGTTTGAAAACATTATTTTACTTGTATTAGCTGAAATAACAATTTTCCTAATTTCATACATAATCATACATGAAAAGTTGTTGTTCTCTTTCTTTTGAAGTTTATTAGTATCTAATTTTGGCGTGGATTTCCTCTTTAATGGTTGACGTTGTTAATGAAATGAATGACATTTTGTAATAAAATGCAAATTTGATTGATCTACCATATTATGATGTTATGTCATGTTCATGTAATTCCTTGTTTTTGATGCCCATATACTTGTAGTCAACTTTTCCAGTTTTGGTATAGTTTTTTTGGCACTATACTGTGGATGGTTATATGATTCTACATGGTGATGGAGGGAGCAAGATATGAATAGTCACGCATACTTTTAGCAGTTTCGTAGTGTTTTTAACGAACACCTCTCTCTCTCTTTCAAATCTACCTCCACAAAATAATGATGAACCTGATTTTTTTTAAAACAATAAAATCATGAATGCTTTTTCGGAATTTTCTGTTGAGCTGCCATCACACTCTCATTTCCGAAATAAAACGATTGAACATAATGCCTGAATTTATTGACCATTATCATAGGTGAAAACTCGATTAATTTTCTTAGTAGTGACGTAATGGTGTTCATGACGTCATTAATTGTCTAGCATTTATGTCGTTTGCTAGGCTTACAAATTAGTTTATGGAGCGAAAAAAATCATCATCATCATCATCAACCCAAACAAGGCATGGAAATAATAGTCAACTTTAGCCGCATCAAGCACTTCTCATGTAAAAATCAATAGCTCTTTTGAGTAAATGGATATTAACAGCTTCCCCACCCATAATAATGGGTGATGCTGTTGTCATTCGTACAAATTTCTAATGAGCAATTATCATCAACCCCATTAGCGTGTGCTATTTGCAGGGGTTTGTTCTCATAGTTCCAATTTCTCTCCAATCAATAAGAGCTCTTTGTACCCTCATTTTCCTCCGTTCATTTAGTAAATTTGCTGCTCAGGAGGCGGTGATCCGTATCGAACTAGCGAGGCGTGCTACGATGTCTACCCTGATATAGAAAGCTGTTTTTAATCTCTTGCATGATGCAGTGTTTGTTTACGATGCCTAATAGCCTCAGACTAACCATTGCTTTTACAATAATTCATCTGTGTCTTTTTATCTCTGTAGAGCTGAAATTCTGAGTTATGAACATCTTTTCACGATATAACTACCAATATACACAGACCAACCACCGCTTTAACCATAACGTAACTTTGTCAAAAGTCAAATGTGTTGACTTGTGAAAATGGATGCCATATCAGAATAGAAGCATATCTCATTAATATATATTATGTATGTATATATATATATATATATATATATATATATATGTATATACATATATACCTATCATTCATAGTCCATAAGCCCAAGGATATATACATGTATGTTCGAGTGGTGGAAAATACTGGCCAACTTTATAATCCCTGCTTTATCGCGATAACTATGACCACAATATATAGAAAGTACTTAATGTTAGATAAAACAATGCACAAACCAGCTTGTCACTTAAACTTAAATCATTTTGATTTCGTTGAACTTCGTATTCTCTTGGCTGAATGTTCTATCGCAGAAGTATATTCGGCTGTTTAAGACAATATTGAAGGAAATATTTTAGATCATAGGCAGTAATGTCGGTTATACCTTTGTGAAGGTCGTGATGATTTTTTTTTCTCAGACGAGAATCAGTCATCTACAATAGACATGTTTTGGTTTTCAGTTCAGACCTAGAGATACCCCTTGCAAGTTTGTCATAAATATTTACAGGTTTCCCAAAATGTCTAATTGCTAATAAGTTTTCTCAAATATCGACTGAAACTGATAGCCAATCTCCGTCTAGCTAGCCCTAGAGTGTCCAAGTAAGCCCTTTGACAATTTGCTTGTATCATCGAACTTGTATTCAGTAGAGAGTATTACTCGCAGACCAACACTATTGACGTCATCAAACTTTAATACAAGGCAGCCGAAGCCCTGGGCCTTGAGAACAAGACATGCTCGTCCAAACAGTGTGTGTGTGTGTGTGTGTGAATAACTATGTTCCTACATGAATGACGTCAAATACGCTGATTCTGCGACTTCATGGGATTTATCCATGATTCGTCTTCGTCAACACATTTTCTCACTATGGAACACTGCATGCCACCAACTGTCATTGCGTCGTGCAAGATTCCATTGGCTATCGCTCCAACTAATCAGAAGCCGAGTTTCTTATTTGCATACCAAGACATACGCAATCGGATCTTGTCACACCTGAGGTGCTCGGTTTATATAATTAAAAAAAAAAATGTTTACTGGGTTCGCGTCCTATCTATGTTTTCTGTTTTCTGTAACTTTCCTTTTTATTTGTTGTACCGACCTTTGGCAAAGGTAATTGCTTCATTGCAATTATGACGTCAGTTGCTTTTCGGAGAACCCATTAAGGTTCCAATGAAGATTTAGAAAGCAGTGGTAAACACGCTCCACTTGATATTGCCCAGATTTCATGACAACATCCCAGATGGCAAAGTCTTTAGATTTTTACAAGTTTCCTTTTCTTCTCTACCTACCTTCTCCTCAGAGGGTTGATTGTATGAATCCATTGATGACGTCACGAGTCTCATTAACTCTGCCTACTACCAGAAGACAGCAAAGTGTTCAATCTGCAAGTCACATCGATAAATTAACTCTCATTTTCTCATACTGGTAATAATAATGATAATACAATAGTGAAAATAATTATAAAACTAAGGTATAAGGTCATCCTATGTAGTCTCTTTTGAACATGACTTTACCTTTCCATATTCTTGCATATTGTATAACACTATTTTATATCAACAAACGTCAATTTCAATTCAATTTCAATTCAAGAGAATTCAGAGAGAGTTCAGAGTTCGTCTTGTGAGGGTAAGGCTTGTTTTGTCAGTTGAGAGTAAGAAGGAGCTTTAAGACAATTAAGATGAAACTCATGTTTTATACAGTCGAAAGGTAAGTCTGACAATTAATTTCACATGTCTATGCATTGAATTATTCACCATTCAAAAAATGGACGCAAAGTTTGGTTGCGTAATTACAATCGCAGAATAGACAAACAACAAAAGCACAAGCTGCAGAATCGATCAGTTAATAATGTGCAACTGTCTAAGTAGCACAATGAATTCCATCGTGCCATCGCTATCGTTACCGTACATACAAGATAAATTGTGATATTCATGCGACCTTTACATTCTCGATTAGGTAATGAATAAGAGTCAGTCGGTGGAAAATCAAATATAGACAGTGAAAATACCTCACACAAAGGATTAATCATTTGCAACAAGTCTCGTTGATTCAGCTTGCGCTAATAGACGGGAAGCTAAAGGTGAGTCGGATGATGTGGAGGAAGAAATGACATTTGGAAAAGAATTGAATTCGTATTAGGAACCACGAGTCTAATTGGATGCACTTTTGTTCAAGGATTACGAAATCGTGAGCATTACGCCTGGTAAAGTAAGCACTCGGCAACATTTCTGAATACTAAAGCCAAACAGACCGGAACTCGATGTAGCTTGTGAGAAACATGCTTAATTTCGCAGGATATCTGGATTGAGACTACTATAGGCAGATGTAAACCGTGAGTGATTCTGGTTTTGTTTCATTTGCCATAGCAGAGCTGTCCGACATCGTGTAAATGTTCTTCAACATAGATTCGCTTATTTTTGTAACAGATGAGACGCATTTTTAACCTCCAGGATTTTTCAATTCATATTGCTCATCGAAGATTTTAGTTTCTTACAGTCATTTGCTTAGTTCCTGAAGATTCGATATAAGAAAAGAATGAAAGAAATAGCGAAATATTCCCAAAGAGAACAAAATATAACGTAAAGTTGATCATACTGACGTCCACTTCATACACTTTACTTTACAAACGGAAGGCACACTCCATGACGATTACTCGAAGCTTTTCTCCTCAGAAAATATCGCCTTGCTTTCAGAGATACAGCACATACTACACAAATAAAAGACAACAACAAAACACAACACAACATGACCAAAATATGATTACAATACTTCAAGAGAAATGTTAGTGTGTCTTTGTTTGACAGATCTCTTTCTTTTACAAGTCACAGTGCGTCACACTCTCTTCTGAAGGAACGGAGAAGTAACAGATTTACATTCTACTGTCATCTTTGTAGTTTTCGGAGGAGTGGACTTGACGATTCATGCTTCGTGAATTGGAAAAAAAAAATGCATTCCCGCTTTGGATCTGCTTCAGAGAGAATAATGTACGCCGAGTTGTATAAACTTGGAATCCATGGGCATTCACCTTCTGCCGCACTGCTTCACTCCCGTATGAATTATGCCGCCCCGAGGTAGAGACGGGCGAGGAGGCTAAGCGGCTTGCTCATCAGCAGCAGCAGAAAAAATCTGAAATTTTACGCTCATGCACCTGAAATATGCCCAAAGCTGGTGGCATTCTCGGTTATTTACCTGCTAGTACTTGTAAGAGGTCACTGATGTCTTCACTCTGGGTCGTGTGTATTTTGGAAAAAGAAAAAACGGTTACTGCAGAAGCGTTTTACAATATATTCAAGCTGTATCTAATCTTTTGTAACAAAGGGTGTTTTTTTTTTTTTGGACAAACACAAAATTTTCCAAGACTTGCACGACATAGTAACAACTAGTAGGCGGCCTACATGCAAACTGGTTTCAAGTTTTGAAATGCATTGAGTATGTACATGTGGAAGGAGTAGCTTTTGACTAGACTGTAGTCATGATATACACATATACTACGAAACAGAGAATGCGGCAAAAAAAAAAAATCACAGATATAATCATCTGCACTTACAGGTGGCAAAGCTTATTGGGATCCGTAATCCTCATTCTCCTCATTATCCTTATCCGAAAGCCGAAACTCGAGGTGAATTAGCGCAAAGAGGAGTAATTCGTGCTAACAACTTCAACTACAATGTACATTATTCGGCAGGATTCTCGTAAGTTCTTTGGAGCTCTCCCGATTCGTAGCCGACCCCTTTATGCCTTTGGAGACACCGGCCGCGCCTCCTCAATTCGTGCTCGATATCACTGATTTATGCACCCATTGCACAGTTTGAACGGGTTTACCGACTGCTCTAAGATTGAGAATACATGCCTTTAATCATTGTTGAAAAAAAAGTTCGTCAATTCAATATCATGACACGTAGAATTATGTGAATCTTCACTTGTTTCCAATGCATAGTCTGCAAAATGTGACGAATTTTTCTTTCTTCATACTAAATGAATACTACATCTGCTTGTAGTATTTCTAGTACTGGTGAGACAACAATCGAAAGAATTATTGCAATACACCGTAATAATATATAAATAATGGCAAAATAAGGGCAAACCATACAGTTTACTCATTTTTTCTCTTTCCCACAGGGTATAAGATGAAACTGCGACACTTCATGTGTCGACATGGAAAAAGGCAAAGTTTTCTTTCGGGCTTTTCAGATTATTTTTTCACCGATATTATACAAATGGACCTTTAACGCAAAGCAGATATCGAGTTGCTCAGAAATACATACCGAGATGATATTATCATAAGGTCTCATCCCTGTCTTTTAACCTTTGCTTGACCTTTTATATGTGGCAATGACTTCAGCTCGCTTATGGGTTCTTTTTTCCTACAGTGTGTTCAACATTCAATATACCCAAACAACGCATGACTAGAGACTAAAGGAGGTTTATGTACATTATGGAATCACGATGCCTATGTTGGGACGTTATTGCGTGGTGGTGAGTGATGCGCTCGAGCTGTGACGAATGCGTATCTGAAATGTAAACAACGCTCAGCCGAGCTGGAACTGAATTGACTCAAAATTGGTCCGAGGGTTTGAGGAGAGGTGATGAAGTGTGCTAACAGAGGTACGGGGAATTGAATAAGAGAGGAAAAGGGGGGGGGGGGGGGAGGGGGGAGGGAGGGGAGGAGTTATGGAATGGGAGAGATGGAGAGAGGGAGAGACAGTACGATGTATTTGCACACACAATACCGTGCATCATAATCTATTATCCATATTATATATAATGTATGCCTGTGGATTATGTACAATGTGTGATTCTGCTTTTACTTCTACTACCAGTACACGTATACTACCACTGTAATTCGTACTTCTAGCACTATAACTACTACTACTATACAACTAATAATAATACGTGAAATGCCAACAATGATGATGAAAATGCTAATAATAATGATATTCAATAATACATTGCAATGATATCAAGACGAATGATATCAGGATGATATCAATCAGAAGAAAAAGAAGAAGAAGAATGAGAAGAAAAATAATATGGTTTCTCTACTGTGAGTAGCACTACTATGTGGCTAACAGAAATCACCACAAATTAGATTACAAGGTGAAAGTACCTCGCCTAGGGTTTATCATGCATTATTGAGCATGACAGAAATGAAAAAAACAAAATGTGACGGTACACAAAAAAAAAAAAATAACTGCGAATGAAACATGTTATTGTGTATACAACATTACACTAGCTTACGTCATAATGATTGATCAAAATATGGCGACAGAGATCGCCTGAGACTCGTGCCTCAAAAAAAAAAAAGAAAAAAGAGAAACTATGGTAATGAATAAAGAAATGAACTCTACACGGGAAAACAATTTACAAAGTTTGGCAAAGAAATAGTTTTGTTAGAGGAAAGAAATCTTGCAGGTTTAATGGAAAAAGAGTTGACAGAAAGCGTGAAAGTTAGCAATACTTCTTTTCACCAAGAGATTCCAATCAAAGCCAAAAATATTACATTTAATGATTTATGTCTCTCATTTTTCATTTGCCCCAGCTGTGTATTCACTGAACAGGACCTGCATCCAATCTCATGAATTACGACACATTTTGCGATGAAGGGGGCGACTGTTGTCAACAGAGGAACATCGGTCCCTGCTTCGTAACGACTTCACATCAAGTCCAACACTCCCATTTCGTTGTGACTGATTAGATCGCCTCCATCCGGGCCAACGAACGGAAAAACGCAACATAAGCAAATGTTTTCTCATGATAACTTTGCCAATCACAACCGCCCCTCGTTGCTCCCATTGAGACGGCTAAATGAGTTGGCCGGGGAAAGTTTACGGCGGAAAATTTCCATTTATATTGACAGGGCCAGCGTAATTACACTCGATCTTCATCCCTCGACGTGCGCTTGAATAATGTTTGGGAACGAAATTGAGTGCACTGTATCGGAGATGAGTGCGACTTCATTTGGACACACGAGACCCCCTCTTGCCCCCTTGGATGCAACGAGAGTGTCTTCAAGGGGACTGGTGTGCCACACAAACCCCGAAATGCCCACGAGTTAAAGTGTCAACTGTGGGGAAAATATAATGCCGTCAATATCTACGAGGGCGGCGTATTGCCTGTCCTAATCAAATACACTCTTGAAATTAATGCTGAGGAGAAGAAACGCGAAAGACAGGGAGAGAGACAGAGGGAGAGAGGATGAGAGAAAGGTAGAGAGACATCTTACTTTTTCTATACATGTATAGCGTCAAAAGTGTTTTTTGACATTATGTTACCAACAAGTGAAAGGGATTGATATTGATTATATGGAGAAAGAATAACAGACAAACACATGAGGGGATTCGGGTACGCAGACTTGTGATAGAAATGACAAAAAGCAAATGAATAAAGGACAAAAGAACAGCAAAAGCTCCCACGTACTGACACAGATACACACACACACATACACACACATACACACACCCACACACCCACCCACACACACACACACACATACACACACACACACACACATAAAAAACCCAGCTACACACACACCGGCTCGTGGCATCCTGTTACCTTTCTTAGTATTTCCCTCCCTGTCTATCTGTCCAACAGGCTTTCATCAACTACCCCTCTCCTCCGGCAGAATTGGCATTAAAGATCATTTACTGCCCTGAGAAGGAGGGTAGGGGGAAAAACAAACTTACCCGTAGGAGAATAGTCCGCTGAATTAATGAGCCAAGACGGTTTACACGGACCTCGTTTATTTGTGGCACTTGCAATGAGTGTTGAAGGTCACCTGGGCTCAACCTCAAGCTCAAGCTCAGTGATTTTTTTTCGACCAACTGCCGCGTTCATATTTGTTTGTTCAAGTACACGCCACAAAACCGAATAGATCGAAACAAAACTAAACAAATGAGAAAATACCAAGGAGACAAAAACAACACTCGCTCAGAAATGTCAACGGAATGTCACGGCACACCTGTTATAAGCACGATTAGCGACAGGTGGACGAACTCATCACCTGTTCCTGATTGATTGCATTCCACAGAAGTGACTGGTACAGGTGAAGACGATATATTTCGGGTTTTTCCTTTGTTTCTTTTTTTAAGGTATAATGTACATGTCATGTATATACAGCTCATAATTGATCACAATCCAGCGGACTGTTTACAAACGGTGACTGAAAAGACTTTATTCTTCCACTGTTTTCATGGTTATTTTCATCTGAAAGATTGAAGGTTGGCATTTAGACAATGATCGTTGCAATTTATTAATCAATTGTAATTTATGTGTGTCAACCTCGTGTGGAACGGAGCGTCCAGGAGTGAGTGCTATGTGTAAGATTAGTGTGTTCCTTGACTTCAACTTTGGTTTTGTTTTCGTTTTTTCACCTGTAAGGTTTACTAGCAGTAAATTGCTCATTCGATCTATGCTCCTCTTATCACGTGTAGTGGAATTATGACAACAACCTTTAGCAAACACTGGAAAGGAAAGATGAAGAGTATGTGGTATGTTTGATGGTGAAAAAATAACCAAACTGAAATTCATCTTTACTGTATTTTTGCAATGATCCATTTCAAGCGCACCTGGGGTTATAGAAGCAAGGCAGATGATTAAAATGGTAAATTTATCCAGTTCGTGTTTTCTTCTTATTTCGTTATAAATCTCGGCGTGGGAATGTGGCAATGTGAACACACAAGTCAAAGACATAGAAGAACTGCTCAGGTGAAGGTCTTATCAAAAAAAAGAAAAAAAAAAACCCACGAATTTCTCGAAACGCTGGATAAAGTAACAATGGATGTCATGAGTGAAGCGCTGTATTTTGGTTTGTGTTACGGACGTGTTGGTCCTGTTTAGATTGCTTGTTGTGATAAGATATTATCGATTACATTATATTAAATAAACTTCTGCCTCCCCGGCATTATTGATTGGTGGTAATCTAACACAAATCTTTGAAACAAAATTAATCTTCTTCCTCATTTGATACGTTTGATAAAATCAGCCGCCATGAGCGAGTGCGGAGTGAAAATTCGCTTTTACATTTATTCCCAACGCTGAGCCCAGAGCCAAACCCTTGTATCATTTACAATTAATCTAATTTCATTTGTTGAATTCATTCATCATCAGAATTGTCAAAAAGGGATGTAAAATTATGCTAAAGAAGAAGAAATGTATGAACACATGAATGATCAGGTGCGAGTTTCTTCACTTTGTCTCTTGGGTATTTGTTCCATGTTCATCGTGTCACTGCCTGCAACCAGGCCCAGCCTGATGGTAGTGTCGCTGCCCGGAAAGCAGTAGATGACAGGTTCGAGTCCCACTGGTTCCTTTTTCCGACATGTTTGTTAATTTACAGATCAGCAGTTGCAATCTTAACAAATTTAATTTGTAGAGGGAGACAAAGCGAAGAAACTCGCACCTGAACCTTCACCCCTCTGAATAATATCTTTCTTTCTTTCACATGAATGATCATTGAACGAATTAATTTCTGTATATTTTATGACCAAAGACAACCAAACGTGGCAAATATTTTTCTGTGAAGTATAATTTTTCTAGGACTGAATTAATTACAGCACATGTGCCTGTTACATAAGCTGAAGCGGTACCAAAGTTTCTGTGTTTTTACTACGATTTAACAGTACAGAGCTTCGCTGAGTGTTGCTGCCGTCAGAATGTCGAGAAAGACGACGGATGTGAACAACTCCGCAAAGAAGTCATTCAGGTTGGTTTTCAAGACGCGCGACCGTCCCCGCGGATCTGGCGCAGCGTCCTTGACTTGATGGGGCTACCGAAGGGCAGAATGTCAGCCTCGCGTTGCCAGGTAATGAAGAATCATTGCGACTTTGAGGGCGACATCGCAGACGTCACACACGGCGCAACGTTAAAGGTGTACCAATTTCACAGCAGCCGCCGTGCGATAATGTCGTTTAAAGTGCTGTAAACATGATTTTCGAAGGGAAAGCCTGCAAGATGGGTAAAAATTCGCCCCTTCCCACGTTTTGTAAACTGACGGAAGCGTGGTGGCTTAATTTATGCGCGCAGTAAGCGGTCCCCCAAATTACAAGCCTTGTCAAGATCTCAAATACGTTGTCTGTAAGTAGATTGTGGCAGAAAGATCGCAGGTGTCATGCGCAAGATGAAGGTTTTTTACGGGTTTTTGACTTGAAAAATTGTGTCACGGTCGTTTTGGCAACGACTTCATTAACACGTATAGCCTTTTCACGCTTTCGTGATGAGAATATAATTGCTATATGTTTGAGATGATGAGTCATCTTCGTTCACTGGTCATTTGAGAGTTATTGAGGGCGTTCTATATCTTACGTTGTAAAGTGATTGAGTACATTCGTTGTTTGTTAATAACAACCTGCCCATACTTCCATATTCACTGGGCAGCATTGGTATAAACGTAAGTTTTCATAATAAGATCCCTTTTCAAAGTTAAGTGTAAGTGCCTGGAACGGATGTCCTGTTGGCTATGAAGGGGAAGGGTCAGATATTTACTAGTATAACTGGGTTTTTTGAGCTATTTAATTGTCCATGTAGGCCTATATATATATATATATATATATATATATACTTACGTGAGTGATAAATGAGGGTCGATAATTGTGATAACGTTGCTTTCCGCATTTTATATTGCACTTTATTTCCGCACTTACTTTTGGATGTATCGGCCCTCACTCATTCGTTCACTGATGTGGACGGCATCCAACCTAGGAGTAAAGAAAATGTTGAAGCATGTTACACTATACTTTTTCATTCGTTCATTCATTCATTCATTCATTCATTTATTCAGTCACTCAATCATTCATTCATATAAAGCATTCAAACATACGATTACAAACAAAGAAAAACGCAAATCGTTTTGCTGAGTAAGATCACCAAGGAGAGAACTCGAAACGTATTTGACAAAACTTTGATTGCATGTATATCAACACTCCCGTGTGTGTGTGTGTGTGTGAGTGTGTGTGTGAGTGTGTGTGTACTTGTAAATGGACTATTGGTTTGTTCGTTTGTTAATGTCAGTGTTTATTTCACAATAGCAATAGGAGCAACCATGCCACCTGTTTTGACTGATAATCTAGTTTGATGCAACATCCAAACCCTTGAGGTGAATGACTCGACGAGAGAGGCTCCAATTAGGGAGACTACTGGCAGAAAATTACTGAGATTATCAACATCTTTTGGTTTTATTTTGTGCTTTATATCATGAGATAGAGAAACTCAAGCATATGGGATCAGACATACAGTAAGCTGTGAAAATCAGGATTATCAAGAGTAATGCATATAAATTAGGTAAGGGAGTTTACACCCCCCCCCCACAAACTTACTGTTAATCCACAGTCATATGCCTTGTTCATTCTTTATTTTGATGGCCATTGTCTTTGAAAATGATATAGATATATGTATATATATATATACAAATAGTTCTTGTTGTTTTTTTTGAGTGGTTCACTATATACAAGCTTGCTTTTTAGTGGACCTCTCAATTCTTTTTTTTTTCCTCAACTGAAGCATGACTTTGTATTTTTTCCAGTATGCATGCAGAACTATATCTGTATAATTTATCCTTTGCAAAGTCGAATGTATATGTTTATAATATGATTCCTGATTTATTCTGTGTTATGTTTTGGTGGAAAAAGAAGAATGAAAATAAATGAATTGAATTGAATTGAATTGCTTTGATTATTATCGGGTACATTGTGGTTCCGCGTACATTGCTATTCCCATAATGGTAGCTGTAAGCTCGAATCAAGAATGAAATATCGAAGCTTCCGTGTTTGCGTCACTCCTGTAGCTATCATCTATCACCGTAGACAGGTAAATGTGTATCAAATCGCCGGTACCTGAAAGGGGAATTTCCCCGACGGCAGGTATAATCAGGAACACGGACAAGTCTACTTTGATGTCAATGTTGTTTCTTGTGTTGTTTTGTATTAGTCATTGTATCAAAAGCAGGTCATGGCAAAAGGAAGGCCTGTAAAATAATAGACTGCTCTCCACACTTCTTGTTCCCCGTATGTGTGTCTATGTTTCTATCGTTACAGACAGCTCGATGTTTGGTAGCACGCAGTGTTGACACTGACCTTATACAATAGAGATTGGTGTGATATCTATTTTGGGCGACCAGCCAGCATGAATGTATGCATGGGACTAAGAAGGGTGACGAGGAGCCGGTGACACGTCATAGCGTCGATGGGAGGCAGCTGGTAGGAGAGGGGGGAACCATGGCGGACATCAAACACTTTGCCGCCGGGAGGCAACACGGGGGCTCCCTCATCGCACTTTCGAGAATATAACATAATTTGTAAAGAGCTGAAACCACCGGAAGCTATATGTACCTGAACACTATTGTCAAGTTTGGTCACCCAGAGAGCTCAGTCAATCAATGTGTTTTAACCAAGCCGATTTCCAATAAACAAAGCAACAAATCTCATTTACCAACCTGACCGTTAGGAATCAACGTGTAGGAGTTCAGTGGGAATGAAGAGTCCAATTTAGTGCTGACAAATAGCGAATCGATGTCGCCGCATCGTTACGAGGCTGTAGCGTCGATACAAATAGAGTGTGGTTCTGTGCCTGACGGAAAGTCACTTTTCTCTCCTCTTAATATTTTACATTTAAAATATCCAAACAAAGGTATATAATATGACTTAGACATAGCAAGTTCCCACCAGCCCGATCTCTATAATAACTATTGTAAATGAACTTGGATTTCTTTCATCCCCTCACCCTCCCTGCAAACATGTGGACCTATCTCTATATGCGAAATATGTTTAGGCACCTTGATTTTAACTAATTAATGCAAGATTGCTTTATCATTTATCGTTTATCTTTCTCTCATTAAGCCGTTCAAAGTAAATACTTTTTACACTGGGACCATTCTTCGATTAACAGAGAAGCAGTTATTATTCTGTTATGTTTATCCATTGTCACCCCGACGAAGATTTAAAAATTCTTTATCCTCCATATAGCACTTTACATTCAACTTGCAAAGCTGTTTCATTAGCTGTTATTTGCTTTTTCCGTATGTCACCGTACCACATATACAGAGGTATAATTGTCATTCAAGCAGGGATAGAGATGGTTTTCTCTGCTCATAGACAATTAGTTTCAGGCTTGTTTGCTGACAGGCTAAGAAAGCAAACCAGCGGATACGCAGAACGACGTCATCGAACATGGCATGGTAAGATAACATCGTCATTGGGCCGATGTTACCTATGTGTGTTTTGTTGTGAATGTTTGTTTTTACCGTCAGGTCAGTTGTTATCATGTCAGGTTGATAGTAATCCTGATTTAGGTGTCAAGTGGCTACTTACGCAGGTTGTGCGTTATTTTTCCTTCTCACCTTGGCTTTGTTGATGAATCTGCATCCTTTACTCTGTGTCTCCAGAACAAAGAAACAAAATCATTCGCATTAAAGCTTTTTATTGCCATGCAGCTAGAGCCACTTTAACAGGTTGCCTCCTAGACAAGGCGTTTCCCTACTGATTCAATGAATGGCTCATCTGACTTCCGAAAGCAACCGCTTAACCTCATGAATCAGATAGCAGATGATGATAGATAATGTAGACGGAACAAACAGAACCAGCAGGTAGCACATCCAACAAGTTGCAGCATGACTACCATGATTTTGATTAGCGGAGGCGTGTGTTATCTCGAGGTAGCAAGAAGCCACGCATAAAGATAAGAACACGAATATCATGTAGTTGCCAGCACCTAACGTGTTGGTCAATTTCTAAGTGGATTGTTTTCACCTTGAGTAAGAAGCTATTTGGTTGACTATGATAAATGGAAAAGGAAAAACACAAAGAAGTCTTCAAATTTAGACTGTTAAGTGGAAAAATACATGCACGCCTAAGATGAGGAGGGGTTTCCAGTGAGTTTGTTCGTCACTGCGATTTGACAGCACGAATTTTAATGATGAGCAGAGTTGAGGAATCGGTCCTGCCTGATAAAATGTGTCGTGGTGTTAATATTTCATGATAGATGCATTTTCTGCAGCCACTGTAAAGTGTTCGTAGCTTTTAATGAACTTGGAAGCGGTATATCATGACCCCTTTCCCCCGTCAAAGGTCTCGCATCATTCATTAGTAAACTGAAGGGGTGGTTGTTTCTTTCTTTTTTCTTTCTGAAATCAAGTTCTGACAGAGGGAGGGTGACTCGAATTTAGGGTACTGATGGTGAAGTGAATTCATCGTTAACGGTGGCTAGAGCGAATTAATTCCACTGCAAGCCACCTTCGCACGGTTCGGTTGGCCCCCACCACTTCGAGACACGGAGAGAGTGAGATGGACGAAATTAAAAACACATCACGAAGCGATGACGGCTGCACGACCAAACGACAACTAACAGTGGTTACCTCCTCCAAACGAACTCTGGTCCAATCTTAAAACGATGAACATGGCGTGGAAAGTAAAATCAGAATCGGCCTGGTCTAGTAGCAGAGGATTGTTTGAATATAAACTGAAGTATACCCACTCTCATACACCTGAGAAAATTTGACAGCAAAAATGGTTCAAAGGGCAAAATTTGAGATAGCATTATTCCCATGACTATGCAGAGTGGATATCGTCTCGGTACAATGAAAACGTGGAAAATATCATGTTTGGAATGCATTTCCTGACATACCCAGAGCAAAGTGGATGGGTACCTCTTACACATGAACACACAAACACTATTAAATATCACCACTTATATTTTGCTATTAATGAATATGAAAGTTGGTCTTCATGTTCATCATATTACTAAAAACTTCCACGCACCTAGTCATGATGCCTAAAAAAAAAAACGGATGTCATTGAACACAAACAGAAACACAAATAATTTGCTCTGGGTATTAAAAAATGTTTAAAGACAAAATGACAATACTTCGTGACTGCTTAAGGGAAGTGTAGGCACATCTTATTTTATAGTTTTTAATAGTTCAGTTCACTTTCATAATCAAACACACACACATACTTATTAACAAATTGCCCTATTGATATCGACCTACGACCTCCTGATCTCTAGACAGGCGTCTTGTCCACTGTATAGACCACCGAGCCTCCGAACGACAGCCAGTGCTGGTTCTAATCATTGTATTTGCAGCGGGTACTGTGTAATTAGGAGATCAGGAGGTTGTACATTCGAATCTTGTTCGAGTATGCCCATGATTTCTTTTGTTATGGCTACTATACTAGAATCACTGATCAATTCAGTGCTTATTTAATTCTATGTAGGGCAATGTGTTAATCAGCTGCAATAAAAACAACTTGACGGAAGAGTTTCTTGAATTTGAACACACACACATACGTAGTTTTATACGATGTATTTATTTATATATATGCCGTCTGATTTTTTTGATTGAATCATTTCTTTATTCAAGAAAATGTTTATACATAACCAGGTCAATTATCTCTTTAGATAATTGCAGGTACACATTGAACATACAACACAAATAACATCCATAAGATTTATATATATATATATATATATATATATATATATATATATATATATACATATGTATATACACATATGTATATGATATGTATGCATATGTGTGTGTCTGTGTCTGTGTGTCTGTGCTTTAATGTAGTATGTCTACATACCACAACACTGGTACCGTGAAATAAATACATGTACTATACGTTTCGGTTTCTTGTCGTCTGTGAGCACCCATTCTACCGCTCTTTGGATGATGATAATGAAGTCATTCCTGGGAGCAATGTGCTCTTGGAACATTAAGCTTTCGTACACACTTAGTTATGCAAAGGGATATGGTGGGGGGAGGGGGTGAGAGCTGAAGGGAAGGCAGGAGTGATAGAAAGGGATTATCTTTGGAATGTGAAGTGGAAATTCCAAGACGAATTACAGAGATTAGGGAGCAGCCTCAATAGATCATTATGTTTAACATTCCGGATCCAGTTTCGAACAGACAATATGTCGCATGGCGTCGAAGAAGAGTATTGTAACATCGTCTGGATAATGTCGCATTACAGAGATCATTAGTTATTTCCCACTAATACAGAAATAGGTTATGGGAACTGTGACGGAAAATGGACACACACATATACATACATACATACATACATACATACATTATATGGACATATAGATTAAGGACTTTTTTATGGTTATGAATAAATAATGATGATTTCAATATTCATGTCGTTGTGCAATGGGAATAATGCAGACTTACAAATTACTGATACTATATCATACGTTACTAATAAAGATTCATAGGCCTAATCTATAACGTTTGATTCACAAAAATAAACATTCTTAATTCATGATTCATGTATTGGAGATTTTCATATTTTTATGATTCATATTTCATAACTGTTTTTTAAAGTTAGCGTTCATGTTTCAGAACTACATTGTTCCTGTATTGTTTGAAACATTGAAAATAATATCACTGAAAAATAGATGACAATTCAGAAAGTGCTTCCTATTTGTGTGTGTGTGCGTGTGTTTGGTGTGTGTGTGTGTGTGTGTGTGTGTGTGTGTATGTGTGTGTGTGTATCTATGTTTGCTTTGTGTCACTATGTTTTTGGAGGAAGATATCTTTATATTCTCCATCCGCTCACGATCTCCTAAAACGAAATAATGTCCCATGGAGTAGAATAAAAATTCCTAATTCATCTTCGTTCTCTTGAGATCATAATGACGAACGTGTTAATATGAAACATTCAACACGGAGTCCATACTGCGAATTCAGAGTCTATATTACTTCGCGTCCTTGTCCCCTTTCGGGACAGAAGGTAAGGTAATGATTTCAGAATAGCTCGACAGACGGTTGCAGTAAATATGACGTCCGTTTTGATTATCAAGATACCAGGTACTGTATAAGGCGCTAAATCACGATCAAGTTCATAAACATTAGCAATTATGTGCGCATACCACAAGACAGGATGTATATATCATGTGTGTACTCGTATAAGTTCTTTTTTTCTTCTACTTTCTCGCTCTTTTCCTCATGGGATTCCTTCGTTGGCTTGAGAGCGGGCGTGATTAAAAGAGCCATGTTTAAAGGCATGAAACATTATTTCATGCTGGATTTGTCATCAATGTTTGAAGTCTACCGCCCTAATCACAGATTGACAGCTGGAAATGGAATTTCTACCATAATGCTGAAAATGAATCCCTCCACTCTTACCCCCTCCCCAGCCGTCTCCTCTTCCTTCGCCACCTCCAAGTAGAGACGATCGGTGAGACATGACATCACAGCCTGACGGAGACAGCGATTTTGGTCAGTTGGTTTTGACGTTCGTAAGCTTTCTGCAAGCTCACAGTTTCTAGTAATTAACATATGATACGTATACAATTCAAAGGGGGGGGGGGGAAGAACCTCACATTCCTTTTGTGTTTCGCTTTATATGTGGCATAGCCTCTTTAAGCACCTTTTATGATTTTTTTCATCCGTAGAAAATAACTGAACCATGTGTTATCTGAGTCTCAATATATTTTCTACAATCTAGTTTATTGAAAGTTATCGGAGTACACATACGAATTTATGGTACGCCGTATCGACACGGTATCACGGCGTGACCTCACACACTTTATTTCAACCGAATTGATTTTTTCTCGACCGGACAGGTAAAACCTTACGACACTAAACTATTTCCTCTGACGTATTGTTCCTTCCTTCACTCCTGCTTTCTTCCGCTTCGCTCTTGCTGCTTACATAATATATGATGCTTACAAAATGAACTCCACAGAATTCTCTTTGGTTGTCATAGAAGACCTGCCGGTGAATAGTAATTTAATTAGCTTTTTTTTTTTCCTTTTCAGCTGGGCCGTGGGGATATTTGCTTGATTTGGACTCCAGGAGAGTGCAACGATTTCATCATTGCTCTTCATTGGAATTGTATGGTTTCTATGGTTTTTCAAATGAAATTACAATGGTTACGATAATAATCACAATGTTTGTATAGTGGCAAAGCATGATAATAAGAATCATGACAAGGTAGTATCTCCAACATGTGGGAAAATGTGACGTGTATTGGTGAACTAGGATTTGAGAACCAACATGAACTCTGTTTCTTCGGTCTATTTCTCCGTTAAATCCTAAGGCATTTCGGGTGTCTCGAACGAATTCAGACGTATCAGAACGTCACATAAAGACTGTAATCAAGTGAGAAGCTAGGCTCATTTCCCAAATCGGTTTGCGATTACAACGTCTTCATTGCGGTGTAATCCCATTTTTCCCAGAAAGTACACAGTTTAAAGATCGTTCTGTAATCGGGAGGCATAGGAAAATCCTCTAAGAAGACGGCTGACGTGTGTGACTTGAAGGGTTTATTAGCCACTTCCATCATGAACACAGTGTTTGGTACACGCACAGATTCTATTTTGATCTACCCTTGTGAAACTTCTGACGAGGTTTTCACGAAACTCGTGAGAACATCGACATTTCATTACCGCAGACAAATCAGCATTTTCTGGGAAATCTCTCTCTCTCTCTCTTTTACCCAGTTCTGCGCAGAATTGAGAACTTGAGTAGCAGATCAAACATGGGTTGTCATCAATTTGGTGTGCGAGGGAAATTCATAAAAAGCACTGCTACAGTGATATCGACAGTCACTGCAAGCGAATTTCAAGAATCTCGCCTGCGGAGAGCAATGACATTTGAAACAGACGACATTTGAAAGAGACAAAGAATGTTTCTCAACTAGGGAGCGTACAGAAGAAAGCACACGCTCTGTTCTTTTCACATAATTAGTGCTGTGATGAAAATAAAAAATACAAAAAACTAGAAATGCCGCTACGGCGACTGGTGTATGCCTCCGCCATAATGCATGGTTCTCCTAATAGGTCTATAGTACAATGTCTTGACAATGTGTGATGACAGTTTCACACAATTGGCAAAATATTAAAATGACAGGTTTGCCACAAATGTGCTGAATGTTCACTTTCCTAGAACTAGGTTCAATTGGATGAATGATTAAAACGTCAGAGTGCAGGTATTTGGGGGAACTGATGATTTTTACTTGACTTTTGACCCTTTTATAAGTTTATGCATTGAGTAATTTTCAAGGTATTGAGAAAAAGTATAATTTCAGTATTAAATGGTAGAATAGTATTATCTAACCCTGGCCTTTGACCTTTGACCTCACAGTTCCAAAGAGAATCACTGTTAGGTAGAACATGCATAAATATGTAAGTTTCATGATAATACCTTGAGTTACTTTTGAGATATGGAGGAAGAAGTGCAATTTAGCACTTTCACTTGACCTTTGACCTTTGACCTTTGACCTTTTGGCAAGAAACTTCCCACAGAATATATATTGGGTTATACATGCATACATCAAGTTAAAAAAATCCTTCAGGCATTGCATAAATATAAGGAAAGTAATGATATTTTGAGGAGTTGACCTTGACCTTTCACCCCTGACCCTTGACCCATGACCCCCAACTTCCCTAGATAATCACTGCCCATCGGTACATGCATATATACTAAGTTCCATGAAGATACCTTGAACCATTTGCGAGATATGGAGAAAAACATGAAATTTCAACCTTTTTTTCACAAAATAACCAGTGACCTTTGACCTTTGACCCCGTGACCCTAAAATCCAAATAAAGTATCATCCCCCCAGGATATACCCTCATACCAAGTTTGATGCAAAACCACCTCACGGTTCCTGAGATATCGACAAAAACAAAACGGGACGGACGTACGGACGGACCTACGACCCGAAAACATAATGCCTCCGGCCACTTCGTTGGCGGAGGCATAAAAACACGTTGAGTTGTTGACCATGTTCCACAAAGTTATCTCCATGATAGCGTCTGTATAGTTTCTCGCCAAGAGAACTAAACATTTGTCTGCCTGTTTGTTTATATACTCTGGAAGATGATTAGGATGACTCTTACAGAGAAAGTTAAAGTCCTTAAACGCTTCCTAAACGTTGCTTATCTTTATACCCCATTCCTCTAGAAGTTTCTGATCTGTTAATAGGTAGTTTTATCTCACTGCTGATTAATAGGTCCATCTTGTTATGATTTATCCTCCTTCATGGCATTCACTTGCTTGACCAACGGTAAGGTAGGCTTACACATAACTTCGAAATGCTGACGGTCAGCAGATCGTCTGTCTTCGGATGGTGAGGAACACACGCGGGATGTTCATGAGAAAACAAAAATTGTACAAATCATGAACTTGCTTGTGTTGTAACTTCCTTAACATAAGCAAAACTTAACCATGATTAGATTAACATATATTCTACCATGATAGGAGAAGAGGAGAAGTAAAGTATATAACATCGAGCCTCCCATTCAGATGTGATCGAAGTTTATGTTTGCCCTTGAGATCAGAGTACGTGTGTTATTTTCAATCTCTGCCATGATATCATTTTTCTTCATAATCTAAAAATTTGGGGAAAATTGCAAGGGAATGTAAGGATATCACGGAGAGAAGAAGAGAGATGATAATACAGGTTCCGTTGCAAGATTGCGAAAGAATCAAAATTAAGAACACAATGGGTGACGTCACAAGGCTGATCTGTTTCCATTGGTCAGCAGGATCAAACATAGTACACGCTTTGACTGATCATTTGAGCGTCTTTCCTTGACGTGTCGACACAAAGGCATTACCGTTTCCCTTTAATCTTACACTACGGTGATTCCCCTCCTGTCCAATAAAGGATAGAGGTAAAGAGGGGACTCGGAAGGCAGGTATCAGGGAACAGTCACATAAACTTCGGATTTGAAAGCCTTATCTGCATAAAAGGGGTTTACAGACATGATAACTCAAACAAACACACACACACACACACACACACACACACACACAGACAAACCAGCAATGAAAAATAAATTATTGGAAAAAAGTCTCTTTCTAACTGAAAAATGTGGCAACATCGCGCGTTTTGTGAAATCTTTAGTATAACTGTAGAATCCCAGCCAGGATCATCAAGAGGTGGGGAAGAGTGGAGGGGTGGAGGAGGGGGTGGGAGAAGGTTGTTAAAAGGAAAGGACTGACGGATTGTTATTAAGATCGAACGTCACAAGGTCTTGTAAAACCACGCAAATCCTTGTTGAGTCACGATGGTTATTTTACTGATCGTGTGTGTGTGTGTGTGTGTGTGTGTGTGTGCGCATTCGCTGGCTTCCCGCCTCCGTCAATAATGGTATACTCACCGGAGTCGTGCCGAACGCAGGTAATAATTAGGAAAGATGAAAATCACTTCGTAGTTACGAGCAAGAACAATGAAGGTCAACAGATGAAAGATAAAAACCGAACACAAATTGCGGGTGTGAAAGGGTATTAATTTAACATGAAATTCATCAAAATTAGCTATGCATGCGATAAACAAACGTGTATAATTATAATCATGGCATATATTCACATACTTTATTGAATGATGAAGTGCTTAACGAAGAATAAGAGCTCACAGATGACGATCATGGCAAATTCCCAACGTATTCGAAAGATCTCAATGATCAACACAATAACGACAATAATAACAATGATAATACTACTACTACTACTACTACTACTAATAATAATAATAATAAATAACAAGGTCTTATTTATCCAGGGTAGCCTCTTCAGTGCTGCCACTGCTCTACCAGAGGGCCTGCCATTATTATCATTACGTCAGCGTTGCCAGGTACTCATTCATACACCTGGGTCGAGAGGGACATTGTGGGTAAAACGTCTTGTCCAAGGACGTAATCACTGGGCGGGAATCGAACTCGGGTCCTCCGATTGGGAGTCTGGAGTCTTATCCACCATGCCACAGTGCCCCCAATCTAGCTCTGAAGATTTAATACTCTGTACAGGAAATAGGAAATGGCCAAGGATTCCATAGGATATTGCCCTCGTCTGATCAGACGACATGAGTGAGAAATCCTTCTTGCCATCTAAAGACGTGAATCAAATAACATCATCAGGCGCCGCAGTAACGGGAAAGAGCACATCCGGGACAATCCCATGATGTAATGTGTAATAAAAGACAGTCTCTTGATTGCTCGTTCCGTCACGACTTCATGACTACTGTTTACTGTAATGTGCCGATTAATGCGATCCACCGGAACTTCCATTAACTTGACACATATTCATATGAGAGTTAGTTAGAAGCAAATCGTTAAGTATGATGAAAAAGCACAATCGAAGAAATTATCCGGATAAAAAACTTACTCCTGAAAGAACGATATATAGCCACGAACCCGAAAAAAAAAAATGTTTGTAAAACCAAATTTGACTGATTATCAAAAATTGTCTCGATTACAACTATTTTGCATTAATGTCCAGTTTTGTTAGGCCTCTGAAGTCTTCTTCAAAGTATTTTGTTATCCACTGGCAACACCTTCACATGTAATGTTATGTCAGCATCAATTCCTCGAGTAAGAGTGAAATCAGATCAGAGTCTTTTTGTAGTAACATGTGATGCCAGGGCAAGGCACGAAGGAGTGCTGCGGTACTCGAATGTCGCGCTCTGATTACACAAAAGAGTCGCACTTTTGAATTCAACGGAGACAAAAAAATGATATGAACCCTTTGCTGCTGCGTTGCATTCTAATCACTTTATTCATCTCGAACGGGAAGACGGAACATGTTCGTACGTAATCTTAAGACACAAGAGCGACTTCCTCTTGATTACCTGAACATTAGGTACGGATATGCAAAGGTGTCAGAAATTTTGGGTAATTACTGAAAGACGTCGAACCGGCATTTGCACACTGGATAGACGCAGGATATACGAGATCCCACGTATTAAATTAAAAGGAATATTGTATAGATAACAATCATGATGAATATCTAAAATTAATAGTTACAGAAGAATGAAGTGACCCCCAAGGGATGAGGTTACACCTGACCAAGAACCACTTTGGGCCATCTACCCCCGAAAGTACTCCTGTCAGAATTTAAGCCCAATGTGTTAACTGTAAGGTTTGAGAGTAACCAGCCTCGTGGCCAGTTTGGATGGCACGTCTAACTGCTCTGTCGCAACTTGTGTCCACGCATATCCATCGACCTGGCTGCTATTGATCCAGGCACCCCCTAACCCACATAATACACCTGCAGACATAACGCAGCTAATGGCGACCCACTTCATGCTTTCAATCACGTGACATACACAAAGAGATTGCGGTTGAGTTTATAAAGTGTATAAGTGTTGCACCACACAACTGCAATTTACAAACGAAATCTTCAATTCTACTTTCTTAATGACTTAGGTTTCATCCGTCACGATTTGAAAACAAAAATCAGGACTTCCAGAAAATGAGTTCTTCTGTGAACGTGGTGCCAATTTCATGGTTGTACTAAATGACATAATCAAAAGTCTCTCATTGTATAGGTCCTCAATGGCCATACATTCAAGACACTACATAAATGACATCACAACAGGACGTTATCAGGAGCGATGTGATGATAGCACCTCGAGAGATGTTAGAATTTACACCCAAATGAAAGTACCAACACTTTGAAGAAGAAAAAAGAAAAGAAAAAGAAGAAGAAAACACCGGTAACGATCGTAGCTGTAAGGCAGCCCCAAGACAATTGATCGCATTGGATGCTAAAAGTAAGCTTTCCAATATCCTCTCATTTCTTCGTCCGAAATCACTTTTAGGCGGCGCACAGTCCCGGCTTTTACCACATTAGTTTGCTAATGCTCGATGTTCATTGCCAACAGCTTTTGAAGAGGTAGAGATGGGAGTTGCAGCGACAAAAGAGGTTTATTGCCCTTCTGGGGCTGCCTATAATATCCAAGAACAATAGCACGAACAATAACATAGTGGTCTTGAGAATTGTTGTGCAAGAAATTGGAAGAAAATTCAGCGAAATCAGTTCATTTCACATCTGTATAACAGTTTTACGGTCTTCAATGTGAAATGAGTTCAATATGTCGAAAAATGCAAAAACAAACAAGAACAAACAAACAAACAAACAAACCTGCCATTGCCTCGGAAATTAAACTGCATGGATGCTTCCTGATACACTGATATGCGAGAAAGAGAGGGAAATCGATTTAAGAAAGTTTTAACTGTCGATTATGATAATGTGAACATCTTTGAAGTTATTGCTTTGGAGATGCATATTTCAGCCTTGTTTCAAATCGGCTAGAGTATCAAGCCTTGCAGCGGAACTGAATAAGGCAGTATTCGAGCACTATACTTATCTTCTCTACGTCACCATCCATGATAATTTTTAACAAAGGATAAGACAGTACGTCAACAGCTGTAACAGCACAGTGCATAGTGGGACCTTTGCAGCTGCAATGCCAATGCCAATGCTTTTAGGGTAATCTCTTTGCCGCAGTCCGAGTTTGATATTTTCACTTTTATCGTCAAGAGGAAGGCTGTCAGTTGTCAATTTACACGAAGACTCATCCGTCAGAGGCCTATGGAGAGAAAAGGTCACCGGGCGAAAAAAAAAACCCCACCAACTATCCATGTTGAATCGCTATACAATCAAGAGCAGACTATTAATGTTAAAACATGACAATAACAATGAAAAAAGGCAGCCAAGAACAACGTGTAAATATTTGACGAAGTAGGGCAATGGGGGAAACGTACCACGCATTTTCAAATTGGCGAAGGCTGCCGCTTTGAATAATTGAATACATGGCAACATAAAAGTGATTTTCTTTCGCTTGTTGAACTCCAGAGTCCATCTATCACGGGTCTGTTTATGCGGAACAGAGAATTTTGTTCATGCGCAACAAACAAGTCACTCGAAAAGAAAACAAAAGTGATACATTTCTCATCAATACAAAATATTTACATGATTTACCACAGCATGAACATGATCTCAACTATTGCAGAAACGCGGGATTCTATGGCAATTATCAGTACCGTTTGATGAGAAAGATAGAAACAGGTATTTGCCATGTTAGCTCGTTTACAAGAATACTTTAGAAGTTGATAATGCGTGATTATGATTATGTGTAACAAGAAAAAGGTTGCCTGAAGAGAGTAGAAATTGAGAGAAGAAAAAGGTTAATAGGAGGCCATCTAATTTTAGGCCTGTTAGCACAGCTTGAATCGTAAAGTGCGTTAGTATTATTACATAGTTTTGATGTCAGAACAAGGAGTGTTCGAAACCATTCAGAACATTGTCAGATATGATACTCGTAGTATACAAGCCTGGAATACATAGGACTGCAAAGAGAATGATTTTTAAGACGTCAATGACAGAACGATATGTATTTTTACTTCAACTAACATCATTAATTCAGCTGGACATTTTGACGATAATTATGACTTTCACAACATTAAGGGTGATACTGTCACTCACATACAAATGGTGATTATAGAAAGTAGTTCTAGAACAGTGTTGCCACATAACTAAATCGAGATACGAATATACACAAGTAATCAGAAACCATGCAGATAAAGATCTTGCTATTCAGCACAAAAACAACGGCAAGTGCGACTCGGAAGAATGATGGATAAGATCAGAAATGAGTGAAATGGAAATGAAATCTCCAGAGAGAATTTTCGGGTCTCATACGCCAAGAGCAAACTTTCACGTATAATATATACGAGTCAGAGCACATCGTCTGCAGAAATGGGTGATACTAAAGGTAAACCGATCCCGTTTCTATTAGATATCGGTGCAAATGCACGAGGTGCAATTCCGCTGAGACTTCATTCATATCTAAGTCAGATCAAAGGACACGTCGGAAAGTACAAGGTAACCCAGTTTCTGAACCGAATAATAAATGTGGCCACATGGGACTCGCCGATTATACCAATTAACCCACATACGGTGCAGGATCAGGTGACGTTAAGCGGGTCCGATGAGGACAAATTTAAAGGAAGGGCGGTAAGAGGTTGCCAGCAAATTTGGTAGGTAGAGTTTCCGTCGTCCGTTTCTAACAGGTTGTTTTTCGTAGCGCGCATCCTGCAGCGCCTTACGTCAGTCCGACAACTAACAATGGTGATGACAAAGGGATGTACAGACACTGACTCAATGCCGTAGGTAACAAATAAATGCACGGAATTTGACAGAGATTGGCATTCCTGTCTCCTCGGGGCTTTTCTTGATGGACAAGGCATCATAAGGGGCGAGAAGTCATGTTATAGGTCACTTGCTATGATCTGCTGAATATGATATCGAACCACTCCGATCCATTACAATGTAGGAGTTCGCGGGAGTACACGAGGAAGCTCGTATTCAGAGCATGTTCTCTTATTTCATCATCGTCTATATCATTTCGGTTTTTTAGAATGAGGTTATAGATTGCATGGTTACAATATCTTCTCGTTAGTTCCTGCTGCTCATCGACCAAAGATCTAGAGCGAGTAATTCACACACAAAATTGCTAGAAAGACTTGCACTTCTGTTTTGAAGCGTGCGCTCTTTTTTGCATGACTTATTTAATCACGATGTTGATCAACCCCTCCAGCAGATTTATGCCCTCGATAACATGATATGAATAATTCCGGATACTGCTTGAAATGACAGGTGGGAGGGGCAGACAGGTGTTTGTGTGAGTGCACTGTGACTTTAGAAAAGCATGTCTCAAGAAGTCAGGCTACTGAGTTGAGTGGACATGATCATAAAATTCCTTGTTTAAATCTTGAATAATATACCAAAGAGCACGTATACCAGGCTCTAACCTGTCTCCGAGGCATTCTAGTATATTCCGCTTTAACACCAATGTCAAGCTTTTGGGAGAAAACGAACTTATTCACTGAAATGAAAAGATAATGGACATAGATGGTATCCATGACTGACTAGACTTCCTTTCTTCCTCTACCTTTCTTTTTCTCGTCTCTTTTTCTCTGTACACTTAGGATGGATGTATGTGTGTGTGTCTGCCAACAAATTAAGCTAAGATATGTTTTTGTGTTTTCGCAGAGTGTATATAGAATGTATGTATCTTTTTTGTACTGATCATGTAGACATGAACATGTTGTTAATCCTGTCTGGTTACGTATATTTTTTTACTCCCATGTCAAACTCATAATATTGTTTCTTGTACATTCTGTTGGAAAGAAAAAGTGAAAATAAAGTTTGAATTGAATTGAATTGAATTTAAGTACACATATGTGTTATTTCAATTAGGACTAATATTCTGTATGTATTGGTCCATGCCAAAATAAGTGTTGGTTGATTGTATGTACAGTATTTTATCTTTTTTTTTTTCTTTTTTTTTTTTTTGGTTTGAGGGCTCCAGCCACAAGCACACCATTGCTTCTTAGGAGTCCTGGCATGTATTTGTTTCTTCGTAATGACCTGTAAGTTGTATATTTTTTATATTTTGCCAAATAAATGAAATGAAATGAAATAATCCCTATAAACGGTGTTTGGAAATACGTTGTTATTTCTAAAGAAAAGAAGAGAGAGAAAAAATTGGATATATGAAAAAATTTGTATATATATTAAATTAACACCAAGATACAAAATGAAAATACTACAGAATTCCCATGCTACGCACTAAGGACTTTTATGTGCAATCCGAAATACTTCATGTAATGTAATCGTTTGGTGGAAGTGTCTAAATGAATAGCATATTTGACGAAACAGTTGCTAAATGCAAATGTTTTCAAAGAAAGCATGACGGGGTTAATGATTACAAGGAATATTACAACTTTTAAGTGTAATGTATAGCACTATTAATGAAGCTAAAACTCCTGATGAAAAAAAAAAATCAAACTAGCAGACACATGCAGAGAGCACTTCAAGCGACGAGGAATGACTCTTGAAAAAAAAAAGTCAACTTTTTCTATAGAGAGTTCACGGAGGCCCCGTAACAGGTAGAATTTATCTATTCCACAATAAGCTTCTTCAGGGATAGTTCGTGCGTAGTAGGCCTACCCCCCCCCCCCCACCCCCCGGAATGTAAGCACGATGACCGTAGGAAGGGATAGGTTTGCTACAACTGGTCTTAGTTGATCATACTTGTTTAAACTTTCCAGACATTCGTTCAAAACAACTCGAGCCATTTGATAAATCCAGGAGAGTCATGGCTATAACCAAATATTAAATCAAACGTATGAATAGCCCTCTTTTATCTTCTGTGCTCGTCCCCACAAAATACGTTCATGAGGGCGCGGGGGGGGGGGGGGGGGGGAGGGGGAATCTCCCTCAGCCCCCTTTTTGCACCCAGGGGAACCCGGTAATGAAATCCACGCGTTCGATAAGGATACACTTACCACGTGTTCGAGATGAAAGGGCACCGCCGCCTTGAACGTGCCATATAGCAATGGAGGGACGCTCGGCGCGCGCTGAAATTTTACTACTTTACATATTAGTATCCAATTATCTAGCTCTTTGCAGACAATGAAGATTCAAATAACTCGGGGATGGATGTGCTCCGTTTCCAAGATGTAGTCCAGCACCTTTCAAGACTGTTCAGACATATTTATGACTGAACGCAAGTCATGAAATGAGCCGCACGAACTGTTAGTAATTATGTTTCTTCTCGTCTTACGTTTCAATTTGTTGACTTTCGATGTGCACTCTGTATATTTTGTGACGTCCTACTTAACAAACGATTGTGACGTAAAAACGAAGTGCTTCTCCTAAAGCAAAGTTGACCCAGCTCAACATGTCTTTATACTCAAAGAAGCTGAAGAATAGACAATTCTAAGTCGGCCATAAAGGATCACAGCGTTATCTGCGCCTCATTACCAATGTCATGGTCTTGTTTGTTAGAATCGGACAGGTTTTATGTTCAAAATGACAAACAGCTGAAGCTGTACCTGTATTCTAATAGATTTATGCAAAATAACAGATTTGTAGAAAATCATGTTTTTCACTTTCTATCAAGTTTGTGCACACTCAGTGGTGTTGTCTGCCTCCTAAAGGTTGACAATGATTGTGAACACATTTGGTACCCATCAGTTTTGATGCCAACAAATCAATGAAGAGCGTGATCTTGCACCCGGGAATTTTATCGTTTACATTGAGACGAAGTGACATCTTTGCAATAGAAAACTGAATGTTCAAAACGTCTGGTCTTATCATCTTATACAGGAAGCTAAAGGATGATTGCAACAGTAATTTTAGGCCATGAGATTGCGTTATTCTCGCGGCACCTGGCCTAGAAGTGAAGGGGTCATCCCACTAGACCGACACCCACGAGTCATACAGCCCACGAGTTCGACATTGAAAAGAGGTCCATGAGTCATACAGCTCACGAGTCATACAGCCAATGAGTTCGACACTAGGTAAAAACAGCCCACGAGTTCGACAGATACAACACGGGGCTTAATGAGTCGGTCTTGTGGGCCTTGTTAGCTTAGTGTCGAACTAATAGGCTGTATGACTCGTGAGCTGTATAACTCATTGTCTGTATGACTTGTGAGCTGTATGATTCGTGGGTTGTATGACTCGTGGGTGTTGGTCTCGTGACGCGCACCCGAAGTGTAGAGCCTGCAGTGAGCATGTGGTCAGCCCCAGTAATCATGGTAAAAACTTCATGAAGTGCAATTCAGAAGGTATCATTTTTTCCTCGATGCCCAAAGAGGAAGATAGATAGGGGATGGAATGTCTTATTATAGTAGAATATCTCAACCTTAACTTGTAAGATGCCTTTAATACTCAAGTTTTGCAGACATGAGAAAGGTAACGGTGTGGAGAGAACGGCTGAGCAACAGAAGATATAACACTCCAATATGTTTTGATTGAAACTGATTTACGTGTTTTCCTTAAACAAGAAACTGTAACTATTTTGAAAAGAAATGACACAAAGGATAATCCTACACAATTATTTTAACAGCATAAATCTATAGCTTTATGGGACGTATTTTCTCAAAATTTGTGTAAAAGTGGCAGGTAGATGTAATTCTAACCGACAAAAAAAAAGGTGCAGTGGACGTTCTTCTCAAGCTATAACTTGTTTTATTGAGTCACATTAATACAGACACAAGATCGTTGACTTTAACGAACCAAACATATCAGTGGATGTACTAATTGAGGGATTTTATATTCAGCATTAAGGAAAAATGAAACTTGATATCAGGATAGTCTGATTTTATACAATAGAGAGAGAGAGAGAGAGAGCGATGTTTGAATTTAAGCGATAATCAAGTTAAACTATAAAGTTGAACGAGGTTTCCGAGGTCCAAGAATCTCTCGCTTGTTAATGCTAGACATGAGAAGAACATCACGTGATGTGTAGGGATGACTGATGTTTTAATGCCACTTTTGGCTCGGCATCTTCCTGGGTTTATCGTGCAAAGAAAGGGAGAAAGTGAGAGATGGGAAGAGGGGGGAAAGAGTTAGGACCGAGAAAGTCTTTGCTGATTACACGGATGAAAAGGCGCAGTATTATAGTTCGCTATATTCGAGAGCAGGGACGTATCGTGTTGCAGTTACAATGTTCCCCCCGTCTAGATGAGATGGAAATGCGAGCCGAGGCTAACTCGACGGAAATTCAGTCGCTAAGTTTGTTCCCCAAGAAAATTTTGTGTAATTGGAGCTAGAACCACTGCCGGCTTTCCTCATCAAGGAAGACACAGCTCTATGTGCATGACTGCGGACATCGATAAGCTGCACTCGCAGGCAGAATGTGTTTTAAATCGGATTCTTCGGGCCGGTGACATCAGTTCCTCCTATTTCTCCTCCTCATTCTTCTCGGCCCCCATCCTTCTCCCCTCCCCCGTCCACCTCCTTCAATTTCTTTTACTTCATTCTATTTTGTTTTTCATCTCCGTTCCTCTTTATTCTTACTCTTCTTAACACTCTTTTTCTAAGTCTACTTCCGGAGTAGTTATCAATTGCAAACTATCCTCTTGAAACCTGTATCGTGGCTGCTACTAAAACATTAATCAGTTCAGTGCTTATCTACGTCGATGTAGGGCAATTTTTCAATCATTTGCAATGAAAACATCTCGACGGAAGAATTTCATGGATCTGAAGGGTGGAAAATGCCTCGATGATTTCATCAACATGCAGGGGATTATCAAAAGCCATAGTTTATGGTTTCATATGGTTTCATAATGATGCAAGTATGGATGTGGTCCTATCTGAAAACCAACGACTGTATAGTGAAACAGCTATGCAGATGAAATTTCATCGTTATTCGGCAAAGATGTGCAGAAAATCTTGTAATTACCTGATCAATTTCCTTCAGAATTGGACCTATTCGTGATGTATGGAATGTTCTTTCACGAAAGATCATATATTTTAAATCGATATGTGAACAAATAAAGGCAGTGTATAGAGATGTCATAAGATTGTCATACACCCCTGTATTGTCATTGTCATAGGAAAGAGTAATGAAATTATGTCAGAACGAAATCCTTTTCAAAGATAAGTAGAAACGATTAGAGTAGATAACAAGACACGGTAACCAATCTGCCCATGATTGATGTGACAATCAATTATGACCTTCCTTCCCGCAGACAATCGATGACAGACATTACATCAGTAAGCAGAGTTTTCTTTATCATTTTTAGCATAAATTTGAAAAAAAAAGATTCAATCGGAAATTTTTCAGAATGATGGAAAAGTCCTTTAACGATATTTGTGAGGCCCGAAAATTCCATCAGACACTTATTTTAAACAGTTATTTCAATTTCGTATTCATGCAGTAACAATGATTTAAATGCACATGGTAATGATAGCAATTATGAAAATCAAAATATCAATTTTATGCATGCTCAGTATAGCTGTTACACAAACCGACATACCTTTCACAAAATAATTAATGTAATCTTTTCATAAAGATTTGAGTTTGTGATATTTGGACCAACATATACACGCAAAACAATAACAAAATTATTTCATGAATATGCTAGTCATTATCTATTTCCAAATTGTTTACTTCTTTATTGTTTTAAATATGAAGCGGCAAAGAATATTAAACGAGCATTCAGGTTGAATAAGAGGAAAATTAACTAAACTCGGCTTGTATGTCATACAAGTGTTGGGACTCAATTCCACACATCCGGTTAGTGCTAAAGGAAAAAGCTGCTTTTACACACACACACACACACACACACACACACACACACACACACACACAGACATACACAGCTCTCAACTCCATGTTCCAAGTTTTAATCTTATTCTCCTTTTTTTTTTCTTCATTACAGTGATTCTTAATTAACTATACGAATTCTTGAGCTTGTTCACGAGATACGGTGTTCACATCGTCACACATGTTGATGTTGTTGTTCCTGTCCAAAGTGTCAGATCTATTTTTGTCCAAGGATACCTTTAGGGGATTAGGAGCAGACGCCGAGAGCAAGAACATTTAAGTAATACCTTTCTTCGACTCCAAGGGGTAACAGAACACCATCACATTATTGTCTTGAGTGATTACTCGGAATCTTCCAAGTGAATCTCTAAAAAGAGAGACCTGTTTTCTTCTTACCTTTCCAAGGAGATTTGTGATGTCGATCCACTCTCCTCCACTCCTTCTCGCTCGTATAACTCCTTGACAATCTGCTTAGCCATGGGGAGGGTATTACAGACAAGAATAAAACAAGTGCTAAATTTGTATTCTTTTTGTTTCTTTTAAATCATAATGACATTGTGGCCTTTGCGCATTTTTTTTTTTTTTACAAATTAAGTAGTTAGGTTTTAGAATTCTATCTGACCTTTTTCATAATCCCAATATCTGTTTGATATTTGTATTCCAATAATCATAGTTTCATATGGACAATGCAATTTGTGTGTGTGCGTGTGTGTGTGTGTGTGTATGTGTGTGTGATTGTGTATATATTCATATTGATACATAACTGCAATCACAGGGCTAAAACCTCTAGATTTGTCATGTTCAAGTATTAAACCATACGAACTTAGCCATAAAATTGGGGTTGATATGGGCACTGGCAAAGAGACTCAAGGCAAATTGTTAAAACAATCTGCTGACGAGAGGAACCGACTATGCTTATTTCATGCGCTTGAATTCTATCTGACCGAAATCTCTTTTTCTACCACAAGATTTGTTTCGTAAGTCAGCTTAAAGCCTCTGCAAAGCGGTCGAAACGAGCTGTATTTCTTGTTAAATCTCTTCTCTGGTTTTTACCCTCCTATCCGTTATCGTAGGGTCAATAACAGTGTTGCTGGTGAAAAGCGTGGGCGAAGCACTTCATTAGTACGCTTGACACTGGTAACCTGTACTGGCAATCATTTGGACTTGCGAATGCTCCATTACAGTCTTACGACTTTATATTGAGACTTAAGACGATAGGAACCTACTTATTGGGGGTAACGACTGAGTCTTTAGATATCGATGTAAGTACAATTATCAATTCTCCTTTCACATCGCTTCGAATCGTATTTAGTGACCATTGTCCTAGTTTAGATTTACCCTAAGGAGAATGTTTCATTTGTGAGACAATCTAACAATGACAATGTAATTTCATACTTTTCAAATATTGATCTTTTAGGAAGCGTGGGCTTATGTCTTACAAGTATCTCGCTTTCTTTTAGTCTCCTATTTCTTGATAGTACTCACAATACGTGGTTAATAATGGTTGACCCATGTTACTTTGTATTGTATTTTCATATTGTTTTATGATTGAAAAAACTGAATTGAACAATCAGAGGGTTTATTCGTGTGTATGATATAGACGATTGGATGTACGTGACGAAAAGGTCCCATCTTAACGTTGGGGTTTTTTTTTTGTTCTGTTTTGTTAGTTTTTAGTTCCGCAGTTAGCAAAATTCTATGAGGGCATTTACACTGCCACTGAAAAACCGTACGTTTTGTAAATCCCACTTTTTCGTCGGACGTTGCCTGATAACTGCTGGTATGTGAATCAAAAACCGACCCCCCTCCTTCTCAGTGTATTTGGCACGTTGAAAAGTTCTGGGTTTTCCATTTCATTCTTATTTTCCGAAGTAAATAACCCCTAAAGTGATATCCAACTTAATTGTCAGCTTTGTGGCTCAATTTAGTTTAGACTTTCCTACAGTGAATCTGATCGTCGGAGTTTAATACCTGAAGAGTAAGTGGAAACAACAGGAAGCCTCCAGAGATGTAGAAAAAATAAAAGTAGGAGATTTCTACTAATAGAATGAATAACTCCTTTGTGCTTTATCGTTTTGAGGAAAACATTGAGTCTCTCATTTTAAGAGGATTCCAGGTGTGTAAACGAGCAAGCAAAAGATCTAACATCGAGACTTATTTTTCTATTTCATTTTCGTAGGTGTAGGGGAGGATGGGGAGGGATACAAATGTAAATTTATAAAAGTTAAAATGAGATGCATGAATGTCAATGGCTTAATTGAAGTTGTAAGGGTTTTTAACAGAGTTGTGCAGTTAGTTTCTTACCCCCTCCCTGGCTGTTTAACTTGCACAGCATAAGGCCGGTCTAACGAAGAAATATTTTCTTTTAAAATTTTTTGTACAAACTTGAGGCTAGTTGTTGATTGTCTATGCTTCTGGCAATTCAATGTCAGAAAATCAAAATCTTTGAGTCTGCGTAATATACTCATACCAAGCTGTATTCCAAGCTATATATACCTCATGACAAAACGTATTATTAATCATTACATACCTCATTGGGAGAATATAACAAAGACATTGAATATAAACCCCAGTGGATTAGCGGTAGTGGAAAGTCAATATATTTCCTTTATCGTTTATTTGCTGTTCGTGTAATTAAAAGTGTGTGTGTGTGTGTGTGTGTGTGTGATGTGCATGCATAGCAATGAAACAGAATAATCTGCTATAATGCTGCCATAGGTGATTAGCTGTCGACATGCCACGATGTGTTCATATCTTACTGTGATAGCACGACACACACTGAAATCAACAATATTTTGTGTGTACACGTGCATGTGCGTGTATGTGTGTGTGTTCGCGTGTGTATGCACGTGTTTTTCAGTTCTCGAAAATTTTGGTCTCAGGTAGTGACTAAGGCCGTTCCAATCGCATCACGAGGCAGGCAAAAAAATGACAAAATGCTCATCGTATACGCCCTGCGACTCGTTTCGCCGCCGTTTTCCGTAGCTTTTTATTTTAAATTTCCGGGCAAGCTACGCGAGTAGGATTTTCCTGCACGCAGGAGAATATATCATGTAATGTTTTTAAATTGCCAAATATGTTGCCAAGTATGTTTTGAAGTCGTTAACTCATGCTGAACCTACACCCATTGTATTATGCTCATTACTTATCATTTGTTATGCTCAAAACCTCTATTCCATTTTGCATTTAAACAGACAATAAATCTGACGAAGACGATTTATATATATCAATATATATATATACATATTGCATTGCATCGTGTAAAACGTTGACCAGCTAGTTAACGTGTTAGCCACATAAGGATACTGTGTTCAAATGTCTTCTGTGTCTTTACACGTGCGCGGCTGACTATTGCACAACAGGTGACCTTGTAAGATATCAGTAATCACAATAAAGGAAGGGTATTTTTACATCGATGATTTTTAAGAAAACTTCTAAATAAAAATTTTGCATAGTACACAGTAATCTCAAACTGTGAGGGAACTATCAAATATGAACTTACTTTCTCCCTGTATTAATCAAATACATGAGATTAATTGTGTGAGTAATCCAAAATCTAAGTTTCTGTTAACACGTAGCCAAACATACTTGGATTTTTTTTCTCCCATAATCTTAAACCTAATTCAGGATGAAGATGCCAAAATTAGTGTGATTTCCCATTTGGAACAAATCAAGTGCTCTCCTATGATATCGTCAACGATATGATACCACAGGTGCGAGTAGAGCTCGAAAATTCAGAACTCTCTGTTTACACTCGCCGCGGGATAGCGCCCCAGCACGTGTTGAAGCAAACACGTCACTTCCTCGCCAATACAAATTTATTTTTGTAACGACTTTTGGTGAATTCTCCTTAAAGCACACAGTGCTAATAGTGATGCCGTATCATTATATTGACTGAATTTCATAAATGACCTCCTCGTATCCCCAGAGAATTTCGTCCGAGTGTTTGCTCGTTCTCACGTATACCTTCCCTTAGCAATTTTCTCTCACGTGACAATGTTCCCGCCTACCGTCCGATCAAAGCGTGAAGAGGAAACGCAGTAAACGTAGGACGAGGACGAGGACGAGGACGATGACGAGGAGGCTGGAAGACGTCTCTCTGAATATGTCATTATTGAGGTGCTTGAGTTGACTATTTTGCCTTTGCGCAAGGGTTCTGAGGCGGCAAAGTTCGAGAACAAAATAAAGAACGAAACAAACAGGCGACTAACTTTATTTATCCCGGTGTTACTTTCTGCAATTCATCAAGTCAAAGTTCTCCTATACAGCCTTTTACTTGCATTCGTGTACTGTTTTCTGGCCATAACATAAAATTGTATCAGTTGTATCAGACGAAGTTATCCGATCATGTTTTTTTTTTTTAAAGCATTAACGCTCTACTAGTTCGTTGAAACAGTATTTTCTAGTGCCTCCATTCTCCCATGTCCTTCGCAACACTTGTGTTTTTACAATCCTTTCTATTTTATTTTTCCTTGCACATTCTTGCAAGCACATGCTTACTTTTTTACTTGTTTTGCATGAAATTTCTCTGCCATCGATGTAATGAGTGTTTTGAATTTTGGACAATTAAGCTTTAAGTTTCACTTGTCAATGGAGTTCTTAAATATTTGAGAAGCTTGACGTTTTACCTGAAAACCGCTCAAGAGCATTATAAAATGATTTTAATATCAGTGTCGACTTTTTTCTAATTCTTAATGTCTTGCTGGATATAGGGACATCGTATCTCAGCCGGACCCATGACCAGAAAGACAGAGAGAGAGAGAGAGATAGAGAGAGAGAAAGAGAGAGAGAGAGAGAGAGAGAGATGACAAAAGCGGGGCTTTCTTTTTTGTAAGCGTTAATGATATCACATGTACTAATACATTAATCGATATCAAGACTATGATAACGCTACGGAGACTTTCATCCTTTTTTTTCCGTTTTAAATCATGCTTGTGCCAGGAGTCTTTACGTATATAGTTTATAATTATACACAGGGGTGTCTACTGGTTTTTTATTCTTATTTTCACCATTTTTCATCCAGTCTGTTTCTTGTTTTTCCGTCCGCAGCGACGAACATTTTTTTTTCAAGTAAGGTTCCTTTTGTTTCAAACGTGAATAGCATGTGAAGTATGCGTACTTACTTCAGCTTTTTATTGGCTGAGTATTTCAGCTCTGTATACGTGTCTAGGTACGAAAATGTACTTAATATGGTCATGTGTATATGTTTATGCATGAGGTATATTACTGTGCAATCGAAATATTTCAGGTACATACGTACTATTAGTATGTAGAAGTGCATGAGCACCTCTTTCTGTGGCTCTCTACATTGATAACAGGTACAGTTTCGTTTCACATGATTTTATTTATTCATTTTCATTTTCAACGTAGAATGTAAGTGTGAAAAACATATAATGCAAAAACAAAATCTACCTATATCAGAATATAATATAATCCATTAAAGCGTACCAATGACAAGCTGATTTAGTTTTTATTGGTTTCCATTCACGTCAGATCTCTTTAAAGATCGTTCCTGTCTTTTGTTGATGAGAATTTTCTGTGGCTACTCTGGGCAAATTCACTCTCACCTCCTCCCACTCATGTACATTTCTTTCTTTTCTTCCCAGTTTTTACTACATGTTCAGACAGACATGCATACACATACACATACACACAGACACGCACACACACACACACACACAACGCACACACACAGATACACATGCACCATACACAAAACGCCCATGCACCATCCTTACTAACTCACATATTCACACGCACACACCATGCCATCAGACGGCGCAAACCCACGTGCCAACACGATTTCACACCTTTCTCCACGAGAGCTCCGTCAAGTATTTACTGAGCACTCGATCAATACCTCTCGCCCGGCGGTCCATTCTTCGCCAGGAAAACGACATGCCACTATACATCCGCGGGACGGCTACCCGTGAGCCAGAAGTCCAAGGAAATAGACAGACAGGCATCATCATATTTTTGTCGTGACAATTTCACATGAATATGATATCATCGACTGACGCAGCTGATCGCGTCATACAATATGGTGTACATGACTATCCTGACCCCCTCCCCCTCCCCCACCCTCCTCGACAAGAGAAAGGAAAAGCAGAACCCTTCCTGAATTATCATTTCGACTACGGAGGAGGTGGGGGGATTTAACATGAAACAACATTCAAATAATACGCATTACACAATGCGTTAGTAAGAAAAAGAAAAAAGGGACACCCACCAGATTATAGAGCCTAGTAACTTTGGAATAGTCGGAAACACAAGGAGACGAGTGTGTTTTGGACTGTTCAGAATTACGAAGGGTGATAATCTTGACAATGCTCGACCAAGTATTATGCATTGTTTCTTTTGAGGAATAACGTGATGTAATGTAATATAATATAATGTATATTTATAATTAATATATACATATTATATAATATAATATAATACCAGCTCCAAGCAAGCTGAACCATACATGACAATCAATTTCATAGGTCACCAGTAGACTAACGCCCTTATGTTATGTTGGGCCTTTAAGCAACAGACAAGATTGTTCACGTGATAAGTTTTGACCATTTTGACTAGGATCCATGCAGCCAGTTTGTAAAGTATAGCATCTAAATGAAATGTAGAGCTGAGTCAATCAGTGAGCCTAGAATGTTTGCTCAAGGAAACACACACACACACACACACACACACACACACACACACACACAAGCACGCACAAACACACACATATACATACAAGTAAAATAAATTAAAAAAGGACATTTTCGCCTTTAAGAAACTGTCACTTTGTCATGAAAATGCTTGACACTTCAAAATACTTGCTAGGTATTTGATGCTGAGAAATGTTGCGATAATAATTATTTCCATATTTGTCGTATGGTTTTTTATGACTAGTCGAACGCCCAGGAAAACATGGAAACTAACTTATGGTGCTCCCAACGTTAAATCGATATCCAAAACAACTTTGAGAAAAGTTTGGAAACTGATGAAATCATCCGTGCCAAGTGACTCATTACCCCGGCCGAGCACTGTTTGTTTTCCACTACACGACGGTTACTTAGTAGTTGACGCGGAGACAAGTGTACGTGCCTGAAGCAAAATACAGCCAACTAAATTTACCTCTGGATAAAATACATGCAAGAGCCTTCCAAGCCCATTCAGGTTCCCACACACATTTCGCAGTTCGTGTCTGAGAAATAGGCAGTCGTTATATCGTAAACTTCCCACGGGTCTCTGAAGAAGTATACACAACGTGTGGTCTGGTATATAAGCGCTTGTAGGACTGATGTAATCATGTACGTCTTCGGCAAAAGGTATGAGAAAGGAAAGTACTCAACTTTGATGCCCTCTTCGAGAAAAGAGCCGACTCGTAAAGCGCCAAAATTTCCTGAGCCTTAATCGAGATCTTGAACTCTTGGCGGTCACTGTCCTCAGTAATTCTGTCGGGAAAGGAAATTGCGCTGCATTTTATGGTTTTATTTTGACTTCCCAAGAAGTCGTTAACATTCTGCCGCGTTCCATGTTCTCAAGATTATTCGCGAGTTAATTGTAAACCAAACAATTAAGCCTATTCCGAACGTAGGAACACTCGGAAATTAATGTAGCCGGAAGTGGAACATAAAAACATACTCTTTATTCGAACGTGCCGAAAGTTGAGGGTATAGGACCTGTGTGCATCCTTAAGATTGGTTAGCCACTGACAAATATATCCCTGACAATAATACACTGACAATATACTTCTTCTTTTTCCCCCCTTTTTTACACAATAATACTGACTAATTTCGAAGATGTATGTATTATGACGAAAAAGAAAATAAGAATATCATTCAAAGTGGCATTTCCGGGACCCGCGGTATAAATGACGTCACTTGCACTGCAAACGCAGCGTCATTTTTGTTGGCTTGCAAGCTTATTCATCTATAATACAACGTTCAATAGTCAAGTTTTAGCACCTTTGAGCCAGACTTTGAAATCCTTAAAAAGACCTTAAAGTTACAAAGTAACAGGGAAGATGTTTCCGACCTGTCTCGTAAGACTTGAAAAGATTTACAAGTAGAACGTAGAACTTCCAAATATCCCACAAGGCTATTACAAGAAGGGGAAAAACACACTCCACATGATTAACAATAATAATAAAAAAAAACCAGGGCTGTCAAAACTTGAAGTGACCACAGATCACAACTTTGGAAACGTAATACGCTCTCAGCGTCTTCGTGAATGCATCATGCAGCAGGCACCCTGATTATACGCGGAAATGACACACAGCGACGGCTTTTGGGTTAACTCTCTTGATGAATGATTGAGAGGGGAATGCTCGGCCATTAGTCGTTGGCCGTCATTCTACACCGCAGTAGACTCTTCCCAGTAGATATCGGAATCTTCGCAGGTGGACGGACCTCATCTACGGTTTCACGGACACATGTTAAAATAATGCATAGAGCGAGAGATTAAAGGACAGATTTCACACCAGAATTAAGACAAAGGAAAAAAAGCACAGAGATTTTCGTCATCAGCCACAAATAAGATATGGAGCGCCCTCTTCGTCCTTCACAATATGTAGTCAATGTACTTAATACCTTCAAGCATTAATCCGTCTTTGGCTCTTCTCACACTTGCTGTTACATTCGCGACTCGACTAACCACTCCATAGCTTTTTATTAGTGCTATTGTATAACAAACAACCAGAAATGAAAATAAGTTCCAAATGGCATAGGACACAAATTCAATAAGTAAATGGCATAGAATACCTGGAAAATTAAGAGACAAAAATATAGGGGGGGGGGGGGAAGGCAAAAAGCAAAACTATTTCTCAATAAGTTTGTCTTCTGTGCAGGCCTAAAACTGACCTTTTATATTAGTCTTATCCTGTTAAACATGTATTACTAGCTGGGATCCAGTTTATATGCTATACTCGGTGCTATGTAAGTCAGGCTTTGTAACTTGTAAAAACAACCTTGCTTTTTTTAACGAAAATGTTGTGTGGATAAAATCAGTATGCATGTTTTGAAGCAAACATCAATGTTCTGCGGTTGGAACGCAAAAATGCAAATCCTGCAGAATAGTGATAACGAGAAGGGTAAGAGTGATAAAGCGTCGTTTTTTTATATTAAAAAATATACTAGTATACCCTTAGCTCGCTGAAATCAGAATGTATGATGGTGGTAGATTAAACATACAAGGCGCTTCAATTGCCTTTCACATGCCTTTTTGTTTAAGAGACCAAGCACAAAAGAGAGAAGATATTCCAAAAGCGTATTAAAACGAGAGATTTATATTATGTTAAGATTCACTTGTAACGGGACAATTACCAAGAAAGTGACGACCAACAAAATTTGACTACAAATTGACCGACATGGCAATCAGCGTGCACTCGAAAATAGTCGTCTTACTACCCTTCTCTGGTGAAATTGGCTGATATCGTCACCCTGGAAAGAATCACTCAATAGGGTACAGATATCAACCGCGAAGCTCTTAGCCTGCGATGAGCAAAGACAGTCTGCCTCATTATTACCTCCGATATAAGGTTTCAACACCTTAGGTATAAAGCGAAGGAGATCCTGGAAATGAAGCTACGTCAGCAAAGACACAAAAATATAAAAGGGGGAAAGAAAGAGTCTTCTCGTCCACGTTTCTTTACACAAATCGAGCAACTGGCAGCGACTTTCAACCTCATTCTCTACATGGCAGTGACATTGGAATGCATCTCATGTCATAGAACTTGTTGTGCCGGTCTAGTTTGACTTATCCACGCAATTACCAGCCCCGAGTTGTTGAATATGAACATAATGCGGCGAGACGTCGGCTTCACGTTCATTATTCTATGTTCGATTAGGACAATTCAGACGCATGACATTTGAAGAGAGAGAAAAAGAACACACACACAAACGAACAAAAAGGAAGGTAGAGAAGAAAAAAGGATGGCAGAAAGAGAGAGAGAGTGGGTGATAGAAAGAGATAAAATATAGATAGATCGCGAGATAGGGAGAGATCACGGGGAGAGAGACAGGGAGAGAGAGGTGTTCATGAATTCCAGCGAATTGCTGAAATAAAAAGAAAGAGTGGCTTATATGCCATTTAAAAAAAAGTAATTATTTTTGGGATAAACAAGGTTTTCCCATATCCGTCCTGTAATTCTGGGTCAGTTTGTGGTTAAGGCCTATTTTGCAGGTGGCTTGACGACTGCTGTCTGTCGTAGGTGGCGGGGTGTTGTGCTAACTTAATAATCTCTTACGCAACAGGCACAATAGCACTTTATTTCGCCCATTGTCGCTCCCAATAGCTTTTAAAAAGATCTATATGATGCCAAGTATGTTGACTTGTGTTCGTTGGTGCTATCCTCAACATCACTTTTGTGGCCCAATGAATATCTAAATACGTGCCATATACTTCAGAATGACTTTTCTTCTATTTTCTTCTATTTTCAAACAATTTGGAATCAGCTACAAGAACCTTTCCGGATCAAGATTCTGCCAAGGACATCATCTGTCAATCATTGCTGAAGTTATGATAATTATGTTCAACAAAAGACATTAGAACGCACCAATTCCTCGACCTGCATGTTTCCATGTTACTCACTTGATTAACAAAGACTTTACAGGGTAGAAAGAATGTAGCACGTGACGTTAAGTGTGGAATGAAGTATACTTGCGGTTTGCTTTGAAATTTTATTTCAAATGAATTCATGGCGGTGTGTAATGGAAGCACGTACGAAGGTGTTTTCGTTTCATGTTTCATGCAATTAGCAACGTTAGGGTTGCACTTTTCAGTGGTGATACTGTGTCTTTACTTTGTTATTATTGGCAAAGGTGAGGGTGACATTTTTGAAGTTCGGTTCAACAGTCTCATGTGTTCCAATTTTGAAGTTGTCACGAAAACTGAAGCAATAACTTTTTAATTTGAAATGAAATGAAATGAAATGAAATGAAATGAATTTCGGAAAGATTTGTTTCTGGTTGAATCGTCTGTAACAGTTGAGAGTATAGCCATCGTTTCATCGTGGGTGTACGTGCGTGTTTATGTTTGTTTATTTCTTTCGTTGTCTGGCAAACACAATACTTTTGAGTGGGAGAAAGCCCGAGATTTTGAAAGATCCTGATACATCACTGCAAAAAATGGGAGGGATTTATATTGATATGGGTTAGGATTAGAGATGCCTACGCTTTTACTCCTTTGTAGATTGCGGGAGGCCTCACGTATCTCTGCTAAGGTTTCGTTATTTTTCGAAGTCTACAAACTTTTTAAAAACTCAAGAATGACTACCAGAAACAAAAAGAATCTCTACTCAAGCCTAGAGAAATGTAGGTGTGTGTGTGTGTGTGTGTGTGTGTATGTGTGTGCGTGTGCGTGCGCGCGCGCGCGCGCGCGTGTGTGTGTGTGTGTGTATGCGTGCTGATGTGAAGAGAGAGATTAAAAAAACCCCAAAATGGACGGAAAAACATAATAAAAACATAAATGGATAGATAGGAGTGTGTCAGTACGCGTGGACCCCCGCGGGACTGTGTGTGAACAATCTTGAATGCTTGGTGAGATTGCTTTATGCCCACCAGGATTCAGGGTTGTGTCTTTACTTAAAAAGATTGAGAAATATAGGCGTTTGAAAAAACAAAAATGTTTTATGAAATTTACTATAGGACTTCACTTTCAATGAATCAGGCAACTTTGGTCTTGATTATTAACTAAAAATCCCCAGAAAGCAGCCTCCCTCTCATTTCCGAAAATGGTGAATAGAGAAACCAAAGCCACGTGTGCCCGACCATGGCCCCGTTGCATAAAAGTTACTATTGTGGTAACTTTGCTATCCAATGGTAACTACCATTGAATTCTTGATTTTGATTGGCTGTTGAGTATTGTTACCATGGTAGTTACCATTGGATGGCAAAGTTACCACAATAGTAACTTTTATGCAACGGGGTCAAGACCGATATAATAAACACCACAGAGTGATTAACGTGAGCTGAATGTTACTTGGCGAGTTGATCTCAATATCTATATGCTTTCTAAAGACATTAATGACGGCCAGAATCTTTCTTTCACTCAGTGCTCAGTACTTCGGTTAGAGTTCGTTATTCCGAAGGTTCTTTGGTCCGAAGGTTCGTTATTCCGAAGGTTTGTTTTTCCGAAGGTTCGTTATTCCGAAGATTTGTTATTCCGAAGGTTCGTTAATCCGAAAATGTGATAAGGTTTGTTATTCCGAAGGTTCATTTATCCTAAAATGAAACAAAGCTCGTTATTCCGAAGGCTACTTACGGACCCTATTTCATTTTCTGATCAACGAACCTTCGGAATAGCGAACCCTATTTTCATTTTCGGATTAACGAACCTTCTGAATAACGCCACAAATGTTCGGATTAACGAACCCTTTTTCATTTTCGGATTAGCGAACCTCTAGGTGTAAGGAATTTGTGTGTTTCGGATTAACGAACCTTCGGAATAACGAACAGCACCCAGTACTTCTTGGTCGAATGGGGAGTGACTTATACCCCTGCTTATACAGCCGATTCACAGATTCGTTTATTGAAGGCAGGGCGTTATATGTATTTTAGGTATTTTCCAAAATGTTTATGTATGTGTATGTATATAACCGGTAAAAAGAAACCACACGCGCGACAAAAATAACTAACCCTATCTTGACCTCTGCAACAAAGTTCAGAAGTTCAACGCGGTATTTTACGCATTAGCGTTGAATAATGATAAAAAAAGACTGAAAGTTACGTGATGTGACATTAAAATGTGCGCGTTGTTTTCTAATATCGTGAATTACTGGGAGTAAAAACCAAGAGCTGTTTCGACAAGCTGTCTTTTAATCCTTCATGTCTTGTCTGCATATCATTGTTGTCTCAAGACACGCCCGTTATGTCCCAAGTTCACTGCACAGCTCGACGAGCTTTTTTAGTCTTTTTGCAATGCTTTTTGTAGCTTTTAGCCAGTCATGTCGGATATTCTGTTTGTGTATGCCGTTCTTCTCCCTGCATTCATTGATTATGACACAAAAGAGTAGTTTGTCAAGCTTGATTACAATCCATATATTTTTTCTCGTATTCAAAGTCCTATTTTTTCTTTAATCCGTTTGATAAGCAGGCATTTACTCGGACTGTCAGCTGTCCACTTTCAAAGCCCCGATCGCCTGGACCTGGTAAAAACATCCTCTTCTTTCCACCAACTTTTTAGAAATATTTTTCTTCGTCCTCTTTTTCCTCCCTCTTCCCATTCTCTCTGTTTGCAATAACAATACTAAGTTAATGTCAGTAAGCATCGTACTCTATCATGTCGTCGGCGTTTTCACGAACCGACGCTATTTCGTTTTTGAGCGAAAATGCAGTTCTGAGAAAATCGCGTTTAAAGATCTCACAAGTTTTAGACAACGTTTTCAATGACTTTTCCTGTCTTGTGTGTGAAAATTTTGACAGGGTGATGAGAGTGGAAGTTGTTCTTCCTATCCATAGTGTAATTTTAGTGTGAATTCAAAAAATTTACGATATTTCTGTCTTCAAACTCACTGCGTCGGTTCGTAAATCCATCGTTTCTTGCGCGCACCATAGGTTATGTACTTAAGCGCGGGTCTCACGAACCGACGTAAGTTGTATTACGCCGGTTCGTGAGACCCGCGCTGTAGGGCCTGTACAATAGGTAACGTGCAATACGCGTGTATTTACGAACCGTCGCTATTTCATTTTCGTATGTGTTTACATACAAATACTATTAGGGCTATACCTGCTTATCAACAATAACCTTATTAATTGAAATTAATTGTCATGTAATGATTGTTGTGATGATTACAATACATTTAGTGATAATTAAGATGATAATACAAGCCAGTTTCTCTTAATTGTTCTAAAAAGAGTGTTGTCATTGTTTTCATCTTCATTTAGTACACGCATGTATTGTTATTATAGCTGTGGTTGATCGTTCCAAAGATTTCTTTGCCCCCCCTTTTTTTGTGGATATATTATTATTTAACACTTTTGCATTTGGACATCTATCATTTGGTAATACATGCATTCGGTATACTGTGTTTCATATTTTTTACTTTTTACTGTTTTTTTTTTTACTTAATTAACTTACTTTTTCATTTTTTCACATTATTTTTAATTCAAATTCAGTTCACTTCTTTCATAATAATTATGAATGTTTGTTCTAAGATGAAGGATACCGCTAAATCTTGGGAAAAAGACGTGCCAGTCAATAATAATTACTTGTATTTACTCATCTTTCATACTCATGCATGCACTCTGTTATTTCTTTCTCTGAAATAATATATTAATTTCTTTATTTCTTATTATTCCACATATTTGTGACATTTACTTTGTCACAATTTTTATCAGTGTCATTATTGTCATTTGGCTCGCATGCGAATTCACTCATAATTCCTCATTTTCCATCTTTCTCTTTCCTGCTCAACAGATTCTATGATAGCTGCACCTGATCATATAAAAACATAAACTCATCCTGCATGCACTCTTCGAAACTGATAAACTCCTAAAAATACATGAATATCGACACTATCAGAATTTCAAGCTTCATTTTAAATATATAATAATGGTCATGTTTTATTATGCATTGTGCAGCAATATATTGAAGAGGTACATTATGTAATCGAAGAAACATAGGTCCTCAATAGAATATCAAATTTGAATTATTCAGAGATGAGTAATGACAATGGGAAGGATAACAATTGTGGAAGAGCTCCATAAATCAATTCATATCTAATGGCAAATGGAGATGGAATCAAGATTCAAGAATATGTGTAATTCAAGTTCATTATTATATCAGTTCTTGTGTGTTCACAAAAAGAGGAACACAGTTCGAACATGCACACCAAATCTTACATCGTACATTTACATCTATAGAGTGCGGACGGAACATATACAAGAGAAAGAATAACATTCTCAAATTAATATATCAAGCATAACTACATGTATGTATATGACCACACAAAGATGTTGCTGCATATGCATGAAGCTTGAGAGTGCTGCAACACCCATATGCTCAGATAAAAACTTGATGTATAATACAAAAGAGAAGAGGTACTGCATGTACATGTAGTTACACTATTCACAGGACAGTAGAGAAAAAGCACGAGAGAGAGAGGGAAATGGGTGTCTAAAATAGGTCGATGTAAGGAGTGCCAAGCCAATTAAGTCTCTAATAGAAGTCATACATATATAAGGAAACAAATTAATCACAACATAAATGATCATGCTCATGTTAACCAATAATTAGCATCTAAAAATGTGTGTAGAAAGCCCATAATATCAGCCTTTCGCCCCGAAGGCTTGTTACATATGAGAAAAGAGAAATTTTGGCCGACCCCCCCCCTCCCTGTGAATCCTTAATCCACCAGTACTATAAACACATTCTGAGAATGTGTTTTAGTACATGTACTAGCAAATTCACAAGAGGGTTGGGGAAATTCAGCCAAAATTGTGTGTGGCTAAAATAATTAAAAAGAAAGGTCATCAGCAAAACTACGGGGTGGATGCAGACGAATTTTCATGTGATGACTAAAAAATATGCAGCTAAAGGAAAAAAAAAAGACGGCGGAGAGGGGCCAAGGCTAATTTGACTCCCCTCCCCCCCCCCCACCAAAAAACAAACAAACAAACAAACACCACTGTTTTACAGCACCTTTAAAGGACTCTTAATTTTTTGTTTGTTAAAAACAAACGTCTCGAAGTAAAGAATTCCATGTTGTAGGCGAAATGTAGACCGATACAGTGTATAAAGTGTACATCCCAAGCTATTAAAGAAAAAAAAAACAGATTATGAATATCATTTAAAGTAAGAATTTCAGTGTGTTTAATCATCTTTAGTTGAGTTGCAAATGACATGTACATATTTAATAAGAGCAGTAAACTTCGAAGCGCCCCCAAGCCCTTCTATACTTAATTATTCATGTGTAAAGGTAGCGCCAGGGCACTCCGGTGGTCTAGTGGTTATGACGCTGGTCTAGTAATCCAGAGGTCGTGGTTCGAATCCTGCTTGGGCTGCCTGTGATTTTTTTTTTTCACAGCAGCCTACAAACTGCACACTGCAGTTGCGTGCGTTACTACGGATGGAGACAAATGAGTAATCTATTATTTTAATATACGATGTTTGACATCCTTATTGCAATCACTTTCTTTAATTGTAAATTTAGAGACATAATGAATTATTATTAAAAGAAATCAAATTTCTGTATTTTGTTGTGAGTTTGCATGGGAACATACACGTATCATAATTTACAATTTTAGTTAGATAAAGAACATCTTATAACAGAACTGTCTAGTGATGGTTGAATAATTATGTCAATTTGTTATAAGTCCTATCATTTACATGGAGTGCATGTTCCCATGTTTATAAGAATCATACGTGACACATTCAAAGTGGGTTGAAGACAACAAAATAATAAATAAAAGAATAAAGGAGAATAGAACTTAATCTGATTACAGCATCATCTAAATATTGCCAATGTGCACTTAGAAATCTATCAAGATTTATCACAAGGTTATGATTACCACACAAAACCTTCAAGATTTATTATCATGAAATACATACCAATGAACACTTAAAAAAATCTAACATTCCATATCCACATGAAGCTTTCCTTGATATAAATGTCTCTCTGTAGTGTTATTAAAGTGTAGCAAAATTGTAATTACGACATCACAGAATGGAATGCCTTGTTTTCACCTTCAATCTTAGGATCTCCTTTCATGTTTCCACTTTACAATCACATTTCACTGTAGATATACCGTCCTTATGTTGTCGCCCTTCATCCCAATTTCTTCCTTCTATCCTATCTGTAGATTGTCTTCTTTCCTAAGCCATTGTATTCACATTCCTTGATGATCAGCACGATGCTGTACTTTTTTCTTCTTCTATGAAACAGTCCAGCTCTTCGCTACTGCATGGCATCAGTCATCTGAAAGAAAAGACAGAAATTAAGAACTTTCAATTAAAATCAAACATCATGATACAAGATACAACTTTCATTTTGAGAAAAAGAAATCAGCCAACTAAACTGTAGTTGAAATTATTTTGCTCTATTCATATTAAACATAAAACAAGACGGTATACAGGATCAAAGAATGTCAAAAAAATACTGCTGTTTTTGATGCATATTCAAATTGTCTTGCCTTTTACATATTCTAATGATGCAAGATCTTATGTCTAGCACTTAGTAAGTCTCATGTAGAATTTAAATTATTATTCACATGAATAAATCTGCATGTCCTTGTAAACAAGGCATTGCTTTGAAAAAGCTGAATATTACTAATTGCATTTGGGAAAGAGTCTACGACAATCAAACTTGTTTATTATCAGAGACTTTAACATCTTAATTAGACCTAGACTCTACATTACCATTGTATTCACATCCGTTGGTGATGTACACGACCCTGTACTTTTCCTTTTCTTTTCTGAGACAGTCCAGTTCTTCGCTACTACATGGCACCAGTCATCTGAAAGAAAAGAAAGAAATTAAGAACTTTTGATTAAAATCAAACATCATGGCACAAGATACAACTTTAATTTTGAGAAGAAAAAAAAAATCAGCCAACAAAACTGACGTTGAAATTATTTTGCTCTATTTATATTAAACATAAAACAAAATGGTAGGCCTATGCAGGATCAAAGAATGTCAAAAAATGCTGCTGTTCGTATTTGATGCATATTCAAATTGTCTCTTCATTTACACATTTTACTGATGCAAGATATTATGTTTAGCACTTGGTATGTCTCATGTAGAAATTGAATTATCATTCACATGAATATAAATCTACATGTATTTGTAAACAAGGCATTGCATTGAAATAGCTGAATATTACTACATGTACCTGCATTTGGGAAACAGTCTATGACAATCAAACCTGTTTCTTATCAGAGACTGTAACATCTTAATTAGACCTAGACTCTACATTATCATTCAGCTTTTAAAGGTATTAACCATTCACCTATAAAACACTGGCATTGTCATGTGCATCATATTTCTTTGATACTGCACATATTTTCATGAAGTCTGCACAAGAATGCGAATGAAACACGTCTGCTGTTTGGTATTTATGAGAAAAAAAATCACTAACCCGGAAGTCCTTGGCCTTAGGAATAACACGTGGCGAGTTAGTAGGAATTGACGTTAAAATAGAATAAGAATAGATCTACTAAATAGGCCTTTGCCTCATGAATGTCTGGTCTAATTATAGACTAAGTGAAGTCTAGACCTTTCACTTTTAAGTTACCAGTGGTTCACAAAATTTATATTATAGATCTAGACTACATCTAGATCTAGACATCTAATACTATTAGATCTTGGCAACTTTTGTCTTTGTGACACGAAATTAACACGTCACGGATGATATTGCGGCGATATCCAACAGGATGACAGTACCACTATTACTGACTCAGTAAGTTGACATAGATAACTAACATCAACTTGTTAACGTACGATAGAGATGGCACCACATACAATAACCGGTGACACTGACACTGACAGATCTAACGACTACGTTTAGACTAACGTTAAAGAGTTAGACTCGCCATCTCAGTAAGTCGGCCAAAGACAAAGTCAATACAGGGCTAAGTCAGTGTTACTGTTATGTTAGGCCTAACAAATGTTAACGGTTACTCGGTTAGGTTAGGTTTACCAGGACTCAAGAGTCCTGGTTAAATCAGTCGAGGGACATTTCTTAGAAGTCCTTCGATTCCAAGAATAAAAAGGGTGAAAGAACAAAGGGAAAAAAGGAAAGAAGAAAGGACAAAAGATTATGTATGGATGCTGTGGAAATCGACAGCGCTACTGTATCACTATCAATCACGCGTGAATATGTAAACGCCATTTGGTTGGGCCGCATTCACAAGTTTTAGGGAAAAAAAGCCCCACCGCTGTGCTTCAAAGGTACTCCACTCGAACTAACGTTAGACATAATGTCACATATCTACACACAGTACGGTACTAGGGCTGAATTCACAAGTATACTATAACACTGCACTGTACAGGAAAGCCACCTAACATGTAGAGTACTACTCATAGTGTTTAGGTAGTATCACTAGACCACATACTGTCATAGATGACATCTACACCAACGCTGCACACTGTCTCTCTCACACCTCCCTGGTCCGACGGTCCCTGACCAGGAAAAATCACTGTTGGACACTGACCAGTAACTTTTTCAGGAATGGACAAGTAAAAATTGGGGGAAAAATGGGTGGACTCTACCGACTATTACCACTAGTCTAGATGTAGATCTAGAGCTAGACTATAGACTCTGTGTTAATTTGACTTGGTCTTAGACTTCAGCTGATCTTAGTTTTAGTAACTGGCATTACAAGTAAAGTCTTAACTTAGACTTAATAGTTAAACTTGAAAGTTAAAGTCTAACATGTCTAACTTTATTCTTTACTCTTCCTTTGAGTTTTACTTTTAGACTTTTTACTTTTTTTTTTAGTTTAGTAGGCCTACTTTGTCAATCTCATGATTTCATTTTCAACTCAAGTCAAGGCATAGCCATGAGTGTCTTCGAGACTTTGACATCTTGCATGTCTTGCACACAGACGTTACGACTACAGTACTCAGTAGTCTCAGAAGTAACGACATAAGTTGAAAAGAAACTATAAATAATATGATTTGGGATCTAATTTGAAATTGGATGGCGTTTACAGACTAGGCTTCAAAAGCATCACGCGATTGAATACATGGGACTACACTCTACCGCAATTAATGGTTATGGTAGTCCAACTGAAACTGTTATTTTGAGCATGATTTTAATAGGATTATAGCTTACCATTCACTTCACTCGTGGACAGTGGGCTGGCTTAGGTCGTCATTCATCTTTCAGATGGTTTGGTTCTCACTCTGAGATCTGGATTAGGGCCAAAACCTAATTCTAGGCCAGTAAGTTGAACAAAGCTCAAAATAATGCAACTGCGACGGTTCGTAAAACCCGCATTGCTCTTCACCCTAGCAATTCGGGTTTCACGAACCGGCGTATCTTTACTGCGTCGGTTCGTGAAACCCCTTTTTCTCAATTTCTCGATATTTCGAGTACCGTCGTTTTTTTCTTTCTTTGATAAAATTAAGAATAATTAATTTTGTGATCTCAAATTTTTGCATTTGGTAGAGTTTTGAAAGCACTTTCATTTGGTACCAATATCTCGATTTTGAAAATTTTGACCAAAATCGAAATAGCGTCGGTTCGTGAAAACGCCGACGATGTATGATTCAGGACTTTCATTCTAGTAAGTAATACTCTCTAATTCCAACAATTTGCCTTGATATTTACAAACTGATATCATGGTTCATAGTTTGTTATTTCGTTCCATTGTCGTGTTCTCATATGTATTCAAATGTTAAATCATATGTGTTGGAAATGAAATAAAACGAAATGAAAATGAAATGAACTTTGCAACGAGACTTGTGTGTTTATCCAAGACTAGATCAACAAGAGAATAGACTGGACATAATGCCAGTGTACATGCACATTGCTTTTTATGCACAATGTGGAGTTCTTCATAAAATCGACTCTCTAAAGCAACGAGGAGGGGTACACTACGGTGGTATACAATTTAGCATTTTGAGAAGACAGTATTCGAATTCATTCGCAAGGCCGCGTCAATCGACTTCAGAGTGATCTGTCCGTCTCTGATACCCTGACCGCCATCTCGATTACTGGGACTTAGAAACTGCCTGCAGTCTGAGGGTTGGAATCAATATTGTAGAGTACGATATCTGCAAAGCAACTCACGCCCACCTGAAACATGATATAGAGCCCCTCTTACGGAGAAATGATGAATTATGTAGGCAATGCTAATCAAATTCTCATTCCACGAGACAAACCGCCGTGCTTCAAGATGCAAAAATCTCCAGAATAGCTCCATGACTTCTTTTACCCCCATTCTTTACTGACAAATGGCGGTATAATTGTGTGTGTAATGCGATTTAATCTTCCGTCTCAAGAGAGAGCGTTCTTCTGCACCAAAAGAGATTATACTGTTTAAGATTTGTGTGACGTGGTTTCTGCCACTTTTCTCAGAAACAAAATATGGTGTGTAAACGCAAACTGTATTGTCACGTTTCACTAAGAACAACCATGTGTTCAGGGTAAAGAAACTGGGATAACGTCTGATATTTATTCATGCTTTTTTTGTCAAGTTGTTGTCAGTTAATGCTTGAGATAGGTCGGCAGATCATCAAGAGTACCAGAGATTGTGGATATTTTTATCTTAGACGATGCATAAATAGGTGATGCAGCAGCCACCCATCTTTGCAGGTATACTTTGCATACATCCCAATAATATTGATTGTATTGTTTTGCTGATATATCAACATGTGTATTTCAATCCCTCCAATGTGTTGAAATGCAATCCTTATAAAACGTGTAGATGAAAAGGCATTATAAAGGATTCACGGTTCAGCAGTGGAGCTAGTCTGTCGCTAATTTTGTATGTATGTGTGTGTGTGTGTGTGTGTGCTCGTGTGCGTGTGTGTGTATGTACGTGTGTGAGCGTGTGTGCGTACGTGTATATGTGTGTTCGAGTGTGGATGTGTATACGTGTGTTGAATCGTAATAGTTGTCCACTCTGTTTAGGATAAGAGCGAACAATCATTGTAAATTGTTACGTATACCTCCTCCCCCTGGTTGCCACGACCATCGATGCTAGTAGGCCAGCTTCCTGGCGGGAGAGAAGCCATTGTCCTACTTCGTTTGTTCACCTGTTTGTCTATTTGTGTCCATTCAAAAACTCTCCATCTCTCTCCGTCAATGTCTCTCTCTTCCTATCTCCATCTCATAACATCTTCACCAGTCTGGGTTTCTATCTACCACTTGTGACCTTCCCGACCTCCTTATTATTTCCGGCCCATCTCCCCCCCCCCCCCCATCTCTCTCTGCTCTACTCCTCTGTTTCTGTATCTCTGTTTTTTTTTATTCTGCTTTCAACATCCCTCTACCTTGACCTGTTCGTTTATTTGTATTTCTCGCTCGCTTATATATATATATATATATATATATATATATATATATATATATATTCCAAGTTGTAGATGAATTAGTTAATGAGTCTATTCTTGATCATCTCTTTCTCTCTTCCATCTCTTGGTCACTGCTTTTATAACTGGCTTCTTTTTTCTTTTTGGTATTGTTCTCTCTTTGTTGATTCTTTCCTCTTTCCAATTTTTTTTTTTGTCATCTATGCTGATGACCGACATGCCATAAAATCATGGGTCGCCAATAAAATAATCATGGTATAGATTCGGTAGACAGGGCACAAAGCTGCATAACTTAGGTACTGGATATGTATTATCATTCATCGTATTGGGAATCCCGTGTGCATATCAATGTATTCCTGTGCAAATGGATGGTCGGTCATTCCATCCTAAATAGATCCGGATGTGAAGAGATTCTTTGACCAGCCCCTTCCGAAACTGCATCTATTTTGGCGATGGTAACCATTGAATGTTCGGATTGGAAGCGGCCTCCCCCGTCTCTGGCCTAATTTCGATGATATCTCCCCCCCCCTATATATATATATATATATATAATAGCATACATACTTATGATACAGGCCGGCAGTGCATGACAAAAGTTATAGTGCACGTAAAATATAACGATTGCAGACGATAACCCACTATCGATTTGATATCGGTTTTTGCTCCCTCATTTTAATCATCGAGTACTTGAATCCCGCACCTTATCAACGCGATTGCGCCACAACCGCGATATGCTTTGCTCGATATTATCGTTATTCTCAATTCTCGCAGGCTGGCTATGCCAGCAACTTATCGGTGTGGGACTAGACTTTCAGCGGTAGATTTAAACATGGAAGCTGAAATGAACAGGTTCGCTACTTTTAGAGAGACTGATCTATATAAACAGTATCTTAGACAATAAGGACACAAAGGATGCCATCAAATACGCCCTACGAATTTTGGACTCCTACTGTTCTGAAAAAGGAATCAATTCGACGGATATTACTGAGCAAGTCAACCCAAGATTTGTGCCGCTTTCTCCGTACATTCTACGCGGAAGTGCGCCGTGGAAATGGGCAGCGTGTAGTGTGTACAGTACGCTAAGCGCTCTTTGATCACGCTACGCTATGAACTTTACTACGACATTCACAACACACTCTCGGAATCCGCATGTGCAGCAATGGGGCCTGGCACGAGCCTTGTGTTTAAATCCAGTAGATCCCTAATCCTACAAAACATCATCTAGTCCTGGTCCTGGACCCACAGTGCAGTAAGTAGGGCATCTAACGTGTTACTGTTAGTGTTACTGTTAGATCCACGGTAGACCTATTGTAGGGTCAAGTGTTAACTAGCTCTGTCGCTCGTATATAAAGTGACGTACAGTACAGTGTACAAATACGTAGATCTAACTAGTATAAAAACGTTAGGCCAGGGCCCCTAGGGCCCTAGACCTAACCTATCGTAGGGCCTAGAAAACGTTAGATATAACCACGTAGACCCTAGACTCTATAGTTGAATTTGGATCTTCAGGATTTTGTCTACACAGGTTCAAAGAAACTGGTATTATTGCTTGTGTAGACATGTGTAACTGTTAGAAATGATCTAGGCTTATCTTGCCTGGGTATGTATGCTATTTTATATATCACATAGTGCATGACATCTTATTGCACTATAACAAGTACCAAGCACCTCCAAATTCTGAATTTGCCCTCAGGCAATTATATTCAATTCGGCCTGCGGCCTCATTGAATATAACTGGCCTTCGGGGCAAATTCAGAATTTGTCGGTGCTTATATTGTTATATAAAATATCATACATACTTATGATACAGGCCGGCAGTGCATGACAAAAGTTATAGTGCACGCAAAATATAACGATTGCAAACGATAACCCACTATCGATTTGATATCGGTTTTTGCTCCCTCATTTTAATCATCGAGTACTTGAATCCCGCACCTTATCAACGCGATTGCGCCACAACCGCGATATGCTTTGCTCGATATTATCGTTATTCTCAATTCTCGCAGGCTGGCTATGCCAGCAACTTATCTGTGTGGGACTAGACTTTCAGCGGTAGATTTAAACATGGAAGCTGAAATGAACAGGTTCGCTACTTTTAGAGAGATTGATCTATATAAACAGTATCTTAGACAATAAGGACACAAAGGATGGCATCAAATACGCCCTACGAATTTTGGACTCCTACTGTTCTGAAAAAGGAATCAACCCGACGGATATTACTGAGCAAGTCGACCCAAGATTTGTGCCGCTTTCTCCGTACATTCTACGCGGAAGTGCGCCGTGGAAATGGGCAGCGTGTGGTGTTTACAGTATACGCTAAGCGCTCTTTGATCACGCTACGCTATGAACTTTACTACGACATTCACAACACACTCTCGGAATCCGCATGTGCAGCAATGGGGCCTGGCACGAGCCTTGTGTTTAAATCCAGTAGATCCCTAATCCTACAAAACATCATCTAGTCCTGGTCCTGGACCCACAGTGCAGTAAGTAGGGCATCTAACGTGTTACTGTTAGTGTTACTGTTAGATCCACGGTAGACCTATTGTAGGGTCAAGTGTTAACTAGCTCTGTCGCTCGTATATAAAGTGACGTACAGTACAGTGTACAAATACGTAGATCTAACTAGTATAAAAACGTTAGGCCAGGGCCCCTAGGGCCCTAGACCTAACCTATCGTAGGGCCTAGAAAACGTTAGATATAACCACGTAGACCCTAGACTCTATAGTTGAATTTGGATCTTCAGGATTTTGTCTACACAGGTTCAAAGAAACTGGTATTATTGCTTGTGTAGACATGTGTAACTGTTAGAAATGATCTAGGCTTATCTTGCCTGGGTATGTATGCTATTTTATATATCACATAGTGCATGACATCTTATTGCACTATAACAAGTACCAAGCACCTCCAAATTCTGAATTTGCCCTCAGGCAATTATATTCAATTCGGCCTGCGGCCTCATTGAATATAACTGGCCTTCGGGGCAAATTCAGAATTTGTCGGTGCTTATATTGTTATATAAAATATCATACATACTTATGATACAGGCCGGCAGTGCATGACAAAAGTTATAGTGCACGCAAAATATAACGATTGCAAACGATAACCCACTATCGATTTGATATCGGTTTTTGCTCCCTCATTTTAATCATCGAGTACTTGAATCCCGCACCTTATCAACGCGATTGCGCCACAACCGCGATATGCTTTGCTCGATATTATCGTTATTCTCAATTCTCGCAGGCTGGCTATGCCAGCAACTTATCTGTGTGGGACTAGACTTTCAGCGGTAGATTTAAACATGGAAGCTGAAATGAACAGGTTCGCTACTTTTAGAGAGATTGATCTATATAAACAGTATCTTAGACAATAAGGACACAAAGGATGGCATCAAATACGCCCTACGAATTTTGGACTCCTACTGTTCTGAAAAAGGAATCAACCCGACGGATATTACTGAGCAAGTCGACCCAAGATTTGTGCCGCTTTCTCCGTACATTCTACGCGGAAGTGCGCCGTGGAAATGGGCAGCGTGTGGTGTTTACAGTATACGCTAAGCGCTCTTTGATCACGCTACGCTATGAACTTTACTACGACATTCACAACACACTCTCGGAATCCGCATGTGCAGCAATGGGGCCTGGCACGAGCCTTGTGTTTAAATCCAGTAGATCCCTAATCCTACAAAACATCATCTAGTCCTGGTCCTGGACCCACAGTGCAGTAAGTAGGGCGTCACTGTTAGTGTTACTGTTAGATCCATCGTAGACCTATTGTTTGTAGGGTCAAGTGTTAACTAGCTCTGTCGCTCGTAAGTGACGTACAGTACAGTGTACGTAGATCTATAGTAGTATAAAAACGTTAGGCCAGGGTCCCTAGACCTAACCTATCGTAGGGCCTAGAAAACGTTAGATATAACCACGTAGACCCTAGCCTAGACTCTATAGTTGAATTTGGATCTTCAGGATTTTGTCTACACAGGTTCAAAGAAACTGGTATTATTGCTTGTGTAGACACGTGTAACTGTTAGAAATGATCTAACCGTTAGGCTTATGTTGCCTGGGTATGTATGCTATTTTATATATCACATAGTGCATGACATCTTATTGCACTATAACAAGTAGGCCTACCAAGCACCTCCAAATTCTAAATTTGCCCTCAGGCAATTATATTCAATTCGGCCTGCGGCCTCATTGAATATAACTGGCCTTCGGGGCAAATTCAGAATTTGTCGGTGCTTATATTGTTATAGTGCATTCAGCCTCATGCACTATATATATAATAGTGCATTCAGCCTCATGCACTATATATATAATATATATATTGGGCCGTGACGCGAGAAAAGGGCCCTTAGCGCCGCTGCGCGCAAACGCCAGAAAACGGCGCGGAAGTTTAACAAAGCAATACGCGCAAAAAAAGATCAACTAGCGAACTACGCGGAAATGCATAGACGCATCAAAAAATGACAGGATTTTGGACAAAACATGCTGTTTTGAATGTCGTAATTCGAGCATTTAGGAGTAGAATTTCAGACAAAGGTTTGTATATCCAAATACGTCAGAGTTTCTTCTACAATATGGAGGTGAAAACTCATTTTCGGTATATAATGCCCTAGGGGCCCTTTTCTCGCGTCACGGCCCATACGGTTACCAGGTCAAATCCCAAATATCTGAGCAGAGAAAACTGCAAAATGATTTTGATTAGGCACATTTGGTATTATTCATGGTCCTTGCATATCATTGATGTGTTTGGATGTATTTTACAATCACCTTCACAAAAATACTGTAAAAGTCAACTTATTAGCGTTAATTTCTTCTTGTTCCTCTCATCTTGATCTACAGCTCTTCCTTTTTGTCACGGAGTTGGCTTTTTCTGTGGAAGCGTACCTATAATAGCCACCAGATTCCTGGAAGAGGTAGCGAAATTGTCAAAGTTTTGGCCGCCTTGAGGTGTCGTCATTGATACTCTATAATCCGAATCTCAGTCGACTTAACAAACAGCAGCTTTGGCTTGTTGCCTCTTACCTTGGTGCAGTACTTGACTTTTGTTCGTCATTCCCTCATCAAATGCAGTAACATACAACAATACACACTCACATACACACAAACTCATCGACACATGAATGCAGCCACCTCCACTTATGTACCGATAAAAGAAAAAAAAATGCACCGCACATTCTGTATACATAGACCAATGTTTGACACACATCCATGACTCTCTGTCCTTCCCTCTCTACCACACAAATAAACTCTCGCACATCCACATACACGTACACACACACACGCGCGCAGTTTCTCTCCATCTCTATCTCTGATACACACACTTAATAGGTCTACACACTCTCTCCCTCCCTCACTCTTTCTGACACACACTCACGCTCACACACACACACTACTAGTACAATGTACCTGTCTTGTCCACCCTCCCTCTCTCACACACATATTCATTACACAAATTTCCCCTTCCCCCTTTCTCGCTCTGTTCTACGCTTACATCACACTCTTTCCACAGAAACCCGTTTTCTCGTGTTACAGTTTAACCTGGCGACCACCTCACGCAGAACGCTACATCTTTCATCACCAGTTTGGATCATTGAATAAACAGCATTAAACATTTGCCAAGGCGTGGAGGCCTTCAGCATCTGCCATAGTTTACATACATCTTGTTAGCACCTTACATTTCACCAGAGGAGACCATGCTACCATTACACTTTACTCATTAGTTGTGTCTACGATGCGGTTGAACTTCGAAACACAACTTACTGATTAGAGGGGTGAAGCATCAATATTAACGAAATTTGGTGAAATTCTGACCTGGTACGCAAGGCTTATCGGACACTGTAACAACAAAATAATGATTTTTTTTTTCTGTTCTTTTTTTTAAGAGAAGCTAAAAAATACGTCTGAAAAAAAAAGGTAATTGTTGACAAGCCACAGTAAATAAGATTCTCCACTCTTCTCCACGTTTTTACTTTTCATTTAGTGACAGCATGTCGATTTTAATCTTGTATAAGCAATTATTTCATCAAAGGGAGTGTAAAAAAAGAGAGAAAAATTCAATGTTCGGACAGGTAAAGTCTCATCTTCAAAGAATTACCAGGATGTACATTGTGAACCTTTCTTACGTCAAGTTGTTCAAGTTCAAGTTGATTTTATTTCATTTCCAACAAATTAAGGAAACAATGAAATGTTCGCGTATACAAATAATGTTACGAAATCAATACAACGTGATGAACATAATAACATGTAATAAAGACACAGGAACATTATTTATTAATACCTAAAAGTTTGCAAACAATATAATCAAGGATATCTTGAAAGACAGACAGACAGACAGATAGACATATTCATAGATATATAAATATATAAACATATAGAAAGATAGGTATAAAGAAAGATAGTGAAATAGATTTTGAGTAAAGACATAGATTCATTGATATGTAGATTGATAGAAAAATGTATGAAATGATAGGTATTTTGATAGATACATAAATTATGAATAGATAGAGAGCGGGACAAACTGACAGAAAGAGAGGGAGAGAAAGAGAGAGAGAGAGAGAGAAAGAAAGGAAGAGAGGGAAGAAGAAGAAGAAGAAGGAGAGAGAGGGAAAGATAAAATAGGAGAAATCTTTATAATGGGGAAGAAGAATTACTCTGGTTAACTAGCGCTGATTTATAGAAGCAGACGACACAGGGGTTTCTTGGCGGTAAATAAGGACCACACTGGGACCAACACCACACTGCTGTGTGATTTGTCAACCAAGATCTGCATTGGACGCCAGACAAGAGAAACGAGCTATAGCACAGTCGCGTGAAATCTGACCGATTCTTTCTCCCTTTCTCTCTCGGAATATATTACTAGTTTTTTGTTGAAAAATGAAATAAACTTTGAACTTGAACTTGAACTTGAACTAGTATTCTCGGCAATTGACACACATAGAATAATGTATAAAAATAATGCTAAAAATACATCTACAGTGTACTTCTATAACCGCCAATAGTACAATGATAATGATGATGACAATAATAATAATAATAATAATAATAATAATAATAATAATGATAATAACAATAATAGCAATAATAATAATAACAACAATAACATCATCATTTTTGTTGTTATTATTATCATTATTATTATTATCATTGATAATAATAATAATAATGATAATAACAATAATAATAATAATAATAACGATAATAATAATAATCACCATAACAATAATAATAACAACCATCATCATCATCATCATCATTATGGTATGTATACAATAATAATTATGGTAATAATAATACTAATTATTTCTTCATTCGAACATAATAAAGCGTTTAATACAGAGTCAAAAAGCGTCGAATACAGGACACTAAAGGACACAAGACAAAAACTTTAATGATTCAAAAAATTAAAATCAGTACATGAACATAAGACATCCTTATTATGACGTTTCTACAAAGCTACAGTTGTACGACATTTCATAAAGTAAACAGGTTGCGCTCTTGTCTTTTTTAAATTTATTGTTTCCATGTTACAGTTTGGGACTGCTCGATTATAAACTGGGAGGTGATTCAAAAATTTCAAGCAGACTATAACAGTACAGATTCTGTCGCCAGCCAGAGTGGGTGTGTGGACCGGGAGCACCGGGGCGAGATTCAGGTGTGAAGTCGTGAATTCGCAAAGACAGCAAGAAAAGCGAGCAAGCAGGTAAGCCAGGAAACCACACACTCTTAAATGCCAACCCTTGTTTTTGACGAGCGTCGGCCGTTGTGACCGTGATAACGGATGACCGAAAGGGACAATGAGATGGACAATGGGATGGATAACGGGATCGAGTAGGAAAAAAATGAGAAGAACAAAACCTTAACTACTCCCTTGACACACTTGAAATTCTAACACACCTTCACACACAATGCACCTAACACAGGTGGTTCATACTCATGATTGTTTGGATATCGATGAACATCTCTATTTCTTCATCAACTCCACTGTGGTATTTTCTCTCTCTTTCTTTTGCAACGCTTTGGTTTCTTTTGTCTTGTTTGCTTTGCTGTTGTTGCTGTTGTCGACTTTTCTCTCTCTATTCGAGTGGTGCGGGTTGTCTAGCAGTTTGTCTACTTCATTTGCCATCATACCGCCGATGTTCTTGCACTGTAGTACTAGTTATCTAGAAGACGTTTTGTACGTGAGGACTTTCTTCATCTGTGGTCCAATTGTACGAGGAGGCCATCTGTGGTAAACAAGGGCAGGAGTTGGGGGAAATCTATCCTGATCTAATTGTCATCGATCCTCCTTTCACTGTATCGATTCCGCTTAATCGTCTGCGGTGGCGACCCCGTGACACGGATATCTACATTCTTCAGACAACAAGAACATTTCTTTCTTTTTTTCCCCGGAGTCGCTCATGACGTATTCTCCTAACACAATGTCTCACTGCATCCTTAACATTCAGATTGAAATTTGTGAATGATAATGGGATTCGCCTGTTTCCAGCCTCCACCAGTACAAAGCGAGGGCCTTTTCAACTCATTTCAGCTTCATAGAGACTTCATGATGAGCAGATTATGTGAATCAAGTGAATTTATATGGGTTTGTAGGTGCAGCTGTACATGAATTATAATTTTGTACTATTGTTTGTATTTGTATTTGCTTCATGGCATTTCGCCTTCTTGTACAAATCGTTTATGCTACACTTTGCAATAATTTTGTATTATTTGGGTATGGAAACAAATTAACAAAATGAAAATAAAAATACTGAATAGCTACGGTTCCTGGGGAATGTTATAATCAGTATTCTGTCGGACCAGTCCACACTAATTAAAGCACCGATCTAGATTTCATTCTTATCACTGGTTGTGGCAGTGCAACTGACGTTTTGTTGATGCCTGTAGAATATTGTTTACTTTTTTTCTCTCTCTCTCATTCATGCATAAACATGTGTTCATATAAATTCATGTAAATTATATAAATCATGTAGCACAAGAAATTTATCTATTGGAAGAGCATCATCATAGTTAAACTTCGTTTTTTTTTTGTTTATTCATTCGCCATGTCACATTAAAAATGCATACAGTAATACATAATCACACATGAATCAAAGAAAGATCATAAAATGGATTGATTGCCCACTTCACATTCATTATCATAATGATTTTGTTCTTCCATAGGGTCATCATGATACTTATATAACACAAAGTGTACTTATTACTTCATAAGTTTATTAGATTGATGTTGCTGCCTTCCTTTCTACATTGTGTTGTATACGTACGTTGTTTTGTATTTCACGTCGTACAACTGTTTCGACTGTTGAGGCAAATTTAGAAGAAATTATTTATCTTTTCATTTTCGGTAACATAACACCTTTTGCATGTTAATCGCATATTCTAAAAAAAAAGTCTAAATAAAAACTTGTATAAATCGCGTCATCATTAAGGTAATCATGACTTTACCTTGGAAGTGAAAACAGGCTACCATTCTGAAATGACGTGAGCAGAGATGAATGTATAAGAGTTTGTTTGCAAAAACCGATAAGTCCATTTTTGAAGATTTTGAAGTACGGTCTCTGTCATAAAGTACAAAATAATACATTTTAAATGATATATTGGTCACTACATATGAAGGTATATTTTGGAAGTTATGGTCAAAAGAAGCAAAAATTTTCTTATTATTCTCTTTATTTTTCTTGAATTTTAATCGCAAATATCTCCATTTGACAAATATGGATTTATCGGTTTTTGCAAACAAACTCTTCGTATGTAAAGGGACTGAATTTGGCATCTGATGCTCGAACCAGGAAAGATTGTATTTAAAAGCAAAGATGATCATCCGATCCCATACACAGTTATTTGCTTTCGCTAACTCATCCCAATTCCCCTTCTCCTCTCTCCCTCCCCTCTCTCTCATCCTCTCTCTCCCTCTACGTCACACACACACACACACACACACACACATACACACACACACACACACTCACACACACACACACACACACACACAAACACATACTCTTTCTCTATCTCTTTGTCGCTTGGGAGATGTGTATGTGTGTGTTAGTGCATTTGTTCACTTGGGAATTCAAAATATATAAACCATAAACATGTTTTAATCCCTCTTCTTCAAATATCCAGAGCACGGTGATTTACGTTGATTAAACGTCAAAACCCGAACTGAATACAAACCACAAAGTAACCGCTACATTACACGTGCTCTTCAAACGGTGGGAATTCAGTCAATTACATTAATGATCCCTCTATAGCAAAGCCGACAAATCGTTTGTTTGTGCTGAAGAGAAAAGCAAGGATATCGAAAACAGCAGCAGGGCCCAATAATCACTTGGTTGACAAATAGATATGGATTTGATTGTCTTCAAAGTCCCGACGTTCTATAAACATACCAAACTGTCTCTTGTCATTAAGGGGGTACATTAGCGGATATATATATATATATATATATATATATGTGTGTGTGTGTGTGTATGTTGTGTGTGTGCGTGTGTGTGTCTATGTGTGTAAGTGTATAATTTCTGTGTTGACACTATATGGAAAGAGACAAGGCAGTGTTCTCCTTTTTGATGAGGGTGATTATATAGCTATGAATGTTTTTGATGTGAATTATATAACGCTTTTGCTCATTATCCTGCAATGAATCATCTACCATGAGTACTTCTTTGTCTTATCATATCTCATCTCGCCCTAATTTTTTTTTTTAGCCACCTTCGTGACAATTATACAATAGTGAAGACTCGGATACTAAGAGACGAGGAAGAATGAGGAAAAGATAGAGCGAGAGAAAGAGAATTTGTGGTGGAAAAATTTGTCTCACAAGTATTAACCGAGCGGTTGTGTTTTTTCTGATAGCAACCTTCAATATCAACCGAGGCTCATAATAATTATGCGATTGGTTCCGAATTTGTGTCCATAAAGACACTTCGGGAATTTTAGAAAGGATGTTTTCCTGTCCTTTGAAATCTTGAAGAGAACACAGAATAGGAAAAAAATGTTTTTCTATTATATTTTGTTTTCATCCATTTTATACATCAGTTAGGCCCTAAGTTGTTCTGAAAAAAAAATGCAATTTTCCCTCATATTGCTATCTGTTCCCCCCCCCCCCCTCCCTTATGATGTAGAGTCGCGTTTCTCAGCGAAGGCCTATTGTATATATTGTAATCCCACTTCGAGTTATATTACATTTATCATAACCCTGATCATGAATCTTACATTTCCATCTACGCTTTAAGGTATTTCCGGAGCAGTAAAGCCACTACAAGTTAACTGCAGAATGGATGGAAGGATATATGGGGATCAGGCTGTAAGTTCCAGTAGATACCTGGGAAAAGAGACGATAAAATAGCTAAGAGGAGAGCGCTTTATATATCATTTCAGTCTAATGATAATAATACATATCAGATCAAGCTAAATGCTTTCATAAAATTGCTATTGTCTGTCAATCCATAACCACTCCTGCGATTGATCCTAATGGATTCTGGTCAAAGGCAATCAAGAATATCAAGATCATAGAGCTATCAACAGAGTAACAAATTATGAGCGATGGTGTGATCAGTATAACAGCATGGCTATGAAGTCTACAAGTCAGTTTTAGCTAGCGACCACTTGATTTATGAGAGAATAAAATCACTTAAAATCAGAGTCAATATCCGTCATAACATCTTTCTTTTAGCTTGTAAAGGAGCGCAGACTTCACCAAACAAATGAGAAATAAGGGCGCGTTTACACCGAGTGCGGTACGGGCAACGGTTTTTGCTATGGTGCGCCAAAAGGAACCATGTCTGGTTCTGAAAAAGAATCTGTAATTCAGTACAAAATTACCCAAAATGTAATTTTGATGTCAAAATCAAGAGCAACAGAATCAGCAGTATAGAAGATTTATTTTGTAACAAAATTATTAGCGGGGAAGTGATATTGTAACAGAACCAGACATGGTTCCTTTTGGCGCACCATAGCAAAAACCCGGCTCGTTGCCCGCAACCGTATTCGGTGTAAACGGGCCTTAATTCAGTCATTTTGCAAGACTTGTTCACTCACTGTCATTAGTCTGCTTAACCCGTTAAGGACGAGTCCCGAGTATACTCGGGCAGGTGTCTATGGGAAATGCGTGTTGTAGCAAAATCAGCCCATCCTCAACGGATTAAACAGTGTAAAAGAGAAGCCATTTAGGATAGATTCCATCCATCTTCAAATTCATCAAAGGGTTTTTGCTACTAATATGAAGTAATGATACCACCCATTGGGAGAAAAGAATGCAATTCATTGAGTTACATTGATAATTTTAGACCATAGAAGTTATAGTATACTATTAGATTATTAGTTTTGTCTTTTACTGGAAGGATGGGTGTGCTGATGGATTATTCTCGATGAAATCTTCAAAAAGTTCTAATTGATTGTTTTGAATAGATCATCGATGGTAGTAGTATGCCCGCTCGCGTATGATACGATTTATTATGCCGAAATATTCAGATGGTTACTTTCCTCTCTTTCGATTAATAATGTCAGATATAAACACTCCTGATCTGATGCTCACTGACCCCACACTGACCAAACCTCGCACTTGAAGTCTGTAAGAACAGACTCCAAATAAGCTTACCGAAATACATGAATAAACAGGAATGTTTGAACACGAGGGACACGGCCAGACAGATGCGTGAAAACGAACACGCCAAAACTTCGCACGTTCATGCAGACCCATGGAACATTGGAGCGTCCTATACTATCAAGTACTTCGGTGGTGGAGAGTTTAGATATTCGCGCTCCTTTCCATGTTTGTGCTTGGCTTAAACGGGAGTCTCGAAGTAACACATCGCCGCAGTTGTTCTATCCTCGGTGGCGTCGGGGCATTAAGTATTAACGACGAGCGCTTTAAGAGCGGCAGCTGCGCTTTATAGCTTTATATGGAAGCCGAGCTGACACGCGCCATCTATAAAATCTCCACAACAGCTCTACCGAGCGTTGAGTTTGAGAAACGATCATCAACCCTTTCAACGTCTGAATGGTTATGCCGTAATTCGGAGTGAAGAGCCACTAACGCCACGAACTGATAAACAGTAGCCCTTCGTTATTCGCGCTGTTGTTTCAGTATTCTAGGTTTAAGTCCTGGCCTAAATGTAGTGAAATAGTGACACGTTAATGTTGTTTGTTAGTTTGTTTCTTCTTGTTGTTCTTGTTTTCTTTACATCCACGTTTTATTGTAGATCAGCTATACTAGTTCATCGACGGGAAGAAGACTTTATCAACAAGAACAAGAACAACACCACCACCAACAACAACAGCAAGAGTCATGTCAAATCGAAGGAAGAAATGCAAATTGAGTTGCTTTGTACTGTGGAGAAGTTGAAAATCGAAAGACAATCGATATGCCTATACATGTTTTCCTCTCTCCTGGATTGTGTTAGCAGTAAAGAAAAAAAGAAAGAAAGAAAGAAAGAAAAGAGCAAAACATGGTGTGTCAGCAGCGGCACATGGACCCAGTGTGGTGCAGAGCATTGTGCTGAAGGTAGAAGGCTGGCTGCGAAACCAGCAATCATGAAGCAGATAATTCTAACTGATCCATAATTAATTCAAATATCATCATCCCAGATAATGAAAAGCATATCTTATTTAATCCGTACAGCCTTACAGCTGCGCTGAATTAATCCAAAGCCATTCTGAACCACTCTCTTTATCATCCTTGTTTCAATTTCTCATCACTCGTAGAAACTTTTAGGCATTTGCATGTACATTTACATTAATACAGTCATGTCATTTTGCTGCTTTTTGTGTGTTTGTTAGTTTGTTTGTTTGTTTGTTTTCTGTCCCGTATTGATCCTATCTTTAATTACATTGTATTTTACTTTGGTGATGAAGAAAGGTTAAGTTTCACGTCGAATGCATGAGTTGTCCACAGTATATAACCACTGCTTTTTAGCGGACCCCTCTTTTTATTATCTCAGAACAGAGATGATGTAACAAGTTTAGGTTTAAACTATGTATATATGTTTTCAATTCGTTCATTACCTCTAATTTTCATCTTCAAGTAAAAAAAAGTGTGTCCCCAAGATCACATTTCCCTTTTTTTATCTCATGTTATGTGAAGAAAATCACAGTAAATTGAAATGAACTGAAGACCTGGCAATCAAGTTAACTATACGAATCATTAGCATTCGTTACTGAGATCAAATAGGGAGTATAGAGTTGAAAACGCACATCAAACGTAAAAATGATTTGTTTGTATACATAATTATATAATTCATATAAAATGCATGTATATTCAAACAAAACACACATAGTAATATATATATATATATATATATATATATATATATATGAGATTAAAACCCAATATGGCATTAAAACGCTTTATCCTGGCGAGGAAAGCGCATGTTTTAGAAACAAGACACCAAACAGGTTAGTCATCGCATTCTTCATCAGCGACCAGGATGCGATGTGATGTTAGAATAAAATCCGTTTCTGAAGCAGAACATACACACAAGGGAATACGTCTGCTCCTGGTCGGACGGATTTCAAAACTAACCTGCTTGTGATGAAATGCGTCTAGTCTGGTAGTTGCTGCCACAGTGCATGGTAACCGCGCAGTGTGTATGTGCGCGTTTGGCGTAGCAACGACGCATCCATGGACTGGTTCCCTCCACGAACAGCCAAAGATGAAAGGATGAAATCAGTGTTAAAAAACATGACAAAAATGAATCCCTGATAGCTTTTCAATGGACTTACATTGCCAACGTCATGCTCCGATTTACTATCACGAAGATAAACGGTTCAGAGACCCACCTCATCTTGTCTTTCACTGACGCAAACTCACACCTCCGGCCCCCATAGAGACATCCCAGCCAGTAGTTGTGCCTTGTCCGTGATGGAATACTGTATCAGACTTTCCTGATAGTCAACGGTCTTTCCCGTAGTCAATCAGACTTTTCCTGATAGTCAATCAGACTTTACCTGATAGTCAACCAGCCTTTCCTGGTAGTCACTGATCAATAACGAACAGAAGTGAATGAGATTAAAACCCAATATGGCATTAAAACGCTTTATCCTGGCGAGGAAAGCGCATGTTTTAGAAACAAGACACCAAACAGGTTAGTCATCGCATTCTTCATCAGCGACCAGGATGCGATGTGATGTTAGAATAAAATCCGTTTCTGAAGCAGAACATACACACAAGGGAATACGTCTGCTCCTGGTATATATATATATATATATAAGCGGGTCGAAGATAAACGTATGGCGGTAAAAGATCACAAAATTTGTGTGGATGTGGGTTCAGGCGCGCCGGAAGTAGTTTTGGATTGGGGGGGCAAACATTGGAGGGGGCTCAAGATTAGACCATGCATATGTTACACAATATACACATACACACACACACACACACACACACGCACACATATCTATTATATATATATATATATATATATATATATATATATATATATATATATGTAAAGTGGCGTACGGTGGGTCGAAACATGGGGGGGGGGGGAGCCATAAAGTAATTTTGACGGTCTGTATGCTTGTGCGTGTGTGCGAGAGCAATAATGGGACTACAATACATTACGGAATGTGATACATTCAACAACGCAGTCATTGAGGAACATTGTAAGTTTTCCTTACATGGATTATGGAATGACGGTGTGAAACGATCGACAAATTATATACTGTCAGCAACATAAGGTGAATGGCATAACAATAAAATGCGAGCGAGCGAAGCAAGCGAGCTTGAAAATTTTGATATTCTACAGTTCCAAAACTGGTGTTTTAATTGTAGCTATATATTTCGCTTTGGAAATAAATGGGGGCGCATCGGGCGCAACTACTGGCAATCATTGACAGCAATATTAGGAGAATGGCATAACGATTCAATGCGAGCGAGCGAAGCGAGCAAGCTTGAAAATTTTGACATTCTACAGTCCCAAAACTGGGGTTTGTAGCTATATCTTTCACTTTGGAAATTAATGGGCGGCGCATCGGGCGCAACTGCTGGCAATCACTGGCCGCAACATTACGAGAATGGCATAATGATTCAATGCGAGCGAGCAAAGCGAGCGAGCTTGAGAATATTATTTTGACATTTACAGTCCAAAAACTCCCGTTTGTAGCTATATCTTTCGCTTTGGAAATTAAGGGGGGGGGCATCGGGCGCAACTGCTGGCAATTACTGGCAGCAACGTTAGGAGAGTGGCATAACGATTCAATGCGAGCGAGCGAAGCGAGCGAGCTTGAAAATTTTGACATTTTACAGTCCCAAAACTCCCGTTTGTAGCTATATTTATCTTTCGCTTTGGAAGTTAAGGGGTGGGAGCATCGGGCGCAACTACTGGCAATTACTGTCAGCAACATTAAGAGAATGGCATAACGATTCAATGCGAGCGAGCGAAGCGAGTGAGCTTGAAAATTTTGACATTCTAGAGTCCAACAACTGCCGTCGTAGCTATGTTTTTCGCTTTAGAAATTACGGGGGAGGCGCACCGGACTAAACTGCTGGATGCGAGCGAGCGAAGCGAGCGAGCTTGAAAATTTTGACATTTTACAGTCCAAAAGCTGTCGTTTGTAGCCATATTTTTTCCCCTTTTATTCATATATATACATATTTATTTTGTTTTCTTTGTTTATTCATTTATTCTTCTTCTTATTATTATTATTTTTTTTTTTGGGGGGGGGGCTTTTTGGGGGGGCAAAAATGCGTTTTGCCCCCCCACTTTTTGGATTGGGGGGGCGGCCGCCCCCCCTGCCCCCCCACTTCCGGCGCCTATGTGTGGGTTCTCTTACTGTCAGCTAATTGTAATGAAAGTTGCTTGGTAATCCAGTAAATGAACAGGAGAGAAATAAAATGATGCGACTTACAGTAAAAGTACAATGCATAAACCAGCCTCGAAAAAGGAACCAACCTTAATGTTCATCTCATGCGTATTTTGATCATGAGCTGCCCCGCCCTGAGGGGCATGGTTTAGGCGAACTTCTCTTTCTCAGGAAACGACTTTCATTGATTTAATTTGTTTCTTTGTCTCTGCACTGTGAAATACATGCACTTTTTTTATTTCAATGTATTCATCCCAGCAGGTTGAACATCAAGAAATCTATCATGGATTGTCGTCATTTGCACATCAAAAATAAACTTAAAACCGGTAAGCAAAATAAATGTCTTGAAAGAGGCCTCCGAGGCTGGACATCCAGTCTGGACGTCATGTATTACAGGATTGTAAAAAAAGGATATTGTTCGATTATATCCAGTAAAGTAGGCTTGTATCCATCGCATATGATACAGAATGAGGAAGGACAAGAAAAGTCCAACAGGGAGAGGGGTAATGACAAGGTAAAGGAGGAGACAAAATAAGAAATACTTTGTTTGTATGCATTCCCTTGAGAACGGCGAGAACATGCTCGCCGAAACGTCGGGACTGGGTAGGCCCTCTTCAGGGCCACTCACTTACTCCAGAAAGAATACGTGGTGCACCGTGAAGCCTTTTACCACCCAACGTTCTACCACCACGGAAGCCTTCAAAGATTTCAGGAGACAAAATGTAAATGATAAAAGAAGATAAGAGAAGAAAAGATATAATCATATAGAAAAGAAAGAGATGAGAGAGAGGGGAGAATGAGCGGCGATCAAGATCATGAATGAATAAGGTGAAAGACCAAAGAACAATATCACATGCACATCATTCAAGATGAGATTAACTATGCATGAATGCATTCCTTGATCCATCTTTGATCGCGCGAATGCTATCATGATATCAAAACGAATATCTAGACGTAGAAGTAATCATACTGCATCGATAAGCAAACACAATGATCACTGGAATCATGAATCAATGGAGACTATATACACCAAGATTGTTATTGTATTTCTCTGTTCCACCAAAGAAATTTTCTTCTGCTAAGAATAACGTTTGCCTTTTCAATACTTATAAACTATTCAGAAGTCATTTTTCCGTGAAAATATAAAGCGACGTGCAATTATGTTGTATGCTTTCGGTTCTCTTTGAGGTAGTGACTTCCAAGAGGAATGAAATCATCTCGTTTCCTGTTATCAAGAGCTTATCAAATCACGTGACAAATGACATTCAGTGTGTGACATTTACGTCAATGGTAATGACATGTGTGATGGAAGAGGCTGGTTCTTTGTTTCTACGGCTCATTAACCAAATTCTATAGAAGGAAATTTAGTCAGTGTATCTGAACAAGTATCACTGTAAACTAATAATTTGATATATCAATGTCGCATATACCGTCATGAGGAAACTGCTCAAGTATTTCTCAATAAACCTCCATCAGTTGCCACACTTTCGTCAAATGTCTTCAGTCTTCAGATGATATTGTTCGTTTTAACAGACTGAGTTTGATCAACTGGGCTGGCAGCTTATTGTGTCACATTCAATTAGAGGACGGGATATTTCTCAAACACTCAAGACAGTGATTGCTCTTATCTCCACCGCAAGGGGGAGGCCAAACAGCTAACTCTTCAAGTTAAATAGGAGAAGGTGGAATCCATTCCGAAGTGCGACCACAATCCGAGGCGATGTATCGTTAATCGAATGCGATCGATCACTGGCCAGTTGGCCGCTGTGTAAACACTCCGGACTTTCACAGTGGCGCCACGCCGCGGATTATCAACCAATTGCGTGGGTAGCGAGAAATGGTTTTCCATTCCTTGAACAAACAACAACAAAAGTAAAAAAAAAATGAAAGAACAAATAATTTGTCAGAATCAGGACAAAAATATTAAGGTTGTCATGGTGAAGAGGAGAGGAAATGTATATATTACAAGCAGAAATTACAGCAGCAGGAGATGAATAACTTCTCCCCCTTACCGAAGAAAAATGTAACGAGTACTTTCAAATTGATTGTTGTTAAATGTAGTGTTCCACATGTGACCGCTCGATTGCAATGAAGTTGCAATGACAGTACACATTCTTGTTTTGAAACAACGTGGACTGGGCTGTGTCGAACACTGACATGGATAGGAAGTACAAGCTACAACGTGCAACATCTTTGAACTTATATGCCACATCCAGCAGAGATAATGAAACGGAGTAGTTAGATTTGAGGAAGCTTAAATTAAATTTCATTATATTTTACATGCACACTTATATTACATACATCCCAGTATCGGACATGGAGGGACAGAACATAATACAAACACACACTGTGTTATATTTGTGTGTTCTCCCTTTCACCCTTACCCACTGTTATCTGCATTAAATGATGGCAGCGAAGCTACGAGAGGAGGTTTAGCCGTTTACTCCAATATAGTATCATTCTGACGGTTTGAGTTAGACGGGACTCCTTTGCAAAAGTTGGGATAAGAAATGCTTGTCTAGCACTGCGATAAAATCAAACACCTCGCGGTCTTACAATAAAGCGGGTTGTAGACGTGATGGATAGAATATATCGGTCAAAGAAGATATAAAATAGAGAGAATATAGATACGAAGTATATATATATATATATATATATATATATATATATATGTTTATATGTACATATATATATATATATATATATATATATATAATATATATATATACGCGGAATTGGGGAAAGGCATATAGGAGGAACAGCCAAAGATAACTCAGCCCTTTAACATTCAACTGCCTAGAAAAAGTGCAACCACGCTCAGGAGCTAGGAAATGCATTCAATCGGCAAAGATTTTTCAAGTGGATCGCAAAATCATGCGAACTATTACAGTCTAAGCGTGGCTTGTATGCTAGAATAGAAGAACGTCTGGCAAGTTGCGAATGGGTGTGATCACTTACGTTTCCACGTGCTACCTCATAAAAAGACCGCACTGTGTCTTTTCGAAACCATTCAGGCAGAGATAATAGCAGGCTTTCATGCCTTTGATCGTCACAACATGGAGACTATTACCGAGAATATTAATCGATTACCATTCATCATGTAACACCAAGACCTTATCATTAACTTTTGGAAGAATGATAATGGAAGCTGGGAATGTGATACCAATGAATCTTGAAAAAACGACAACAACCCAACAACCAACAACCCCAGAGTGATGACCAAAGAAAGCAGTAATAGATCATCCCTATAGTACATGTACAGTGACATGCGCTCTTTTCAAACACGCGCGGAAATCAAAGAGTTGATATCCGCTTTCCCCGCCTGGCTAGAAGTACACACACACGTGCACACACCAGACCCATACACATACCAGACATTCAGCAGGCTATAGCAGAGATGGTCAGAGTTTTGACCGGTATCACACAAGGCAAAATACATAGGGGGTGTTTGGCGTCAACAGCAGCGGCGAGAAGTGAAGTCCACTGCACAACAGGTGCCTTGTGGTTTTCCCCGCCAGCACGCCGGGAGACAAGCCCCCTGTCCATGTTCCGATCCTTTTTTGACAGCAAACTTGCATGATGTGTTTAATCTTATTTGCCTGGAAGCAAGCCGGAATTTTGAACGACTCTAACACGAGAGGACAGGTCATGGCTAAGCCACACCGAGTCACATAATCCACTTATTTCCACGCTAAGATGCTCAACTAATGCACTCTGGATATCGGTGGACATGAGCGTGTTCGTCAAACAGTGAATACAACATTCCCAGCGTACTGTGTTTCACTGTGACGTTCAAGTTCTGGCTCTGGCTTTGGTGGAAATGCAAAAGTACCAGTGTGCACGCAGAGCATAGCTGTTTCATGTCAGGGTCGGTCTTCTCATAACTGTGCAGTGTAACTTCTTTTCCACGAGCCGAAAAGCAATTTCTCACGGATGTCTCTAAGCCTAAGGAGTTTTTTTATTATTATTATTCGGTGTTACATTCAAAATTCTAGCATTTGTTTATTTTTCGTTTCTTTATGCAAATAACATATCATGATAATTATTTCTCCTTCTGACAGTACAAAGCGCCACACACTGCTAGCTTCTTAAAGAGTGCATATCTATCTATCTATATATCTATCTGTAGAAAGATTGATAGGGATGATGTAAAAAAATGAGATAAAGAATGTTGATGTGGTTGTATATAATTATGTATGCGTGTAAAGAAGAACACAATATAGAAAAACAAAAACGTGGGCATGTATGAATGGATGCCTGTAAAAAGACATATTTGTCACAATAACTTCCATGCATTTATTTCTCGTGTTAATCTACTGTCTGGTACCTAGTGAAGATTCCAGTAGACAATAAAAAAAAAAATGTGCCCAAAAGATGGTCCATTCCGGTCACGTACACGAGCCCTCGATATAGATCGAAGCACTTGAAAGTAAACTTGCTGCAAACCAAGAACAGATACAAGATCACAAGGCAAGTTAAATCCCAAGTTACTGCACGTTTTCTATGAGAGAGAAGAGTGGAGAACGACTAAATTAAAGGAAACATGAACAGGAAACTGAAGCTCATAGTTAACCTACAAATTGGCCATAAACTACCTCCGAACTGTCTTATTCAACAAGCTCAATAAATGACAAAGAAACCGAGCTTTATTTGAGGTAAGAAAGATTGTAGACAACTCGACAACTCAATAATCCTGTAGCACCTTTTTGATCCAACATGGTTATCATTAAAGGTCATATTCTCACTCAAAAATTGTCACGTTCGACTAAAAAACAAAGATCATTTCTTTTTTTATTAAACAGCTTCCGCTTCAGCCGTTTTTTCCATTAAAGGCCATTTTCACCGGAAAGATGTCAGGTTCGACTAAAAAACAATGTGTCATGTTTGTTTTATTTTCTTTTTTTGAACAGCTTCTGCTTCTGAGAAAAATACAGTCAATTTTTTCCAATTAAAGGCCATTTTAACTGGAAAAATATCAGGTTCAACTAAAGAACAATGTGTCATTGTTTTTTTTAAGAAACATCTTTTGCTTCTGAGAAAAGACAGATGTTTTTCCCCTTTGAAGGCCATTTTCACTGGAAAAAAAAGTCAGATTCAACTGAAAAGATACCAATGTATCATTTTTACTGTAAAGAAACAGCTTCTGTACCTTTACTCAGTAAACAGTATCCATTCATATTGCGACATACAGCATTTGTGACGCTAGTTTGAGTGCAAGTTTCAGATTTACCTCAAGACTGAATGATTCATCCTCTCTCTCTGGAGGAAAGTTGTCTCTCTCCAAAGAAAACCGAATTCTTTTCGAAATATTTTCCATGATTTTCACTTTCGGTCTCTTCGCGTAATGAGTGATAATATTTTACAACTCTACTCTCTTGCCACTGTTTCAGCCTCCTAAGCTAAAACAGTAGTGTAAAATCAAACATTAGTTTAATCAAAAAGATCAAAATATTTTAAATTCGTTTAAGGTTACGTACAAGCCTATATTCCGGTCACTTTCATTGCATTCGAATTAGCAATATAACTAGCACAGTTTAGATATCAGCACCCCTCACCCTTTCCAGCGCTTTATACCAACATAAATTGCACCATTGGCATGAAAACCTAGATAAAAGATCACGCTGCGAAGTAGCAATATCAACCTCATATCTCCTTTTATCCATTTGTTTATTTGTTTGTTTATTTGATTGTTTCTTTCTCTCTTTTTTTTGTTAGCATTGTCTTCTTCTTACAAAAAGGACTGTCTCAAACGATAAAAATACGTATATTCGTGCCGATATACACGAATAATCTTTATATCATTAAGCAGTAATAAAAATTCCTCTTTTGTGTGGACAATCAAACATGGAAAATAAACAAAATATCAACAACATTGCAGTGTGAATACAACAATAGTTTGATTTTTTTCTACATATCCCTGTTTGAAATAGTATAATGTATTAATGACAATGATATGCATTCAGGTTAAATATGAAATCAACTTTTAACATCAATTCGATTAGATAGCTCATGAGTCAAATTTTGACTAGTCTCCTCCGGGGCAGTTGTACGCAAACTTCGCGACAGAAAGTAAATTGTACTAATGTCTGGTGGAGGAAAATAACATCCTCTCGTCATCGATCTACCGAGCATAAAAGGGACAAAATGTCATAATTTCTTATTATATTTTTAACCCTAAGGGCATAGACATCCCCGATGGCTGTCCTGTAGAGCAAGCACCATTCAAATTGTATGCATGGCGAGAAAGGGAAATGGTTTAAAGCGCTCGGCAAACGTCCGGCCGAGCAAGCAGACCGCAAACAATGGCAAATCTAATATCATTACCATTATCCCTCTCGTCAACGCCATACTACGCCCCTTGCCCCAGGGTTTAATAACCTACTAAATGCTGGTTAATGTGTCAAACTGTCTATATCGCCTTCCGGGTTGTCTTTCATAAAGTAATTAACAATGCACCCTGCCAGAATCTAATTTACTAAGGAAATAGAAAGGCGGCAATTAATTCAGCTGTGACATTTTATGTTGTCATTGCGGTCACAGTAGTCGTGGCAAATTGCAAATCTCTTTACAAAAGTGAGTCCTGATCAAAGTGAGTCCATAGTAATGTCATTATACTGTACGTCACGAGGGAATTACTCATTAATGTGTTTACGCCGTCAGACAACGCTGTTTTTACTCATACTGACAGCAACTTGTCCGGCTACCCCAATTGAGATACACGCAAATATCTCATGGTTATAGCCTTGAGAAACACCCACCCATTTCTTTCTTACGAACTTATTCTGTTCGTACTACATACCCATGTAACGAATGACATGCATATCTAGGGCATCACATTGTGTGTTATAAGACTGTGAGTGACACCTAAACAATGGCACGAAGTAAATTTGCAGCTGGCGTTGACGAGTTGTCAAGACGAGAGTGGCGATACGTCCTACGGAAAAACCGAAGTGAGGCCAGACGTGGTCGAGATCGGCTGACCCCTTGTTGTGTCGAAAGCTAGCAGCGCTCTCGATGCATGCTGTCCATATCACCTGGTCTGTAAAGCTGTCACAAGCCAGTTTCTGGGGCGAATTGATCATCTGATATTTCCCTTCACCGGGGCGTGCGTTCAGATATGGGAAGTGCTAACACACTCATGCCGGAGGGGTAATGTCTACGTGTCTTTGGTATTGTCTGGGTGGCGTTTCATAATATCGTTAATATCTCCTAAATGGTGCAACACTTATCGTGTCTGCCATGTCGTAAACCTTCCCTGTAGGTCTAAAAGTTACGCCTCCACTTTATGTTATTAAGGTTGACATTAATACGCACATTTGGGCTAAACATGCACTAACGAACCATCACTGTTTGTGTTTGCAGCAACAGGGCACAATCTATGAGATAAATGAAATCATCAAATAACATTTCAGACACAGCTTTTTTTTTCTTGAAGGCTGCAATCTTTTCTGTTCATCTCTTGGTTATAACACGGAATTAGAACGGGGTTAAAAAAATGATTCTAACGAACCTCAAACACATTCAAATCAAATCCAACAAACTTAAACATCGCGACTGCTAGGTGAAATACCCTATAAAGTGCACACAATTTTTTTCCAAACTCTGTTAGGTAATGTATATCGAGATAAATGGACTGATATCCACAGTTTAGAGCAGACGGTAGAGCAGTGGCAACTGAAAAGGCTGCCCTGGATAAATAAGACCTTATTACATTAGATCTCAAACGTCCAGTACTGACTGGAACGGCAGTTTGAGCCTTGCTTTCTATGTTTTTAGTTAATGGGTGGGGCGTGACACTTGCATTCCTACATTTTTGCGTCTATGCCTGTCCTGCCTTTATGTGCCAAGCGAAAAAATACTGACAGAAAGGCCTGAATTCTCGAAAGTGCGTGGTACAATCTTGTCCATGGTTTAAACCATGGACAAAGACCGTGTTTTTTTTTTATGAAGCGCCAAGTGTCGCATGGCCTATTTCGTTACGAAATCAGTCGTTTCGTCGACGAAATGACAATATTTCGTAACGAAATGATTACTTCGTTAACGAAATTTTCATTTCGTCGACGAAATAGGCCATGCGACACTTGGCTCCCCATAAAAAAAAAAAAATACTGTCTTTGTAGATTGTACCACTTTCGTGAATTCGGGCCAAAGCCTCCACACTTAACCGTAGTATGCTTACTCAATTTGTATAGAAAATCCTGATTGCATTATCCATTGTCCACTCCAGTCTTTTGCACGCCAATCTTCGACCGTTCTGCAATGGAATGCTTGGTGTTAAAGATCCTTTTCAACGATGCAGGGGGTTATTTAATACTTTATCTCATAGCTACATTGTGGGCACTTGATCCGGACAATAACGGGTATGGTCTCCACGTCTTAGTCTTTTTGACACTATCCAACATAATGTGTTTATGCTTTTTTTTTTTTGACACTATCCTACCCGGATTTTGGAGAAAGCGGCTGGCAAGAAAAGACTAGGCTACTCGAGCTTTTGGCACTATCTCTATATTTTAGAGAAAGTGGCAGGCATGAAAAGACTACGCTGGGATCGCTCATGCGTAACATCCAAAGTCAATAAAAGAGATGCAACCCCCGGATGGTCGGGCGGAATTCTCTCTAATGGTGGCCGTGAGTGGACGTGCATCCCAAGCTCCCACGCAATCGCGGACACACACACACACCACCACCATCACCACCACCCCCACTCGCACCCAGCAACCCACACACCACCACTACCACAATTCCGAACAGACAGCAAACAGCAGATGCGCAATATATCGCTTTTCATACACTCACTGTATATTCTGAATGATAAAACTCAGCGGATGTTGTTCTCCAATCCTTCGAATATTCTTTTTAGATATTCAAGATGGCGGCCTGTATCCGAACTTGGAAAATTCAAGTCTTGCATCCTTGAGGGATTTGAAATATGCAAAATGACGGTCAAAGTCTAAAATTCCCCTATATATTATTTCCTTGAAAATCCGAACTTGGATAATTCAAGTCTTGCATCCTTGAGTGTTTTGAAATGGAAGACTTGAATTATCCAAGTTCGGATGCAGGCCGCCATCTTGAATATCTAAAAAGAATATTCAAAGGATTGGAGAAGAACATCCGCTGAGTTTTATTTTTCAGAATATACAGTGAGTGTATGAAAAGCGAGATATTGCGCATCTGCTGTTTGCTGTTTGTCTTGTATCCTTGAGGGTTTTGAAATATGCAAAATGACGGCCAAAGTCTAAAATTCTCGTATATTTCCTAGAAAATGGTGAAAAATGAGCTTCGAGTTACTTAGAAAGGTGAACCCGTTCTAAAAGCCAATTTACACTAAGATATCCTAATAAAGTATGCATGAGTATGTTTATACTCGTAAAGAAAAGGTTGAAAGTAACGGCTTCTTGAAATGTTGAAAGTTTGACTGACACTTACGCGAAAAAGAAGTAAAAATTGCCTTCAAAATGGTATTCTTCATTTCAAAAAGTTGTCACTTGGGACTGCAAAACAGAGACATTATAGACACTTGATTCAGTGTGTAACGAGGAATTCATCTGTTTCGCAGTCCCAAAAAGTGATTAGTTGTTGAAGCAAAGAATGCTTTTTTTTAACATGTTACACCCAATTCAACTACATCACGATTTCACGGTATCATGGTTGAAAAGCTCCATCCGGAACATCACTCAACGTTGATAGCGGTCTATGAGGGAACGGTATCTAATCGAGCTGTGTGCTCTTTAGCTTTTGTTTGAATGTCATTGAGTCCTTGATGGAAATTAATGAGTGGGGGAGGGAGTTCCAATCTTTGGCAGATTTGGGGAAAAAAGACTGTTTGAAGCAGTTGGTCTTGCTAAAAGGAACCTCAAGGGAGAGCGGGTGAGATCTTCTTGTAGACACAGAGGGGTCTCGTTTCTTAAATTCCAAGTAATCCGTAATAGGGAGATCTACATTGTTGTGGTTCATAGGGTAACTTCACAGTTCCATGACATTTTTGCCCCTGCGACAATAAATGCTCCCATGAAATGTCTGCACGCTTAGCTAAACAAAAAAACCTACCAACAAACATATACCCTAACCCCAACCCTATATAATTCCTAGGAGAAAATTAGAACAAAGCAATTGTCGCAGGAGCGAATGTCGTGTCACCACACACGCCATTATTATTGTGTATACGAATGTACAGCGCTAGTAACGGGAATGCATTGTAATATGATATTAAAACAGATGATATCCTGGCCTAATAGATTTCCAGCTCTTGCAGAACAACAATGTTAGGGTAAGGCTTGCAAACAAGAATTCTCTGAGCTTTATCTCTGCTTTGAGGGAAACACGCCATCAATAAACACACACACACACACACACATACACTAAAAGAATGAACAGAAAATCGTGTTTGATATGATCATGCCTGCGAGGCACAGATACACTGCAATGTGCTGCAATTACACCTTACATGGAAAGACAGAGAGACCTTGGCAGTTTGCGTTTTTTTTTTCAAAAAAAATGTGATAAAACAACGAGATCTCGATTATTATATCCGAGGCGGGATTTCCTACACGAAATAAAAAGTGATATAGAGCCTGGTTCTAACTCAAGATCAAAGAATACTTTACTTTCTGAAGCAACCATACAAAACAAATATTTTTCTGAGTTTGAGAGAGAGTTCGCCTATTTTCCCCAGTTTTAGAGTCAAAAGATATCAAGATGCATTTTACGTTTGTATCAAACAAAGAGTTTGATTTGTTCAAGCTAAACTTGCATCAAATATTTTAAGGTATATTACAATCTATAAAAACAACAAGCTGATGTGTTGGTTTCAAAATGAACGTTATTGCGAATGTTTTGCAGTAATGTTTTTCAAAAGTTCACAGGCATATCACTGAAAGGAGATAAATTCGTTCCTTAAACAAATGTTCATCAAAACTACGATAATGTGTACAAGCTCATTGACACGAAATTCACAGAAGGTCGCTATTACCTGGAGCAGCGCTCTACTTCCTTTCAACAGGGCGTATTTGGGTTACACGTTGGTGCATTAAAGGAGAAAACAAAACATTTATACCTGCCTTCAGAGTCTCAACAATTTCTACGAAACACGACTGTCTATAGCTTGAAGGTCAGAGCTGAAGTGAGAAGCTGTGACGATGATGCGCCATTTCACGGGAAGAACGTTAAGCAAACGTAGAATGCCCAAGGCTCTTCATCCCGCGATATGAATGTGGGGTTCTGGGTTGATTGAGATAAATGAACTATTTAGATAAGAAGATGAGGGGAAGACTAAAACAAAACGAGTTTTATTTGATGCACCGTCTTTGCTTGCCACGCTCTTGGCTTGATTTTTTTTTTTTTTCAGAGCAAAATTTTCTTCACTCCGCGTCGGTAATTTCGGGAAGCTCCACAGAAATGGGGCTGGCAATTTGCGCACTTATTCAAGAATAAGGAAAGAAGAGGGTATAATATGCACAAGAAATATCAACATCAACCCTCCCCCCCCCCCCCCTTCTGTAGAATCTTACTACGGCCCTTAATGAATGTCCTCAGGCAATGCTTCTGACTGCTTAAAGTTGTGTTCTGCTGCAAAAAGCAGCAGTCTGGCATACGTTGTCTTTGGCGCCATTGTGTCCCTCACGAAACACGCTTTCCTGAAAATTTTAACGGAAATGAGAAAATTTCCATCCATCTGCTTGCGTTGCTCCTTTCAGTTGGAAAATTCTAACATATCAGCGGGGAAAGCCTTTATTTCATCTTACCGCACGAGGGAAAAGCAAACAAACCAACAACAAATGGCCATGAAGATAATCTAATATCCATCGCTATTTGTGATTACGTTGAAATATGCATAGCTGCACTCAAATCTGGAGATTGTTACACAAACGTCGAATATAAAGCAAACACGTGCGATTACTGTTATGCAGACGAACAATTGTGTACAAAGCGAGTGTATGCAAGCAGAGGATAATTGTGTTATGTAGTCAAGGAATAATGATGATAGAAAGATGACCTTTCTTTAGGAAAATTTCCCGCTCCTGTCAGTGCCGATCGGTGGCTATTGGCCAATATTCTGCTTGGAATTTGTCTCCCTCGCCATGTTTTCCTGATACCACAAATCGAGGTTTACGAAAGCATTTGCTTGTCATCAAGTCTTGCGTAAGCCGATATTTGTTTGATTTATTCTTTTTTGTTTTAATTTCCCCGTGATGGTCTCGTCGGTGGTCAAAGTACACTTCTTACGGAGATTCTACTCTCTTAGATATAAACATGATACAAGCAATGCAACAACGATTGAATTCGAGATAATGTTGCATGACATTAAGGTACTGATTCGTATAATGACCACTGAAAATGAATTTCCCATTGTCATTACGATCAAATAAAAGAATGCTTTTAAGGGCAATGAAATACATTTCAATTGTATATTTGTTGTCGTGGTTGACCCGTTACAGTTATTGATGTTCTGCGTAATAGAAGGACATTCAATAGACCCCCTTTTCTCGATCCCCTTTCTATTGGGCTCGTTTCTTTTCCTTTCTTATTTTATCTTCTTTTTAGTCACTTTTTGGTTACCCTTTGGAGTAATCAGCTCTAATACACAACTAGATTGATGTCTAGTATCGGTAGGCCTTAGTATCCGACAACCCATGCTTTTATAGCGTAATCATCTCTTATAGATTGTATAAGATCGATGTCTTGCATCGCTAGTGTGTTATAGGATAGGAATGACCTTGCTTCTCTACCATATGATTATAATTCACAGTAGAAGCTTTCTTATCCAGTTCTTAGAAAGTTTCCAAAGTTCATGTAAGGATGAGGACACTTTGATGGAAGTAAATGCATTAAGTTTTCTGAGCCTCTTGTCTACGGTAAATCTATCTGTCCTGTACAAAGACTATGGATATTTCAGGATATCGCAGCGAACATGATAGATTGTTCTTGGCGATATCTGGCTGACTCCCATTGATCACTTCTCCGAAGACCATTTAAAGGCATAATGTACCATTTGCAGATGGAACAAAAACCCAGCATTAGTGATTCAAAATAGTTCTAAAATGTGAGTTAGGGATAGAAACAACCAATGTGAAAATTTGATCCAGTATAATTGATGTTAAGTATTGTTAGATATACAAAATGTGAACAATAGTTATAATAGAAATGTTTCCGGACTATACCGTCTACAGTTATGGTTTAATAAGAAAAATAGTGATACTCTTATCTCCTTATATTTTAGGCTTTATTTATGGTAGGATGTTTTGTGATACAATAAATGGCAACTGACCTACATATATGCATCAAAAGTAATATCTTGAACATTTTTTTAAATTACTGATTCCAAACGTAAACAAGGACCTTTAAAGTCGTATAAGCCAAGTGTTAGCTTGCTTATAAGCGTTTGAGTTCTTATTTAGCCGCAACGAAAAACAATCCATAATAATTCAAACGTATTCGTAACTACACGTTGTTTCTAATGTAAAGGCCTTAGCCTCCACGTGAAACAATCCTTAATATAAATGGAAAGGAAATTTTATAATGATTGAAATATTTTCGTAACTACACTTTGATTCTCGAGATTAACTGCTACTGTGAGGGTAAGTTGATTATGGTATCAACCATATACTTGGCTTACGGAAAACGGTGTACTTATGTATTATCCCTTTGGGGAATAGTAATCTATCTGAGATAGCGTTCTTTGTTTTTGCTTGTTTCACAAACCACTGTAACTCTTTGAAAAGGATATAGAGGAACCTGCAATAAACAAAGAGATATAGAAGACACTATACACTCTGTTTCTGCTTACATAGCCGTAGCAACACTGTCGAACGTAACACGTTATCCTCTTCTTCCCTTCGCCTTGAAAGCAAATAGCCGATCGGGCTTTGCGCTTGACGCTCGCCAAGTCGATCGTGTAAGTACTTCATGACATGAGTACGGAGAAGCCCTCAGAAGCAGTTGATTGTGATAAATGTCTTTTTAATAACCTGCCGTATATAAAGTCCTTTAGGCGGCTACCTCGATGCAGGGCACGTCGTAGTTGTGTCCGTGGCTTGCAGGCTTAAGTGATTTGAACAAACCGCAGATGGGCCGAGATACGACATGCTTCTGCGTGTGATATCGTCGTGTTTCTTTCCTCAGATGAGATGAAACAAAATCATGCTTGATAAATTCCAGCATCAGTTTTGGGCTAACAAAGAAGAAACAACGACTGTTAGTCGCTAATTGCATAAATGGACATTTACAGGCAATGATGTAGTATTCTTTTCTCACTTTCTGTTGCTCTTTTAGATAGCCTCTTTCTATCGCCTCCTGTCGTGTTTCATTAAACAATGAAAAGAGCCTGTAGACCTTCTCAGGGTAATTTCAATCTTGTAAAAAGAACAGTTCTTGATGATACTCGATCCCCAACCTGAAGCAGACGGAAACCCAAAAGATAACCCGTAACACCTGAAATAATGGTAACCTTCCATATTATGACACACAGCACATCCCGTCCCCCCATGTTAAAGGGTTAAGAACACTGAGGAGATGATGCGTAATTGGAACGCAGCTTAGTGAGACGTGCCCCTAAAGATGTTTGTACACATCATTCGTCGAATTGCCTCTAAGCTCTATTTCGTGTATGTGCGTGCGTGTGTGTGTGTGTGTGTGTGTGTGTGTGTGTGTGTGCGTGTCTCCGTGTGTGTTTTCTTTTCTTTTATTCAAAATGTCGAAGGGAAGCCCAGTGGAAGTGCATCTTAATTACAACATGACTAAATGTTGGCCTAGTTGTAGAACCGATAATCAGGTCAATGGAAGATTAGTAGTCGGTAAGACCTCGAGCGACATTTCGGAAGTAATGCTGCGACCCATTCAGGAGCAAAGACCGCTTGGGGAGTGGCCCATGATAAACCTGCGCATGACTTCTTGTAACTGGAACAAACTTCAATAAGAAATAAATGGAACGATGGTAAACAGGAGTAATCATTGAGCCCTAGCTGTTTGTACCAGCCAAACAACACAAACTTAAGTTTTTGCAGAGCCTTAAAATCTGTAAGCAATGTACTCTTGAGGATGAACTTTTAATCTAGCAAGTATGTCATTAAACGTATACATGTCAACTTATGTTCGTAATTTGCAGAAAGTTGACCTGAATGTGGGCATGTTTATAGTCTGGAATAATAAAGTTTGTACATGATGTGGTGTTGCTTTAAGATAAAAGTTTATACGTATAAGAGAACAAAAATGCACGAATCTCGACTTGAATCCAAATGTCTTGATGGTGACATTCACTGTCTGAGTATAAAAACTCCAATAAATGGCAAACTGGGGTTTTTAAGGGGCAGGCTGGAAATAATGTCTTCAGATAAAAAAGAAAGAAAGAAAGAAAGAAGACTTCTCATCTTTCAATTCCAGGGACGTTTCATAGATGCAATAAATGTTCAAAAGAGCAGAGACAAAGCGAAGTCAAATCATGAAAGATTTTGATTTAGTGGCTTTGCTAAGAAGGCTCTTCTCGTTAACTCCACTGGGTAGACCATCAATGTCAAGAATAAATTTTGAGTGATCACTGAATTGCTATGTAGGAGCAGCAGAACGCATGAAATCATCGACAAAAAGAAAATAATTGTCGTTTGAGATTTCAGAGAGCGAGTCTTCCCTTCCAAGTACTCAGAGGAGGAATAATTGGTTTATCCCTGAAAGGACCACCATCTGGAAGAAAAAGCATAAATAATCGATATTCCGGGGATGCTGTCCCTCGTTTTTATCTCAGAATTCTTCTTATGACTGCATCGATTTCTTGTAAATGGCAAACTACATTTTAAGAAACGATTGTTTTCTCCATGGAGATGACACCAAGTCCAGCCTTTAATAGTCTCCATTACTCCTTTCTTCTCTTGCTTTTTTTTTCTGGAGGGAGAGGGGAAATCCATTCGTAAATACCAACACGCCTTGTGATTGAAATCAATTTTGACAACTAGACACGCGTTTCAGAACTCATCTATGCTACCTTGCCCCTCCCCCCAAGAAAAATGAATGAATAAAAAATAGAAAGCTGTTAACTTCGTTTCAAAACTCACGTTTTATAATTTAGTATTTAGAAATAAGTTACAGAGAAAGAAAGAACGATGAACTCAAGATATCAAATGAAAATAACACTAAACCCGGCGTGCAGTTGAAGAGAATAATATATTCAAAGTAATGATATGTTTTTGTGATGTTTTATTTAGAATCCTCACCTACCAAGAGGCTACTAGATATGAAATAGGTAAATTAGTCACGGAACAAGCAGCATGACTGATTGATTGATGTGTTGTTTTCTATCCGGAAGGATGTCCTTTTCGGATTGACGTCTTTTTCTCCTGACTAGAATTACAATCTGTATCATTCCTTTTCTTTTCTCCCCTCCCCCAAAATGTTGCATTTTCAATCGGCTCCATAGCTCATGTTAAGGGAGCGGTGATAGAGGGAGAGATTGTCTCTTCTCGGTTCTAGACATCGAGGAAGGTCGCCATACTCGTTATCGTCGGAAGCTAAGGCGGGTATCCTCGAGGGGCGATCACTCGGAAGGTTACCTCCTTGACGTAATGACCACTTACTCTTCTTTGGTCTATTTTCTGTGTCTATTTTGTCCGACATGGTCAGGAAAAGTGTCTCGACTCGGCAGATATTTTTCAAAAAGTCACCGACTCATTTCGCACGAGGTACCGCTATTGGGCAGGATCACGTTGGTGGAAAGTTGGATGCAGAGAAGACACAACATTACGCTTACATTATGATTTCTTTGATGCATCCTGATTACTCGTCAGGTCCAAAGATTTCATTTAAATAGACACTGACATTATCATAAATTGACAAATGATGTCTTCGGCACACCGTAACATTGTCCTTACACCGCAACGTAGGTAGTTTAATATGACAAAGAGAACACATTCTCATTGAGGTTTAAAGCGTTAATGCCATAACAAAGTTAAATGTATTCTGTGGATTGCTTAGATCTATCTGTCGCCAAAATATGATGAAGGTTTCAGACACGCAGCATCTTTTTTTTTTAAATGACTGCTTCCTTGATACATCCATTTTACTTATCACGTGTTTGGAATTTACTGCTTTACCCCTAAGCAGCTGATCGTGCAAGCTGGCAAAGGGAAGGGGGTGGTGGCATAGCAGTTTAGATATTGAATTAGTATACGCTTTATGATTCCCCAGATACTTTCGCAAAGTGAGGCAAACATGCGTTTGCAATATTTTCGAAACAAGAATAGAACAAACAAACAAACAAACAGACAGAAAAGCGAACATTGAAACACAGTGATAAAGAGAGTGCATGATATATCATGGTCCGAGTTTAGAAAAGTCTGTCGTTGACATAACACCTGTCACAAACGCTGATGCGTCTGACAATATACTACATACAACATATTCTTGTAGCATCCTTTGCTCTGGACATCTTGAGTAGGTTAGAAACGACACGTTGGTAATGGGTCGAATTCCATGACGGCACCCGCTGATTATTATGAAAACACCGTGACGCGGTGTGTTTGAAGAATCAATGACCCGGAGAGCATTTGGGCAATTCTTGTCTTCCCCCCATCGATTCGACACTCCTCGGTCCTGATGACTCCTATAATGGCGACTAGTTAATTGCGTGTCCTAATTACCTGGAAGCGGTCTCCCTCGGCGGGCTCGGGTGTTTCGCACCACACCGAGCAGAGGTGTTGTGGACGAAGTGAATTTTAAGTGTTGAGGCCGGCGGCGGCTCCGTATATCACGTGACTAGCTATCGCACATCACGTCATGCGTGCATTCTCCTTTCCTTTTCTCCTTCCTAAACTGGTGAAGGACCCAATGTCATCTACAGAAAGAGAAACAGAGAAAGCCACATCAAGAGCAGAACGAACTTTGATAAAGCAACCTCTCATTAATACACTTGTGATGTGTCCAAATTTTGTATGATTCACCTGATAGTCCGGCACGAAATCAGAGAAAAGAAAATCGCTTCAGACCAAAAAGGTATTAGGCTAGTTCCTTCTTGTTCACACAAAGAATTATTTCGTCAATCCACCAACAGTTCAATGAACACTTATGGCTACAGTGGAGTGAAACAAATAGTGCTTATGTTTGGTGTTTCTTTTTGTCCATATTGTTACGTCACAGACCCCATGAGTTAGCATAAAAATGTGTCAATCGGAAAATTTGATGGTAATCAGACTGTTTTCCTGAATATTATCCTAGATTTCGATCAATTACGAATCTTTAAAGGCACTAATTCTAAAAGTTGTTTGTCGTAAGTGTGACTCCACACGTAGGCGAAGTCACCCGAAATCAGGTTGAAGTCCTTTTTTTCATGGTTGATAACAAATTTTAAGACAAAAACAGAGAGCGATAAAAGGAAAACTAGATCCGACGGGAATGAGACTTCCTCTCGCGTAAAGTTGCGGAGATACATTTCAATACACCCACACACTGTCCGAAATCCTACATCCATTCTCACGCGCGAAATCTGTGGGTAGCACCTCATATTGGACGGGCGTGTTTACGAGGATTCGAGACATCGCCCCTCCTGTATCGCCTTACTGACCCGATATTGAAGTCTGCAACACTCCCCCTTTCTCGCAGAGTTCAACGACAGGGGGAAAAAGTTTGATCATGAATCATTTGATCTTCTCGTGGTGTCATTCCTTTTTGCTACGTCTGTCTGTTTGAACTTTTATTCTGAGCCGGGTGTTTTCGAGCAGTGTGCCATTTGACGAACTCTGAGAGTTGATGGAGTAGTTGAGTATCAGATGGAACACATCACTTCGGTTTAGTGGCGTAGCGCGGACCTCTTCCTTCAACGCTCCCCCCCCCCTCTCTCTCTCTCTCTCTCCTTTCCTTGTCATCTTATTCTGTATTCAACAATGTAACAAACATCTAGATTTAAGGTCGTCACTGTACAGACCATTTATCTGGCAGATGACTTTGGAAGGACGTATATACCGGCATCAAGTTACTCCACTCCAAATTCTTGCTATGATCGTCAGGCGAGGTAAATGTCTGGCCAAGTGTTGTCTAGCTGCCATTGTAGACATTGGTATGGGATGCGTGTTGCTTAGAAACACAAGGGAAAGATCCCTCATTGCATGAGGCTATTTCCGAAATCATTGATGTCGTCTAACCTACAGATAATGAATGACGATCGAGGAGGTTATTTGACATTGCTTGAGATTTTTAAATCTCGTATCGCACCATTTACTTCTTTTCTCCTACGTTTACAAACGTCTATCAGCCTATCTATGTGAGAAAACGTCTGCATAGCCTTACACAAAATGTACAAGGAGAATGAACTCATGCTGTTATTGGTATTGCCTTCTTCCTTCTTCATCACTACCACTGATACTACTTCTACTACTGCTTCTTCACCATGTACTAAGGTTACCACAATGGCCACTGACCAGCAACCCCACTAAAGGTATTATCATTGTGTTATATTACATAATTTCATATGATATGATATGATATGATATGATATGATATGATATGATATGATATGACATATGATATCACGTCATATTATGCTATAGTATATTTTGAGATATGATGTTTCATTACATCATAACATAGCATAGCATACTACTGTGTAATGCTATCACATTATCTTACCAAATTGTTGTATGTTAGCGACTATAATGGCAATCATCAGTTATTTCTACATCATTCTCCCCTTTTCCCCGTAGCATAATGCAGCACTTGGAGCGGGAGCACCTTGATATAAAAGTGGTTAAGGTTCTGGATTTGGAAACTGAAGGTCTGGGGTTCGAATCTTGCCTGGTGCATCTATCGTTAGACAAGTATTATTTTGCACACAGTGTCTGTCTTGACAAAGATGTATGAATTGATACCTGGAGTTCTGGGGAATGTTAATGGCAGGGCTATCTGGGAATGCAGTGCTAACACTGAACTTGATGACGAGACTACCCTAGGTAAGCAAGACCACTATCATTATGTAACCATTATCAAATTCTCTTATTTACTAAGTCCCGTTTCTATAGGAACTGTTACTTAAGAGTTCTGGGGTAGTAATTGTAGAACCAGTATCTGTAACAATTACGATAAGAACAAACCCAACATAAGTAGGCCTGCTGTTTCAATGGTACTATGAGCTAAAAACTTTTTATTCCAGTTTCCCCATGCGTAGTAGACATAAACACTGTATAAAGTATTCAATTTCTCTCTTAGCATCTTCCCTAAGAATATACAATAACTTAACATGATATATGGCCATTGCTCTTGTAAATCCTTAAGTGTCACGATAAGATTCAATCACTGTGGGACGTACAATCCTCCTTAATGCAAGTAATCTTTTGCTTTTATGCATAAAAGCTCTTAGTCTAGTTCGTCATTTCTCTCATGCCAGATCTAGATTCTGCCGTCCTATCTTCTGATATCTCTGCCCCTTTTCGATCACAGTAAAATAGTTAGTGACGCCCACATGTTGCGCTCTTCTTTCTGTCAAAGCTAAGCTAAGCTAACACTATCACGCATTAGTTAAAGAGAGAGAGAGGGAGACAGACAGAGTTAGACAATGAGAGTGAGGGGGCGAGATCTTCTCAAAAATAATGGTCACTAGGTTGTTTTCTAGTTTTTCCATAGACTCATATAACCCATGGCGACTGGCTAATAATAGAGATTGGAGGATAGAAAGAGAAGTGGAAGATGCCTGGACTAGCCAAGTTCAGCAGGATGTGAAAACATGAGCTCTCTTCTTTCACTGACATACAGGTGGAGGAATGCAGAGGGACACGTGACGCAGGAGACCTACAGGTGGCTTGCGTAAGACGAGTTCACGTGGACTACTCGGCTTTCATCCCCACGCCACTTACCTGGAGGTCGGAAAGTAAACACATTATGTGGCTTTTCTAGCGTAAAATTAGAGCTCCGTGGTTTCAATGAACGAATGTGTGTGTGTGTGTGTGTGTGTGTGTGTATGTGTGTGCGTGTGTCGTGGTGTGTGTGTGTGCGTGTTTGTGTATGAGGTGTGTGTGTGTTTGTGTGTGTCTATGTGTATGTGTGGGGAAGGGGATAGCTTCAGAAATATAAGTGTTCACTCGAGCAGTTTCCTTTCCTAAAAAGCAATGCAAATGTAAAGAAAGAGGCTTAGCATGACAGAGTCGGTGGAAAGGTCTAGCGATGAGAATAAGAAATGACTTGATTTGATTTAAATCGTAAATGTGTTTATCATGAACATGACGTACTCCAAGACGTGAAAAGAGGGCGAGAGGTGAATAGTTAGAGAATCGGGAGGAAATTAACGGCATCTAAATCTCTCGTTCTTCCTTCGACAGCTGTTCATATCACATCAGGGTCTAGCGGCAGACAAAGGAAGAGGAAATAGAATTATGATTCGAGCAAAATAATATCGAGTTTTTGTTAGAAAGGAATACTAGTAATATGTGAAGACGGCAGAGAAAGTTAATAATCAAGAGATTGTATATAATCTGTGTTTATTTTGCACGTAATCATACGACCCCACAATATATATACATAAATACATACATACATACATACATACATACATATTTTACATTATAATATATTATATTATAATATATTATATTATATTATATTATATTATATTATATTATATTATATTATATTATATTATATTATATTATACTATACTATATTATACTATATTATATCGCTGATGAAGAATGCGATGACTAACCTGTTTGGTGTCTTGTTTCTATATCATGTGGTTTCCTCGCCAGGATTAAGCGTTTTTAGTCTAGTGCCATTTTAGGTTTTTATCACATACTATATCATATCATATTATAATATAATGTATATATATATATATATATATATATATATATATATATATACTATATACTATATTCATAAAGAGAGAAAAGAATCGAAACAGGAGGAATTTATCCCACTTCTCCTCGCAAAGATCGGGGTACCAAGCCGGTGAAGTGGTCCATCCCAACACCTACACCAGAAAACAGGTGAGTGATGCATGGCCCCTCGTGGTTCACCCCAAGTGACTAGCAATACTTTTCAACCAGGCACATTGTTCCATAGAGAGTACAGACTAATCACAACCACTGCATATAATGACAATTCAAGAAGAAGAAGAAGACAAGATACATCAGAAAGAAATGAGGAGAAGAGAGAATCGAGACTAGTGGAATTTATGTTGCGGGGTCTGCAGACTTTTCTCATGTAGGAGCCGGTATCTGAAAGAGACTCACCGGCAAAGCTTCTCCCCTAGGTGTGCTGATCAAATCAATGCGGAATATGATTCCATCACATGCAGAGGCGGAGATATTTATCTCTTTGGCAAGGACGGGTGTTTGGTGACAAAAAAGGCACCAACCAAACCAAACAAAATGAAGCTAGAAGAACGAAAGGAAGGAATGGGAATGAGGGAGAAAGAGGGGAGATAAAGGGATGGATGGATAGATATGAAAGCAGTGGATAGAGAGAAAATCTTTTCTATTTTAAAGGATAATATTCCTTTTTGGATGAATAATTCACGAGAGAACTTAGAACACAAGCGGACAACCCATTAACAGCCTCCCGCGAGGACTTGGCAGTATTATTAGATTGGCAGGGCTTGAGATGAATAAAATATCCCCAAAGCATTATTCATACTACCTCCAACTAAGATCAAGATGATATCTGGAACTTTTTTGTTGCCGCTCGGAAGACAAGGACGCCTGATTCTCATCCATCTATCCCCTCGCATAATGTATTGTTAAGTCAAAGTTAGGTTTGTCTTTCGTTATGAACCTCATTAATCTCACATTCTCCTTCAAATCAACAAATGCGTCTTCTTAATATATTCGCATGTGGCGGACGGTATATCTCTCTCATCATCCATAATGATGGCATGCACAGTAAACATGAAAACTATTTTCGTTCTCTTTGTGACAGCTGAATAAAAAAAAACTGCAACAGAATCATAACGTGAACAAAGAAAAGGAGAAAGGAACGCAGAAAAATAACAAAAAAGATAGCACGCCTCTCCAGTCCAATCACAGTATGTTTACAACTCTGCACCAGCAACATTATTCAGATTCCTGGCATGCCTTAATTAAGTCTGATGCAATCAGCCTATTGAGCTTCATATCGCAGATTTATTATTTTTCTGTATGTTGCAGTTGGAGTTCTTCTGTACGGAAATGCGACGCACAGTCAACAATGAGTAGCAAAACCATTTTTTTTTTGCTTCCCCCCCCCCCGTTCTTTTCTTTGTCCTTTTTCAGATAAAGTTATTTCACTCAGAAGACCTCGAACAAAACTCGCTGCGAAGTAAATCAAATTAAGCTATTACTGCGATCAATGCGGCAGAAATTTGAAACGCTGTAGATTTCCTTGGCGGCGAGTGACAAGCAAGCCAGATTTACCTTGAAAGAAAGCAACTTAAGCGCCCTGGCAGACTATCGTCTCAGCTGAGGAGAAGAGTGATTGTTTTACAGCTGCCATCTTCGTCCACGCCTTTCGAGCCACGAGAGTGGTCGTCGCGTCGGCTCGTCCTACGGACATGTCATTATGCTACCTTGCCAATTGTTTTGTCGCCATAGCAACTTCGCTGAATGTTAGATATGAGCGACGGTAGACCCAAAAAGGAGCCTAACTTTCAAGGAGAAGTCGTTAACCTTTGTAATCAGAGATTTTGGTCTTGGTTGAACGTGTGAGCTACAAACAGAGAAGAGCTCCATCCGGAATGATATCCCCAAACAGGGATGAGTCAAAATGATTCGAGCGGCGATCGATCTCCGAGTAAATATGAAGCACCTACTAGTCTCACACAATGTAATCTTCCCCAAGAAAAGGGATGGACAGCCGATATCGATCAGACCTCATCGATCGATAGTCTGCTCACCATCAAAGTCGCGTTCAGACTTCCGTCGACGGAAGGGTGAGTATCCTCTCCAAGGAACTATTGCTGAAACGCGCCAGTGGGAAAATACTTGAAGGCGCGAAGACGTTGGGCTGTCGAGATGAAATTGAAGCGGCGTTGTTGCACAACCTGAACGCACAGGCTAAGCCCCTTGTCAACGACTCTGGTTATAGGTGCATGGCACTTCACTAGTTTTTGTCGCCGTCATACTGGCGTTGATGTATTTCGCGGTTTGTGGGTTTCGAGTTTATTTCACAGCGGAGGAAACAGTGTGAGAGAAGAAGGGGAAAGGGAATTGTTTTATATTCCGAGAATTGAAAAAAAAAAGGCCAAGGATAGGAGACAAAGCACCATTCAGTCGGCGAAAACAGCATGCAAAAGAAGCGAGTTCGTGCTCTACAGAATAGTGGGAATCGAAGAAGCTGAATTTTCGCTATGCTGTGAAAAAACTTATATATATATATATATATATATATATATATATATATATATATATATATATATCGTGTGTGTGTGTGTGTGTGTGTGTGTGTGTGTGTGTGTGTGTGGATTAAGTCAGAACGGTTCGTTAGATGTTTTCAAATACCAGCGGTGCTGCATCAAAGGTATTTAGGAATAGTCCACAGTGGACGTGTGATGTATGGTAAAATCTACCTAAGATATGAAACGAGCAAAATAAGAGAAGAAAGAGAGAATAGAACAAGGAAAGTCGCTTTCTGCCTTTCCTGTTTTGTCTATTGTACAACGCCACCTGTGACTGAACATGGCCAATCCAGACTACAATCATAGATTTAGTATACCAATATAGAACGAGACTTAGATCCCTCTTGTACTGCTTGTGCATCCTCATTCTCTGTTTCTCCTCTATCTCATATCTTTCCCCCTCCGCTCCTCCTTTCCTTCGACTTTTTGATCTGTTAATGAAAAATTCTGAGTTTCTCATTTAAACTTGCCCGAAGCGAGCACTGGTGAACGCCAAAAGTGCCGGCTACGAAAAGGCAGCGGCATCATCAGCACGCGGCCGTGTATGTCTTGGCCTTGATGGAAGATGCGCTTCCTGCAAGATTACGGCGTGAGCTGAAATTCGTAACCTTTCTTCTTTTTTTTTTGTAATTATCATGATTTGTGGCTTTAAGCAATGTTCAGCGTAGATTAAAAAGGCCGTAGGCTGGATAGAGACAAGTTTCCTTTCAAACTGCTTTGCGTCTTCGTATGTAAACGTCAGATATTCTTACAAAAGAATGATTACTTATTGCAGCTCATGTTCACCACATTGCAGAGGGAGAGAACGAAGGAGCAAACCCCAAATGTGTAAAATCGAGTGTGATCACAGGCCATTCAACTACGTAAGATTACGTTTCGCCTCTTTTCATTTCATTACTCTGCAGGGTAAATCAACGTAGCTTCATACACTGCAATGGATTTCGAAGATTACTTCAGTATTGTTGTCAAACTATTGCTTAACTCCTTCACTACTCAGGGTGGAAAGATAAAAAATATTGTCCTAGAAATACTTGTATTCAGAAACAAAGTCATCTAACCAAATTAAGTTTACTAGTAGTTCAATTCTGTTCAAGCAACTCAATTCTATTTTATTCAATTCAATTCAATTCAATTCAGTTCATTACTGACTTTGCAATCTTCCGCTAAATGCATTAATTGGTCCGAAACACGTTTCAAATGTCCCTTCCATTCACACATATTATGCTTTGATTGAAATCATGATAATATGTACAGGGGATACCCCATTTGGGACACTAAGAGTGAGAGAAAGGGGATGATAGAGAAAGATATAAACAGAGAGGGAGAGGGAGAGATATGGAGGTGTGTGTGTGTGTGTGTATGTGTGTGTGTGTGTGCGTGTGTGTGTGTGTGTGTGTGTGTGTGTGTGTGTGTGTGTGTGTGAAGTGTTTACACGCGGAAGCACTTAACCAACAATTTACCGAGGCTTCCCTGTACAGTGTGTTTATTTCTTCAGAATCGCGTCCTTACTGCGTCACGTTCTCTTCCCTCAGTTGTCCGCTGGTGTTGCTTTAGGAGAGTCACGTGGGCAGCGAACGTTTACTGAGCAATTAACGCCGCCCGTCTTGGATTGGGTGAAATGTGCTCGAGTACCTTTCCTCGCGTCCGCCATAAAATAACATTCCCCACTCCACGAAAACCAATCTGGGACCCTGCTTTAATAAGGCATTAATGTTCATCATCTCTCTGTTTGTTTGTTTGTTTTTTACTTATTCAAGCTAACGTGGGAATATCTCCATGGGAATAGCTGGAATGTTCATATAGCTCATTGACCGTGAACTGTCTAAGATAATCAAATAGCGACTATTGTAAGAGGCAGTTGCGGGGTACCCCTCTATAAAATTCATTTGAAAATCACCGTGGGCTTCGGAATTTCTAAACTTATCATTTCGTGCATAATTCTGGATAATTTCCTCACTCTCATTCATAATCATCAACGCCACCATACATTCCCACTAGAACTGAAGAAGTGTTGTTCAGAAAATGGACAGATCTTTGTAACCACACGTTACCTCAATCGTCCGGATATTCATCACGCTAATCAAAGCACATAATTACATTGTTTAGCTTATACTTCAATGGTAAAAGACTCCGTGGTGTAGGACATGAACTACAGAGGTGGGACACTTTCAAACGACTTGACGAAGATTTTCTTTGTCCGCACCTTGATTTAAAAAAAAAAAAATCACGCATCAACAACAATATTCTTTTGATACGTATCATTTTCACTAAAACGTCCTGATACACATGTCATATACCTGTCTCTGTTTTATACTGTAGATCTTTGCACAAACGCTCCTGCACATACACTCCTCGCACAATACACACACACACACACACCCATACACACGCGCACACACACACGCACACTCATACACAAATTCCCACTTTCTTTCTCCCCTCTCTCTTAATCATCCTTTTTTCTCTCCATCTCTCTTTCTGTCCTTCCTTCATTCACTCTTTCATACTTTTCTGTCCACATGCCCCATGTATGTGAATAAACAGCGCTCCTTAATTCAGAAGAAACGAGCACGCGTGCGCTCGCACACACACACACACACACACACACTTCTCATCATTCACCAAATCCTCCTTTACCCCTAGAAATCTCTCTCTTCTCTCTCCCTTCCTTTCGCATATCTCTCCCAATAATCTTTTTTTTTCTCTGTTTTCTCCTTATTCTCCTCCTTCTTTTTTCTCTCATTGTCACACTCCTTCAGCTTCCGGTGAAGAGTTAGAAATATTCCTCAATTCATCATCTGGTTGATTTGCTTAGAAATGAGATGATGTTTGCCTCCACTAATTCTTCGTGCCAAGAAATGTTAACTCTGTAATGAGAACTCCGATTAAAAGAGCGCTCTAGCTGGCATTTTTGTTTGCCTTATTATGTTGGGCATATATGGAATAGAGGGTAATCTTTGCGAAATGAAAAAAAAAATCATCTCAACCGGAAAATGCTCAGATTACGTTGGAACGTGCTGGGACAATAGAAAGCATTACCTGCAATATACTGAGTACGAAGTTCAAAATTTCGGACGAGTTTGAGATTAAGATTTTTTCTTCATTATCCAGAGTTTTACCTTATATGCAATCTTTGCAGCCGATGAGTTGTCTGAAAAGAAAAGATTCTGTTTGACTTAACCCATGTCACTGTCATCCACAACTAATTATAAAACTGTATGTACACATATAATTTCTTGTATTACGTGTGGGGGGAATGCAGCCTACAAGCTCAGCTTTTTAGCATTCCTCCCCATTTCCAACATTTTCCTATACCTACAAGTTTTCTGTAAATTTATCCTTTACTTTGTATGATGAAATTTATGCACTGTATTCAATTTTTGTAATATATTTATATGTTTTTGTTGGAAATGAAAAATAAATGAATGAAAAAAAAAGTTAATGAAATGAAGTCATTGCTCTTGCAAAGAAATGCATAATTTATTTTTTTTTTTACTCTAGAGAGGGAAAACTCTTTATGACACTGAAAACGTCTGGGTTGCCAAGTCTATAGTAACCATTAAGGCGCTGATGATGGAAAAATATTTGACGCGATGTCTGGACAAGAACGAAACTTCCATAAAGGCTGACGTTTCACTTTCCATTCTATTTCTGATTCCAACTGTAAATAGGTTATCAAACAGGAGCAAAAGGAAATATGTAATACATATATAGACTGATATTAAGGAGATATTGATCATTGGTTTTGTTTGTTTACACGTCCATGCTTTTAATACGGTATTTGTGATAAGCCAAGAAAATAAAGCATAGCATGTATAATAAGCCATTACTCTTACCCTCATATTCCCTCGAAATATTCTCTCGAGTTTGTAAGAGATGGGGCTGCAGTATATCACTCTTCGGTCTGCCCTTTGAGGTTTGGCTCATATTCATGTATCATGGCATCGATATTTCATACTCCTTGGGGACTCTCAATAGGTATTCCGAAAATGAAAATATGAGTGGGAAGATAATAATGAGATGAGGCGGTTCATGCAGCATCACTTCTGCCCCTCTATAAATCTTAAGTCCTACGAGGAAAAAAAGAAACTACACCTTCCTGAGTTCTTTCCTATCAGCCGAATACGAGAAAGCTTTCGGTATTCAACGTTATAACTCCAAATATATAGACACGATAGGTGGTTCAATATCAAGCGACCAGTTATAGCAGGGTATAAAACATCTCTCAATCTCTCCACCTTTCTCTCCCCACCCCTCTTACTTTTTTGACCATGCCTTCTCATGCTACCCTCAGAGATTCATTACATAAGACACCAAATGCACCATCATTATCCTTCATGTGCTCTCCTAATCTCCTCGCTTTTTTGCCATTTTTTGTAATATTGCCTCAGAAACAAAGAATGCACTTCAAAGAGGAGGAATATTCGAAATAATAATTGTGGAAATCCTCCACTCTTTCCCCTTCTTACTATCTTTCTCTCATTCTCCGTCACTTCTTTCCTCCGTTTTTCTTTCTCTGTTCCTCGACATTCCTCGTTCTAGCTTTCCTTTTTCAGAAATTCCATCGGAAGTATAATATGCAGCATTAAATAAGTCTCCCGTGGTCTCGATTACGCCATTCAAGTCCGCGTGAAATGGGCAAAGGCATAACATGCATTATTGTGCGCTTCGCAAAAGATGAAAATTTCATTGAGTATAAACTGTCAAGGGAGCATGGCGTTACTCAGATCCTCGAAAAAGTTGGTTTAAAGTGCGAGGTAACTGGATGAGCGAAAGCGGTAGAAGGCACGAAGGGAGCGTGAAAGCGTCATGTACGCCACTTTGTAAGAACATTCAGGAGGAAAGCCCAACTCACGCATTCCTTTTCTGCCCACAATCATCATGCGTTGACAGGCTGTCTAATGATACGCATACCACTGGGAAATCAACGTCCCCGCAAATTTTTAGGCGAATCTGTTCCAATGAAGGACCATGGGCCCAATGGAGAAAACTACCCAGTGCATTGTCCTTATACTGACATGGTAACATGAAAACATGAAAAAGAAATCGTCGTGCCAAAAAAAACTCTAACTTTAGTGAGTACAAAAATGAATAACTCGTGTGAAGCGGAAAAACGCCATTATAAAACTTCACTTGGGAAATGAAACACTCAAAATGTCAAAAAAAAAATGAATTCAAATTTTAATCAGTTTAAATTCAAGTAATAAAGTGAACATTATATAATAAAAAGAACAAAGAAAAGCAAACACTAAAGTTGAGCAAAGGAGAAAGTCCGCAAAGTGAACATTATATGACAAAAAAAAGAAGATGAGCAAGCACTAAAGTTTACCAAAGGGAAAAAGTGTGCACATATAAAAAGAAAGATACATTCAATTAGAATACTGAAGTGAAATACATATAGGTAAAAGGAAAAAAAACAAGTACTAAACTGATGAAGTGCACATATGGTATAATAGCACAGTAACTAGACCATGTCAGTATTTCAAGACACTGTACTGAACATGAAAATATACAGTCATCCATAGATAAGCATCACCAAACTTGAAAGGTTTATTATCTAGGCCTCGACAATCTAGACCTAGATCATATCTGTTGTGTAATAGTGATTCAGCACAATAGGCACAAAATCTTTGGAAATTACTCTTAAGAGAAGATTCACACTTTGTAAAAAACAAAAACAAAAACAAAACAAAACTGCGTACAATCAATGAAAATGGCACATAGCAGGGAGCGTATCTCTAGTGCCTTTTTTTGTGTCTAATTTCTCCTCAGATAAGGACTTTATATGTGAAGTAGGCCTACTTTAATCAAAGATGATAATCACTATTCAATATGCTCATTCTCTTTTACACCCCATCAGTTTAATGTATTGTGTCAGTGTGAACTGGTAAAGGGACTTTGTTGACTGATTCCACAAATTCAAAGGTGACGATCTTGTAGAAGATAGACCCATTAATGACGGCCTTGTTTTCTACGGGGAGCTATTGCATCCACCTGCTTTCTCCTTTTCCACTTTTCCTCGCACCGCCAGAAGATGTTTTTTTAAAAACGTGAAGGGTTGCAGCAGTGTCCGGCACGTTTAAGGTCAAAACCATTAGGGACTTATTCCGATATTATCGGGCGGGGTGAATAAGAATCTTGGACTCGTTTCTTTTCAACCTCCACCATGAAGGGAAGAGGGGGGGGGGAGGAGGGGAGTGGAGGAGAGGCTTATTCTTTTAGAACCTTAATTGACAACGGATTTGCTCTGACTTACTTAGCAACTTAACTTACTTAACTTGATGAAGAGGAGGAAATACGAAGTACGAATTTGTTGTCTGCGCAATTTGAACGCATTTGCAGTTATAGCAAACTAGAGCACATAGAGGGGTTGGGAGGCGCTGTAAAAGAGAAGATAATTCTCTCTCTTTCTCGATCTGTCCCTCTCAATCTTTCTCCTGCAGGTGATCATGGATAAGTGGAGGAGAAAGACAGTAGCTCAAAAGATGAATATTTGTTAAGTGGGGTAAGGAATGAAGTAAATGACCATGACAGAAGGCCGTGCTTTAACCATTAGACCGGATTTACTAAATTATGTCCACAATCTGTTAACTTCCATTTCGTAAATTGTGAGTTACTGTAATATTCGTTTTCGGAAAAACTAGGGACTGCCACTTGGGTTGTGTATGAATATACTTGATAAGACTAAATAACTGCAACTAAAACAGAAAAACAGCAACACCTACAATGTTTGGCTAACTGCCGACTTACTCCTCTGCTTAAAACAATCAGAAAATAAAGATCTAAAATAGTATAGTATTTAGTATAAAGTGCATACTTATTCATCCTTTCAAACAATTCGTCTATATTTCAGTCAATATTTTATCTTATTTTTTCGTCTCTCTGTAACTTCCATCTTCTCAGGACTTAATTATTTGGTATGTCACGACTTTGTTCTCAAACACTTGGAATTTTTGTTGCAAGATATCTTAATATAACATGAGGGTTTTTACCAACGATTTCATTTTCCCCTTTCCTCCCCTTTGTCCCTTTGTAAATCAGCTGTGCCAGGTGCTGCGTCGAGCTGCACTATTCCTGGATATTTTTCTCTCCTCGCCGGGGGGGGAAAGTAATTGTTACTCATAACGGGCGCGGTGCATCTCGCGAATCTGGTCATCCAGACGGGATGTGTCGCGATTTTCCGTCTAGATGAGTGCGTGTCCACCGATGTGGTGTGAATGGACAATTAGAGCGTGTAACACGAACGGGAGCAACTGCCATTTTTTCTTCTTGCATCTGGTAACACTGTATGATGTTCTGGTATTCCTAAGTACTGGACTCAGAGTAGTATCTTAATATGCTCGTCTGATGTCCATGACCGCCACACACACACATACACACACACACACACACACACACACACACACACACACACACACACACACTGATTTGTGGTTATACCTTGAAAAGAACATTGTGAAGACGGAGGATTTTTTTTCCTGTTACGTGTGCGTTCAATCTAAAAAATTTAAAAAATTAAGGACGTCTACTGTGTTCCTTTCTGTACCACATCCACTGGCTTTGATGCAGATCGATTTGTTTTGTTTGTTTGCTTGTTTTTTGTGGGGGGTTTTTTTGAGAGGGGGATATGGATAACGTTGAAAGGCTGCAAATGAATGAATTCCAGATTTGTTCTTTGAAAATTATGATATGTTTACATACTTTTTATTTCAATTTATGTTTTATATCTGGTAGATTAAGTACAAAATGTGACAAATCCTTTGTTCTATCATTTCTTTTCAGAGAAGAAGGCACTTTCGTTAGATTACTGTGAGCAGTGGTGAATACCGGGACTTAAACAGAATGTAAAACTTTACGTGGCCAGTTTCTTTAAAGCATTGGCCTGACTCGCTGTCGTATAATCTATTATAATTGAATAATTGAATTATTTTATTTTGTTGACAACCATAAGCTGTCCTCTTTCTTCTGTCCTTCCCCTTCCCACAGCACATTTTATTGCGATATGTGCTTCATAAAAATGGTTCATCACTATCATTAGTAGTACCCAACCCCCCCCCCCCCCCAAAAAAAGAAGCTAATAACAATAAAGAGAAATACATGGTTTACATGAGCCCTTCACATCTTTAACTTCCCAAGGCGCCCCAAAGTCGGCCTAATTATGTAAGTTTACACCGGTAAGTTATATGGGAGGTAGTGACCAGTCCTATTGTCTATGGCTAATGTTGTTATTGTTCCTGTAAATACGCATGTCATGGGTATGCTTCCCGCTGAAAGTATGTCTCGAGGAGTAATTCAATTGAGACTGAGTGCTCTCGATAGATCCCCAGCCCACCTCTGTCTGAAGGAACTAATGATCCGCTGCAGTCCTAAACTGCAAATAGACCAAATACCTCATCTTCGCTATTAGACGAATTGTCTGGGTACGGACAACCAGCCCTCCTCCTTCCTCCAACCTCCCCCCCCCCCCCATCGCTTCCCCTCGCCTCTCTAATCTCGACATCAACGATTAAGTTCGGTTGTAGCAGAAATAGTTTTCGGCCAGGAGCGTGGATCGGCAGAAGACGGTAAACTTGCCCACAGGCTACCTTGACGAGGCGAACAAAGAATCCTCCCCAAAAAGTGCAAAAGGATGCATTATTTCATGTTATTGCTTCGAAACGATAAGAACAGCCCAGTTGTCACAGCCTTCATGAAAACATGTTTATCAACACAATGATCCATACGATGTCGAATGCCAGACCGTCTTGGGATCCTAATCCGCCACCACTTCCAATATATATTCTGTCTTTCATAAGGTATGTCACTATGAGCCCCTTTCTTCCATTTAGAACTGGCAGAGCTGACATTTCACCAGGTTTTCACAATTACCTGCAGTTACCATTCTCATGCGTTCTATTTCTGACTTCAACGCAGCACACATATCCTCGTTATATTATGTTCGCTTTTCATTTCCCGAGTTTCTCATAGCATGCTTCACGGGGACATTGTTCGCTAGTCTCTCACATGAAATACGAAACCTCAATCGATATTCTGTCTATGCAAAGTTACTAGTGATTCTCTTGTGAGTGAAACAGTGCATCACGGGGATAAAGAGAACACATACACTGCATGATATGAAGCATTTTATTTTACAAAGACAAGGAACACACCGCTCTTTGTTCACCGCTATGAAAGTAAAAACAAGTGAATTAAATCAAGCTGGAAATGTATTGCTCACCTACGTAGATCATGATTTACCTAGTATATGTAATCCTGATGCATCATGTGCAATTCGACTTCCAGGGCCAGCATAAATTACACCTCTCTAATCCGCGGCGCCTCCACTTTCGTAGCTTTTAACAGAGTGAATGATAAGTACAGTGGCACGTTTTTGTCAAAAAGAATAAAAATGCGAAGAAAAATATGCTTCCACGACCTCATATCAGAACGCTGAGAGACCAAATAATCACGTGTCACAATGAGATTTCAGTGGAAACTGAAACAAAAAAAAAGGAAAAAATAACTTTAGCAATTAATTCATGACAGCCACGATTCTCGTAGTAATTGGGATAAATCAATCAGATTGATTATCGCTATAATTTCAATCATGCAACATACCTTCAAAGAGGAGCGATAAGCAACTTACCTGAATCGCCAAACATAATGCGAATCATTGGGCATATGAGAAACATTCACATAGTTCTGATATTAGCATTCTTTTTTGTTAGTGTTCAAACTTTTTTTCAGAGGGGGGGGGGGGGAAGATTTCATAAATTTTCTCTCACACTGTTCCCGGAGAGACTCCTCCAATGAGCAGATCAAAGGTCAAGTTTTCATGTCTAGGCGCTAATGCTTTAGGCTAAAAATGCATCTCATGTTCGGATTATAGATAGCACATTCGCTCGTGGAAACTGGCAGATTTCCCTCAAGTGCTGTATTCATATATCATCCAGCGGCACTGAGGTGTTTTACCCAGAGTATATCCACCCCCACGATAAGTGCACATGACAAAGATAATAAAGGGAAATTAATTCAGTGGTAAAACTCAAGGATCACTTAAATGTATTTTTAAAAGTAGCTTATCTGAAGGAAGGAATAACATGTAATGTATCCATTATGGCCAGAAACGGAATGATTTATCTCCCACACTTTCTCTTTTTCAACTATTATGGACTTTTATAATTGAATTCTTCACAAAAAGGAGGAAAAAGGAGCATGCCTGCCAGATTACGGTCATTACCCTTGAAATTTCAGCATCGGACGAGTTTCCTTCTGAGGGAAAGAGATTAGAGGCAGGCCGATCTATAGCCATGCCCCTCTTGTATATGAATTGATACATACAAGTGCAAGGTATTGATCGAAACAGCAAAAAGGGGAATACATGTCCTCGAGACACGTGTTGCACGACCCTAAAATGCACCCTGCCGTGTAGAATTTTGTTGGAAAACCGATATCAACATTCACACTGCAAGAAAGATTCCTCTTTTGCTCTTTATCAACAGAAAATATAATGTCGTGTATGCAAACCATTGTACATACTCGTTCGATCTCTACTTCCTTGTTGAAATGGAAAAAAAAAATGACCAGTCGGTATGGAAAAACTATATCGACGGATCATGTGGTCTTTTATGGGTTGGACTGAAACGACTCAATTCCAATACAATCAATGCCATTTTCCATCTATAACGTTGGTTATGACTATTTTATCAAAATGTAAAAAAACCCACACAATGACAAAAAAATAAATGCTGAAACAGAAATATGCGACTGAGTTCTTTCAGCTATTACATTTGTTTCGTGATAATGTTTCTGTAACTTAGATATACTAAAAAATATTTCAAATACAAAATTATTGCATAACAAGAATATCAATTTATTATACGTAAGTGTAAAGTGTTGCAGCAGGTTACCGAAAGATGGCCCTCTTGCCCTTGCCTTTAAGAGTATCAATACAAGAAATAATGTAATACAAGACAGACAAACAAACAAAGAACTAGATAAAAGAATTAAGGGGATTGGAGTGATTACTATATGTCTTATACACATCTCCGTTTGTGTGCAATTTTGGATTAAACCAGCCTGGCATAAGGCTTCCCTTTACACGCACGTCAGACACCAACGTATTATCATTACAAAGTCTTCCTATCCCATCATCCCAAGGTCACATTACATAGATGATGACTGGCGGGGGAGGGAACATACCGAATGTTCCACCCGAAGGGTTTGAAATGCTATTGAGGGAGGTTATAAGTCCCGAGACGAAGTCGAGGGACTTATAGCCTCCCGAAATAGCATTTCAAACCCTGAGGGTGGAACGTTTGGTACATGTTCCCGACAACAAAAGTCATCGTCTGTTATATTATATGGATTAGTCAAATTCATCCTATCGATTGCGTGAAAAATATGATCGTTCAATCGTTTGGTATCGTTTGTCATATGTTACGTGAAAATGTTTTCCCATGGGAGAACATTACAAAATGTGCTGCTCATGGGCGAACATAACCAATGTGCCTCCATCACGTGACTGTGTTAAGCCAATCACTAACCGGTATTTGACTAACCCATTTGATATTCCATTTCGTTCTGCTTGACCAATTTCGTTACGTTTCAAGAAAACAATTAATTGGTCTCCTATATACACTACAAGACTTTAAGATCCTCGGAACCATGCGAACATCATTGATAAGGTTTCAAAGTGAAAGTCAGAGCTCTTTGCGAAGTACTAAAACATTCTCGATAGGATTTTTTTTTTTGTGCTCTATTTTCCCGCCCTCTGCTCGTCCTACATCTCTTCTCACGATCAATTCGCAGGCGCGAAAGTCCTCCCGTATGAACATGCCCTCAGTATGAAGTCTGATGAACTTCGGGATCCTCTCGATCACAATCTGCGTGAGAATGGTGGCGAACATTGAGATAGGAGGAGTGATGGATGAGACGAGAAAAGGGAAAAAATAGTAGAAACAAAACTACACCATGCTATATCCCAAGCCGCGAATTGGTTCTCCTCCACACACCTCACGAATGAGCGTACTGGAAACGGAGGACGAACCAGAAACAAGGCTCGAAATCAATAACATTCTCTGCTACGGCCATGATGATACAGATACATCACTTCATCTTCTCTTTTCGTTCATTCTATTTTCTGTCCCAAAACCCTCATATTGGAAATATAGAAAAGTCACTGACCCTCTAGGGAACTGTGATATTCTCGACAAAACGCTGAAAAATGAAAAAAAGAAGAGCGAGGAGAAATAGCATATTGTCATCTCGTGAAATCATTTTGTCCTATTTTTCTTTTCTCAGGTGTAATCACGCTGATTCCTTTAGCCTCATAGACTTAAGTAACACATACATGTATCTTTTCAAAAGAGATGACCCAAATTCAAATCCCTTTGTGTAGGGGAAGCACACATTGACATGCAACAGTATACTACTTAATGTTTCTATTTTCGTTCTTCCAAATATTGTAATATGTATTGTCGTAATGTATATATATAGGTATGAGATTATATATCTGTGTGTGTGCGTGTGTGTGTGTGTTTGTTGATACATGTCTTTCTGTGTGTGTCTGTGTCTGTGTGAGAGTATTCTGAATACATGAATGCAATGAGGAAGTTACTAGTAAATCATGACAAACGAGTATTAAGACATCGTGGTTGGTGAGGGGCCAAAACAAGGCGGATTAAAGTCGGATATCAGATTATGAGGTTGATAGTCTAACGGGTAAGGTAGAATTGGGGATTTTCAAAAATTACGAATATCAGAAGCACACCTGGGCATCGTTTCATGAAAGTTGTCAGCGCTGACAAGTTGACAGTTTCTGCCAATCGCCATAGTAACAGTCAGTTACCAAGGCTTCTCAGCCAATCAAAACCAAGGATTTTGCTGAAATTGTCAGAGACTGACAACTTGACACGGCTGACAACTTTCATGAAACGCTGCCCTGAAAACAGACAGGCATGTGTGAATCATTTGCTACTGCCGGTGAGAAATTACAAGACGCACTTACAACTAGTATTGTGGGGGAAGTATGACGAAGTAGGGCGGGTCAGGGAGGTGGGAAGACACCTCCCTGGGCAGATCAGGGGATCCGGTCATCGTAACGAAGGAACAGAATTCTGGGGGGTTCCTGACCCCAAAAAAGTTCTTGATTGTGGATCAGGTGTCATCTAGGCCAATGTCACTTCGGAAAAAAAAAGAAAAGAAAACAAAACAAAACGAAACTTCTAAAAAAATCTTTCAGCCTATCGAGTTGTACCCCCAAAATATACTCCTTAATTCTCTCTCAATAAGAATATGATAAGAGATATTATATGGTTAGTTATGGCAGTCCTGCTGAAAAGCAGCTGAAATACTAAATTCCAAGTAAAACCACCATGGCCAACGATAAAAGTCTCAAAGCTTTAATAGAAATGGAAAAAGCTAAAAACAAGAGGGGGCATTTGAAAGTGGGACATTTTCGCGGAGGGTCTGCGGAAGCAGATGTAATCATTTCCATGTAATTAGTAAGAGTATACTAATGCATGTTTCCACATGACATATAAAGGTCAATGTACGTCTTTTCCTAGCAACCTAACCAACAAAGATGCAGAGATTCATGTTATCTTATCAATTCTATTGGAATAATACATTGATGCTGAAGTCAATGTCCTTCAGAATAACGTCGGATGGCAATGACATCGTCTTCTTTTTCTGTCTTGCCCTTAAAGTTTTAATAATTAATAGCAGAAATTGTCTCAAATTAGAACTATACTACGTGACTGCTGAAGACGTAAAAAAAAAGCAAACAAGCTTATACTACCGGGCTGAAAGAATTTAAGATGTATCTACGGAAGTGTTAGTCTGGAGATATCAAAAACAAAAACAAAAATACTCTCGTGGGAAGCATAACCGATGATATTCCATTCATTGCACCTTCTGGAATCTCTTCTGAGAACATTAGAGTCGTATTATGCATCTCAAATATATCTCACTAATTCTTCCTCACACAGTAAGCACCATTGAACGTGGAACCAATTTATGAAAGATTCAAACCGCGGATATTTCATCTGATAATGTAAGGACTTTTTTACTCAACGGTCTCATAATCATCGGCTGATCCAAATATAAACTTTGTGTCACAACAACGCAGAATTGATACAGAGACGCCATCAACAATGCCCAGCCAGAAGTTAATAAAACAATAGCTGTATGTCTCTCCTTGATGGAGATTCCGTTTTGATATTATTCACGTATTCAATGTCTGCCTGGCGGAATTATTCCTCTGTGTCTCCACTTTGAAGCATATCAAAATGCGAGCAGACGACACGAGAGGGCCTATCGGATGCTTCTGAAAGGGCGGGAAATAACAAGACGTCGCGGAAAGTGACGCTTTCTTTCGATCGTACCCTAGCATTCTGCAGACGTACGGGGTCAAGAGGGACACGCGGGAAAGAGAGAGAGGGAGGGAGGGAGGGAGAATGAGAGAGACAGGAACATAGAAATAGATAAAAGGAAAAAAGGAAGATAGCAGAGAAAGCCCCAGAAACAAGAACACCCCCCCCCCCCTTTTCTCTATTCCTTCATTCTCTGGAGAATCGAGTCTATGCGGGCGAATCTAGTTCCAGCTCCCCTGGCTTCCTGCGGTTGTCGTGACAGTGCGTGCTTGGAGCGAAGCATGCCTGAGGTGTTCAGGGGGATTCAGTGTTTCTCACTTACTCCAATTATTGTATCTTTCTTCCTTCTGCGGCAAACTCAATCTGGAGATTGCATTGTTTACAATACGCACGGAGCTGTACTAAAGTATAAACGTGGACAATCCCCGCTTCTTTGTCTGCGCTTGATAGGTAGATAAAACATTCTACTGAATCGATTTTCAACCGATGTTAAGAAGCTCATGATGTAACAAACTACTGTTAATAATTAGACCACACCCTTCTGATTATATCAGAAAGTCCTTGACGTACTTTAAGCAATCTATTTGAGAAAAGCTCAAAGAAACAGAACTAGAGATGCATTTGTTTTGGTCAATTCAGTTTTGCAGTTGTTCTTGAAACTTGTGGATAGTAATATTCAATAGCAATATTCAGTAACAATCACACTAGGCAAAATTGAGTAATGTGCAGGGTAGTGAAGAAGAGTGCTTACGTTTCTACATGCTGAGGTGAATGCATGTCTTAACCATATAAGTCTCGTTACCGTCTCGTTAAATGTGTTTGCATCTGACTATATTATACGCATAGTACCACATTAGTCATTTGCTCTGACATGAAACACCAGTGCCCATCACCGGACTTTACCATAATTGTATCGTCAAATGTGTACCTTCGTATTGTACAGATATCTTGAACAAGTCGACTGTAGCTAGTCTTCTTTCGATGCAAATATAAACGAGCTCTTTACTTGGAAGACGTTCTTCATTCTTTTACCACTGCTTACTAATTGCACTTTGTCAAGATTTAAGTTTTTGTGACATATCTCCCCTCGAATGCTCTTTCCAGTTACATATTCCTACATCAGGATGAAATATGTTATCAAAACGCGTCGAAATGAGCAAAAAAAAAAATACAGAATGAAATCATGAATACACTGACTTCTAAGCATATTGACTAAGCGTGACAGCATGTGCCCTCGTTTCTTGTTTGCTTAGTTTGATCACAGCGGAGAGGCAATTTAAACAATGAACATTTTAAGTCATGACTGCTATTTTTCGCAAAAGGGTGCCTCGACGATGCATTAAAAAAAATTGAATGATGATAGCAATGATGTCCATAAATCGCGTGGATTTAAAAGAGAGACTTGTGTCCAATTTCTCATCACCGAAAACGGTTCATCCATAAAAGATGTCTGTTGGATGGCATTTTATTCTGAAGTTGAACGATCTCATTGTTTACAAGAAATTCTGTATAAGCAAAGCATAGTTCCCAAATGACACGTATAGTTCCAATTAGTTACTTTAGCTACCTTAAGTATGTCATAACAACATGTTTCATGTCGTAATGACCAACAAAAATAACCAACAATACAGAAAGGAATAGTTTAATTGTCCTTATAATTTTTTTCTTAGACTAGTAAAAAACAATTTGCATGCGTGAATATGTAAGTATGTTATTTATATCAGTAATTATCTTAAGGCAGTGAATGAAACTTTGTACTTCAAAGCTCGATTTACGTGTGTGTGTGTGTGTGTGTGTGTGTGTGTGTGTGTGCGTGCGGTTTTTTTTTCTTGCAACTCAGTCAAAATGTCTTAACGTGATGGTCATAGCCATCATAAAATGCGAATAACGTGAAACGTACACAAACAATAACGATCAGCGACAGTTTTCAATTCCGTTGTCCGGCTCACCATCAGACCAACTGCTCTTCAAACCACAGCGAATCGACGTCGTACCCGTCTGTAAAATTCTGATCTGTTTCTGTGCATTCCAGGCACGTTCGATCTCGTGTCGGTGAGACCACTAACTCGCCAGGACGGTACATCACACCCTCTCTTCCCCTGTCATTTCGGGAAGTGGAGTGCCAGCGCGGGACTCGACTCGAGTCGGCAGCAAACATACTGACTTCAATAGAATCTTCGAAAGGTCGAGACGAGGCACTTGAAGCCGTGGCGAAAACTTCTTGATATTTCACGAGAAAAACACATCGATGGTAAACAGGTCACACAGGGGACGGGGAGCACAAGTTTATTCTCCCCATTTTGCGGGGTAAGCACAGGTTTATCGATGTCAACACATGTCATTTGTCTTTAGACAAGGGTAATGACATATTGCATTTAAGCACACTGAAATTCTTTTCAAGTCTGAAATGCGCTATATAAGAATTTGCTGTTATTGCTATTATTATCATTAGACAAGATATGACAGAAATCGGATGCAGTGTCGGTAACTCTAATTCAGAGCATTCTGTAGGAAGTGACCTCATTTGTGGATGATGGACTTTGTAATTGCTTTTTCCATTACAAGTGTTCACGTTCATTAATTCTCGACCAGTCACAATGAGGAATGATCGTATATGAAGGCAACGTAATCACCACTTCAAAGAGAATTAATTTAGTGAGATGCCTGAGTGTACAGAATTATGTAGCAAAAGTTAGAAAAGAAAGAGGAGGAGAAGAAGACAGAGAAGCGAAGATAAAGGACAGAGATTTGACGTGTGGCGTGGTACTTAAAAAATTCGGTTATCTCTAGAGGTCGAGGACGAAGTAAAAGCTCACACGGAGAAACAGAAGCAGGGAGCACGAATCATCTAATGCTTGTCGACATTTGCAACCTGCCGTACAAGAGAGATTTTTTGCCGCGATGTCAGGATGAAACACGTGATGAAAGAAGGTGGCGTCCATGTAGTAATCTACTACTTCTCTCGGGCTGCGGGTTCGATTTACAAGATACCGTGGTTTTATGGTTGATTGTGTTAGCTTACACGTGCGTCGAAGTTGAACGACCGAGTACGATTCATGGTAAATTCGGCCATGAAAGAATTTACAACAGTGATGAACCGTTGACAATCACTTGGTGTTTCATTCACAAGACTTCCGTAATGGTCCCCCGAAGAAACACATCAAACTATGTGTGTAAATGTTTATCCATTCACGTACTTGATATTTCGATCTCCTTTCTTTTTTAATATTGATTTACACTCCGAAGCTAAAATGATACGCAGGGACAATGTAAACGACACCACCTTGATGGTTTCAACTCAACCTTGCGTAGCTTTGTGCTATTTTCTGTCAAAGTTGGCGCGAGGAGACCCAAAAAACCAACACAAAACAAAAAAGAGAAAGAAAACAACTTAATTTGTGTCTCATAAAGGCAGTATTCAGGCTATAGACTGAAATCATAAGCTTCATGATAAGGAACTCAGTTACACCGAACTTTGCTCAGTCCGTCAGAAAAAGCTATTTTTTTCCTCCAAAGTCTTCGTGGGGTAGCAGCCCCGATGGGGGCGTTGTCTCACCCCACGTTTCATTTAATAATCCCCCGGGAGGCGATCGACCATATTCACGGGGTAACGAGGTTCAAAGACCTCGATTGGCAACGTTACCTGACAAGAGCGAAATGTGGACAGGTGAGTGACGCGACATTATGGGATTTAGGGCGAATAAGTCCCGGAGGGTATCCCCTATGTAGCTGATAGTCCTCTACCAATCTCTGGCTGCAATGGACCCCGAGGAGACGGACAGGTCTTCAGCTTCGTTTTCGCCCCTCCACCACGGACAGGCGATGAGTGGTCGGACAACGTGAAAGTCAGAAGGTTAAACTACTCAGTGTTGCTTTCATCGGCGATCACCGATACCCGTCGCCGATATCGGGACTGCCGATCTCTCGACAGTCGGGTAAGCGTAGCAGCGATATACCCTGGACTATCGAGATAGTCTTTCCTTCCCAAGAGAGGCAAGAGAAGATTGACTTTGAACCTCGCTCGTGTATCGGACCCACATCTGCGTATCACTGTCCAGTGTTGTATTTCCCATTAACACGATTGTATGTATCAATTGTGATGAAGGCGACAGGAAAAGATAGTCCTTTCTGCGTCACTACCTGCTGTGGGCTTCCTTTCACGACCTCATTGTAATTTACATGTCCGATTGCATTTACCGGCCGCCGTCCCGATGGGTTACCACGGCTAGTGCAAAGTTACATTGTATAATTCATGGCTCGGGAAAAGGGACTTTGGATCAACGGAGCTCGGAAAAGACAGTATGCTTAAAAGCAGATTCCTCTTTTGATATGTTTTCCCTGCCCGGTATCAAACATTCCCTCTGACGAGAGTAAGTTACATGAGCAGGCAATTTTCTCAGTCAATTGGAGGATTTGAAATAGCATCCAGCCGCGATTTCGTTCATAGTATAGTTACAGGAAACAATCAGAATATAAGTAGGATGAGGGTGAAACGAATAAGGTCATGTTTCGTCTCCGATAAACTGCTGACAAAAAAAAAAGAGAATCGAGTTTATAAACCAACCAATTAAAAAGACACTAGGCACACTGAACCACCTCCCCCTCCTCCTTTGTTCATAGTCAAATCATCGCAAAGAGTTAAACTGCATCTTCGCGTCATCTTCACAAAAAAAAAATAGATAAAAGCGAGCGATTCCTAGAGAAGTTCGAAGATTACAGCCACGAAAAGCATACCTTTCGTACACCTGTAATGACCCCTTGGGCACGGCGTGGCATCGAGAACATTCTGTTTCGTTCAAACTTGATTTGACGAGGAACTCAAGGTAGGAGTGAGCCAAGTGACAGGCTGTGCACAGCGCATGCGCTGTCTACAAATCTGTAACGACTATGTAGATAAAGTTTTCGTTCATGCAGAACTTCAGAAATGTGTTTGGGGTAAGTCACCTCCCTACATACGACAACGTTATTATAGTCTATGAGGTCCATGGAAATCAGCGCACTTTCCTGTTTCAGCAACATGACCTGTAATATTATTATTATTATTATCATTATTATTATTATTATTATCATTATTATTATTATTATTAATATCATTAATATTATTATTATTATCATTATTATTATTATTATTATTATTATTATTATTATTATTATTATTATTATTATTATCATTATCATTAGTAGTAGTAGTAGTAGTAGTAGGAGTAGGAGTAGGAGTGCGGGGAGGAATATTGAGTCGAAGGAGTCAAAAGTAACGAACAGAGTGAAAAAGATGATGGAGAAAAGCTTCGTTAACTTAGACCGAACATTGTAAATAAAGTGACAGAGTTTGCAATGCAAGCGCAGTATCATGTGGTGGAACCTCCTGCGGTGAAAAAGAACGGACAGTGAAGAATTAAATAGCACATGCTCCATCACGTGACAAGAGAGAGAGAGAGAGAGAGAGAGAGAGAGAGAGAGAGAGAGAGAGAGAGAGGAGGAATGTAAAGATTGTAATCTTTGATATGAGAGTGACGAGGTGTGAAAATGTATCGGTCTTCCCCTGCATTTTACGGGTATGAACCTCACTCAGCCTGTAACAGGCGAGAAACTCATATCAGACCGGTCTAGTTGCCGACTATCAATGTCCACATTTTCGCTCCTTTGTCTAAAACATGGCTGAATCCAGCAAATTCTGTTAATTCTGTAACAGCAAAATCTCTCATCGCAAAGCCCTATTGGGATATGATATCGAAGAGAAATAAACTGGTTTTGCGATGCACTCGAGTTTATGAATGTTCCTGCAAAACATGTCGTATTCTGAGTAACTTGAGCTCAGTTCGTGCTGTAAGTTTTATTCAGTTTTACTCTTTTCATAAGGAATCGTGTTACAAGTTGCATTTGTTGCAAAAATTCTATTTAGCCTGAAGGAAAAGATTGGCTGAGATATGGAGTTGTCATCGAAATGCTCTATTATCCTGTTCATCGAAACATGGAAGCCTTAATACACCTGCAATGTCTTGAAAGCTACGATCTTCTTGGATGGGGTGGAAACATTATAACATTCAACTATAGGTTATACATGTTATAATTGAACTTGTGCATGAGAATAACATTTTCTTTGTATCTCCTGGCAAAAATAGTAGTACTCATTTTGGTTCAGAATAAACAATTTAAACTTGACATAGAAATGTGGCAAATGAATTTAGGGCGGGCGTGCAACTTTTTGTGATTGTTAATGGATGGTGCAGAATGAAGTTGATTTATTTATGTTTATTGTGCCCGTGCTTTAGCTCAATCGATTCTACTATACCACGCATGGACACTGGATCACAACCAGAAAAACAGAATTGTATCAAAACCACACAAGACATCGGTTTTCTTCATGAATAGGGGGTACATAGACATAGTCAGTAATAAAGGCCCCAAATCGTCAGACAGCACCTGTTTCAAGGTGCCTTGCGGTCGTAAGGTATCTGGGAAAGCAATCAAGTTTAAAGGCCCGAAAGATATTTTATGTACATTACCGTGTGCGCTAATGCGACAGTATACCTTGTTAATTGGTGGTATGCAATGATGGCATGGATTCGCCGCGAGAAGGCCCCTAGGTCGCATCTTTGCCAACGAGTGCACGCTGAGCCGACAGAGTTGGAAACCATTTGCTCCAGAAATAGTCGGTCAGAAATACTTTTGGACATACATGTACCGTGCAAATATTGAAGCAGGGTCACAAGCGAAGATAGAGCCGTTTCAACCGGACGAGGTCTCTCCCAATGACCGCCAGGGCATAACTTGTTAAGATTCGAATTCCATCTATCGACCTAAGGATCATAAAACAGCAGGCCCTTCCATTTAAGAATACATGATAGTAGCAACGACTATAGCAGCGTAGATATTGCTTTATACTTGTATTCCTGAACATTGACATTCTCATATTGACCCATGATGTTTGTTATGATGTGTAGAGATGATGATGGTGATGATGATGATGATGATGATGGTGGTGGTGGTGGAGATAATGGTGGTGGTGGTGGTGGTGGTGATGATGATGATGATAATGATGATGATGATGGTGGTGGTGGTGGTGGTGGTTGTGATGGTGGTAATAATGATGATGATGATGATGATAATGATGATGATGATGGTGGTGGTGATGGTGGTGGTTGTGATGGTGGTAATAATGATGATGATGATGATGATGATGGTGACGGTGGTGGTAGTGAACAGCATTTATTTATCATTATTGTCGTTTAGAAACGTTAAAGGAGCCCAATTCCCTAAGTATGCCACGAAAAAAGTTTGAAGGTATCATCAAGGTTCTCAAAATTCCGACAGCACATTGGAAACATGGTAGCTCTGTTAAGTAATGTTTTTCCTATGTGAGTACATTTATCATAGTGTGTAGGTATGTGTGTGTGTGTGGGGGGGGGGGGGGGCATGGACAATCTTTCAGGAATTGAACTTGAATCTCACGTGATTAGTGCTAGAAAGCGTCAGGTGACGTCTCGAGTACCAAACGTCTTTGCTGGAATCTGTTCACTCATGCCCGCTTGTTTGATTCTTCCACTACTTCACTACGTGCCATGCAGTTCTTTGCCAAAGAAAACATTAGATTATGTGCTTCCCCAAGCACTTTTATACGCATTATGCGATCAATATTTTCGTAGAAGAATCTGCGTTTGCTTCATTTCAATACTTGTGGAAACAATTAGCAAAAAGAGATGGCAATAGACAAAAAAAAAAAACATTGAAAAAGACACAGATCAACTGGATAATATAGAGAGAGGTCGAAAATATTTCCTGGATTAAAATAATGATAAATGATAGAGAGACAGATAGAAGGAAAGATGAAAGAAGAGAGTGAGACAGAGAGAAAAGGGAGTGCGTGGGAGAAAGATAGAGGGAGAGGGAATAGAGAGAAAAAAGGAGAGAGAGATAAATCAAGGAACGGCCGACTAGCTAATGTTGACCGAGCCAAGTATAACCAAGCGCAGCTTACTCTCGGGTGACAGAGCGCATACGATTTGTCGGTCGTGCCCTCGGCCAAGGCTAAAATTTGAATAATAAGTGAAAGGAATGGATTCGTAGACCATGCTATGTCTGGAGGGTGAAGCATGCATCGCTTTGTGGGCTGAGAAGGGGTGGACTTACCGGAAATAGAATCGTTTGGAGGGCTCTCAGTAAATACAGTGATGGACTCCTTACTGTACATCAATGAGACATACCCTGGTAGATAGTAGTTTGACGGCAGTCAACCAAATTTACAGTGGTTTGGTATCGGCAGCAATTGTTGCGGGAGTGATCGAAAGAAATATGGGTCGAAGCCATTATCTATTATTCAAATAGAATTGGTGAAAATACACAGAGATAATTATCGTGTCTCAATATTGTTACTTAAATCATAATGTAATAAGTAATGACAATTAATGGATGTATTTATACGATAGATATTTCATAATTTTGTGGATGTGGTTTCCGAGGCGAGCCTTGGTAGGTAGAAAGGCGTAAATTGTTATCAGTGAACTGCAAATTAAATCAAATATACAGTCCCATTAAAGGGGATGGCTAGTAACTGATCAGTGGGAATCAGTGGGAATGCTGGAGGATGATTGTTCCGATCCTTGTGGGATTCATTTAAGAGTACATTATATATCTATTGTTGTGTGAAAATTATTTGCTTCAGAATGGTCTCATATTCAAGTAATGTGCAGTTTAATGTTTCCAGGTTAGCGTGCCTGGTCAGTGACAGGGCATTAATCTGGAACAATCTGGAACAATCATCCCTCAGCATTCCCACTGATTCCCACTGATCGGTTGCTACTCAATAGCTTGCATAATGGTAGCTTTATTTGTTGTTACTTTTACTCTCCTGTCATCTTGGGTAGTTCCGCCTTTTTTGTTCATCTGTTTGTTTGTCTGTTGGTGTGATGGTGTTGGTGTTGCTTTTATTTTTTCGTAGCGGGGTATGTAAACCGCTGCACGCACACTCCGAACATACAAAACCTCAAACCACATACTCCCTTCTTCGACTTCGCTCAAGTTTTACAATATCGTTCTATGTTTTCTCCCGCTTATTCGTGAAAATAATGCCGTCCAACACTGAGACGGAAACCTAATCATATGACACCTGAGTAGACTCAGATCGGGTCCAACCTTTGGTTAGATGAGTGTATAATTACGAATCTAGCTCTTGGCTTAATGGGTTACCCTTGATATCTAATAATATTTTGTGCTTGTTTATTAGTGAGTTGTTGTTTTGGTAACTGCAGTACTTATTCTGTGTCTCCAAACAGCGTATCGGAGCGGAAATGCAATGTAAATCCCGCAGTGATCAGTACGAAAGAAAACAAAAACAGAATGATGCGAAAGTAAAAGGGCCGTTTCCAGCAGACAAGGCAGCTTATAGTACATGTGTACAATGGGAAACGTACATGAAAGAGTGTATAACAATAAGTTTATGTGCATGCAAAAGAAAAACAACAGTTAATGTTGGGCCTTTCGTGTAAACATCATTCGAATTGCTCTTAGCTGATTGTAGCAAATTATTCCATTTTCTATGTGTGTGTGTGTGCATGGACGTATGTGTGTGTGTGTGTGTGTGTTATGTTTGTGTATGTTTGCTTTTTTATTACTGCAACGGTGTGAAATCATTATCGGTATAGCGTGAGAACGTTGTTTGTCTGTCCAGAAGTCAGTCAAATGTCTCTTTATTTGAACATTATCCTCAAACAGTACTTTGGCCATAACGTTTTCACTTCATGAGGAGATTTTTGTTCAAATTCCCTTCTTTGATTTTCTTTTCTTTAAATTCTCACTTTTGGGTTTGTTTGGTATTGATCAGGCAGGCTGCTACAGATTGATGCCCGAACTGCCCTTACTTTTACGTCATATCCGATTTCATTTTTCTTATCTCTTTCGTGTCTCATTTGTCAACTTTTTATCAATATTATCGACATCGATATATTTGATTCCATATGAATTTGCTTTTGAATTTGTACCAAACTAAGGACAAACAGAATATTTAACAAAAGAAAATGCGTGTATATAATGTATAACAACGTGCGTATCTTGTGGGAATTCAAGATTCTTTTGGTTTCAGAATAACGTCTCGTTTTTGAATATTGAAAATACACTGCACATACTGCACTTACTATTTCTAAGTAACATATTTCATACATCTTCTTATGATTTGGGATGAGGTATCAAAATAGTAATCTTAACTAATATCCCATGTATTAATAGAATGTGTCTACATCTACCTACGATAGCTTCTCACTTACGCTCATATGCATTTCTCACGTTGGCCTTTCCACGATGGTGTATTCCCAAAGAGTACCACGTGAATTTTCGTCTTTAATCTCGCTTATTCAAATCTTGCATAAACACATACTAGCAGGCTAGTTTGTCTGTGTGAGTGTGCGTTTGTGTTTTTATGCGTATGAGTGTAAGGGTGTAAGAAGACATACAATTACGGCAATTATTATCACAAATTCATTCCTGTTTACCGGGTTGAACCCCATTTGCACTTTCTGGTCAAAATGAATTCAAAGTGCGTTGGTACTGACAGATACCAATATTGCCTTCTGCGATGTTAATGAATTACCTAAATGTGTCAAATTTGCAGCAATATTTGCGCTCGAAAACAAATACTTCAGATATATTTATTTGTCTGGGTTTTTCTTGGCCGCTGGGGCTCGTCTTAACTTGATTTATACGAATTCCCCTTCATTTTTTTCGGCTTATGACTCATATGATTTAGGTTGACTTTTACCAATAAATATGTTTGTATTGCTCTATGCTCTTCTTATTGTTTAAAAGCATCATTGATGCAACACCTAATGTCAATTTAACTGGAATGATTTGATCAATGCTGTTTGGAAAGGTTTAAACAAATACTATCAACTATTTGTAGGATTATACATTCGTGTAAATTATCTGAGACCAACAACAAATAACTAATTCATTTTCGACGGATGACTAGTTCTGATTCCCACGGGCGTAGACCTACTCATATTCCATACTTACGTTGCTTGAAAGTGATTATAAATAATGTCTAGTTTATTATAGTAATAGATGTTATATTATGTGAGTGGAGCGTAAATTTCCTTCTTCACTTACGCTTATAGAGAACATTATGACTTCTCTTGATCTCTTTCAGCACATATATATGTATGATCTTTTATATACTAGTATACATATACATATATATAAACTGCGCTTGGTCGCACGGACAACAGCCTTGACATATTTTAGTATGCTTTCGTTAGTATGCTTTCGTTAGAAACGCCAGACCTGTGCATGTGTAACAAAGAAAGGTCTCGCGAGTCCAATTATCATGAATTCATCTTTGACATTACTTTTCTTTCTTGATAAGGTTGCTGGTCTGTATTCCCCAGCTTGCTAATTGTCACGATAAAGCCTCAAGTTATTGGACGCTAGTAGGCCAAAGTGCACACGATAGAATGAAATTTTCATCAGACAATTATATATATCGATGTGACGTCAGCTGATGAAGTACACCAAAGAGTGATTTTAATGAAATTGGGGCGATAAAGGAGAAAGAGTTTGCATAGACAGAGCTTGTAAACAACATTGTCGACACTAGTACTGGTTGCAAGCACATATGCCATGCGTTTTTTCTGATAAATAAGGCTTTTTTTTTTCACAGGTCGAGAAGTTAGAATCAAACAAAGCAAAGTAATAGCAGGAACAAACAGCAAAATGCAGGAAAACACGTCAAACACACTAAAGGCTAAAGATACGTCTTCCAAACCCTCTTATCGTTCTGTAGCCAATACTACAATCATACTTCTTACATAACGTTGCTATTTGTTCAAAGTGTACTAGTTCAACAGAACTTTTAGTGAGCGGTATAGGACATCTGCCGATCTATTGTGTATAGATAACACATCGGCCTTTTTCTTTCCCATACTTGATACAAGATGAAGGCTGTAGTCTTACGAGAACGTAACAGAAAGAAGGAGATGGTTTAGTTTATTGTATGCGATGAATTTGATTGTTGTTACTGTTGTTGTTTATTGTAGGCAGCATAAGGAGAAAGATAATAATTTGAGTATTTTCACACTGCAAGTACTGTATAACAACAAATCATGTCATGACATATACCGTATATTTTTCATGAGAAAACAAGCTTATGCGATTTTACATAAACCAAAATCAGGTAAAGTATGTGGCAAATAACAAAAACAATGTGATATTCTTCATTGTTCACAGTTTACCAGATGTTTACTGTTATACTACCAAAACCACGGACAATCAGCCTATGCAACAGTTTCAAACAAATAAAAGCCTGATTTTTTTTTCTGGTACAGTGATTGTTGTCGAATTGCATCATTATTTACTCTCTAACAAAGGAGACATTATCCTATCAACCCAACACACAAAAATGCGTTGAATCCGCATTTTGACCACGCATGCGCTGTATCCACTCGTCATGCCCTTAGGCAGAGATCGAAAATGTGGCCTCTTTCACAACTATGCACTTCCGTTCGCCATTTTGTCATCTCTTTCTCTCGACCGGCGGCACCTACTGAGGCAACACATGGTGTGCCCATATCTAACTGGACGTGCTTCTGTTGCAAAGTCTCTTCATTTTGCTTCACGGTTCCCTTGGCAGCTTCGGGGATTCCATGCCAAGCCTGGAAGAGAGAGAATCCCGTATGAACGGATTTACCACACGCATACACACAAACATAATACACACAATGTTTGCGCTAAAAGGATTGTTCGATAGATAGATAGATAGATAGATGAATAAATATTTACAATGCATATACATTATATCAATGTTTCTCGAGGATACCGATGATATTGAATTGAAGAGCATGCAACACTGAACGATAAGACAATGTATAATAAAATATTATTTTTTGTTGGTGTCCATGATTATTTAACAACTTTCTGTTTCGATCTTGTCCAAGAACGTTTGCCTCACCGGAGTTTTATTATGATACGACATGAATGACAACGAAATAATCAGAATTCAAAATGAATAGCGTTATGTTCCTTCAAAACATGCTCAACCACGGCAAGTACACTTTAATGAAAACATGGGAAAATGATAGAAAATTAACTCCGGCACGTTACATATCGAAAATGTCACGTGACAGTCAATATCGATTTTGCGAGGACCGGGTATTATGACAGGCATCGTGTGGTCACGCAAACCGTCAGACAACAAACAAAGATTTGTCAAAAGATGTCTTATCATTCCCGTCAGGCATGTTTTGTCTTTTCTTGTCTCTTGTCTATTGACTACTCTCTGAATTTCCTTTCCTTTCTTTTTTAGTGCCTATTTTCTTTACAATCTTGGTCTCATCTGTTCTGTTTGCCTTTGGTGTTGTTCTGACTCTCTTTGGGTCCCTGTTTTCCCTGTCTTCCTTTTCTTCTCCAACTTCTTCAAACCGCTCTTTTGTCATGGCTTCATTTTCTCTCCCAATGTTATCCCATTGTTCTTGTCTGTTTGTCCTCTTCTCCTTCTCTTCTACCTTTCCTTTCCCTATTTCTTCTTTGAGTCGAGTCCATCTCCTTCTCTCTGTGCTTGTCTGTCTCAGCCGTTTGAAACTAAGCCGCAATTTTCCCGCTCTTTCTTCCCCTACACGAGGCGTGAACGCTCGCTGTAATTGGATGTGCTCTCGAGTACTATTTTTAGGAAGGAGAGAGGAGGTACATAACGAATTGAGACAGACGAGGTAATCGCTTCGTCTGCTCATCAATTCGTGGGCTATTGACATGATACATGACTAATACCCGACGTAGGACGTAAGAGCAGCATTTATCAGGGACATCCAACGTGGGCTGAAATTTTTCTTCTTTTCCTCCTTTTATTTCTGTTTTATATCTCTCTATATCTAAATATATATTTATATCTTCTATTTATTTAACTTGATTTAATTTCATGTACCCACCTTCAATTTTTATTTTCTATATCCAAAATAATCTATCTACATATCTACCCATCCATCTATGTCGTTCATTCCTTTCTATCTACAGTATCAGTCATTATAGCACATTTCTTTCCTCTCGTCATATTTCTCTTATTTCACACAAACATACAAACACTCTCTCTCTCTTTCACACATTCAGACACACTCTCCCCTCTCTTCCTCTTTATACATCTTTCTGCCCCCTCCTCTCTCCCTCTCTCTCTCGTTCCCTTCTTCCCTCATCGTGCCCCTCTCTGGTCTTTACCGAACATCGCAAGAATTTATGGGTCCCACCCGGCGAGCTCTCACGTGTGTTGTTTATCGAATGCAATGTCAATGCTGCGTACGTGCGTCCATCATTCCGTCTACCAATAAATGGTGGATGAGCGCAGAGATTTGAATGTTACCACGAGCAAAGGATCCCAAGAATAATGTCAGGGCGGGAGGGATTCTTCAACCAATCAGGTCTCAGAAAACAAATCTCTAAATCCCTGTGCTGCTACAGTATATATTCCTATGATAATCTTTTCATTTCATTTGTAGTGTTTCATTAGGGAAAGCCACAAATTATCTTTCATCTGAGTCATTTTGCGGTTTATCTATCATAATTGTCTGCTTCTGTTACAGAAATATACAGGTATGTAATATTCATATATGTACATATACATACATATATATATATATATATATATATATACATATATATATAGTGGAGCGGCACAGCCGAACAATTGTGCATTTTGTGATAAAATCACCAAATTTTGTACACAGGTTGACAATAACGTTTAGACTAAATTAAGATATTGGGCCATCGAAAATAGCGCCCTCAACGTCCATGGCAGCCATTTTTCAAAATGGCTGCCATAAATGCCATGTTTTCGTAAAATTTGCTAATTTTAGGAGAGAAAAGTCAATAAGATTTTGGTTACAAATGGGAAATTACATTCAAAATAAATCTAGATATCTGGCCATCGGAAATAGCGCCCTCAACGGCCATGGCAGCCATTTTTCAAAATGGCCGCCATAAATGTCATTTTTTTTCAAAATATTTGCTAACTTCAGAAGGGAAAGGCAGTAAGGTTTTGCAAACAAGTGGGAAATTACATTCAAAATGCATCTAAATATTTGGCCATTATTAATTGCGCCCTCAACGTCCATCTGTCTAATAATGTGCCTCTTCTTCGATGATTTTGTAAATTTCAGAAGGGAAAAGTAAATAAGATTTCGCCCATAAATGTTGATTACATTCAAAATAAATCTAGATATTTAGCTATCGGAAATTGCGCCCTCAACGGCCATGGTAGCCATTTTGTTTCCAAATGGCCGCCATAAATGCCATTTTTTGTTCAAAAATGTAGATTTCAGAAGGGAAAGCCATTTTTTCCTTTTTTTGCAAACAAGCGGGAAATTTAATTCAAAATAAATCCAGGTATTGGGCAATTGAAAATTGCGCTGTCAATGGCTATGGCAGCCAATCTTTTTTCTAATGGGCACCATAAGTGTCACTTTTTCATTAAAAAAATGCTAATTTCAAAAGGAAAAGTGAATGAAATTTTGGTTATAAATGGGAAATGACATTTAAAACAAATCTCGATATTGGGCCATCGGAAACTGCGCCCTCAACGGTCATGACAGCCATTTTTCAAAATGGCCGCCATAAATGCTATATATTCGAAAAGATTTGCTGAAATCAGAAGGGACAGCCAACGAGATTTTGCAAACAGGTGGGAAATTACATTGAACAGTAAACTTATTGGGCCATTGCAAATTGCCCCCTTAATGGCCATTCCAGCCATTTTTCAAAATGGCCACCATGAATGCATTTTTTTTCGTAAAGTGTTGCAGACGTCAATCAGAATTTCCACAAAGGTGAAAAATTACATTCAAACTGAATTTGATAATAGGCCATCCAAAAGTGCACCCTCAACAGCCGTAGCAGCCAAGTTTCAAAACAGCTGCCATAAATGCCCCCCCTCCCGTTTGTTTGTTTTTTTTTGCAAAAATTTACTGACGTCAGAAGGAAAAGTCAATAAGACTTTGCAAACAAGTTGAAAATTATGCTCAAAAATAAATTTAAGTATAGGGTCTTCTTAGAAGGCGCCCTCAAGGGCCATGCTGACCGCCATAGATGTCTGCTTCTTTTTTTTCTTTTTCTTTTTGATAGAAAAAAGAAGAGTGTATTGTAGCCATTTTGACAAATAGCTGAAATAGCAATTGAGAACACAGCTTATTATGGCTAAATGTCTGAACTTCTTTGTTTGTAATTGTCAACTTGCGCAAAAAAAAAAAAAGTGTTTATTGTCTTCTTCCGGCATTAGGACATCTTCATTTTAAAAAAAATGGCATCTATGACAGCCATTTTGAAAAATGGCTGCAATTGCCGTTATTAACAATTTTTTCTTCTTGAAAATTTGTGAAGGAACAATTTCTAGAGTTAATGCAATCTAGATATATTGTTTGATTTTAAACATGATTTTTCAATTTATGTACACATTTGCTAACTTTTCTCTCACTTTGTTATTCGATGTGAAACACGGTCTTGCTGAAAAACAGCTGTCCAGCTGAAAGCAGGCTTTTATTTCCGTGTATAAATAAACTCAACTCAACTCAACTCAACTCTCAGAAATTACCATTTTTTTTTAAACAAAATGATTATGACAATCGCAGCCATTTTGCAATATGGCGGCCATGGCCGTTGAGAGCAGTATTATAATAATCTAATACAAACATTTATTTCAAACATAATTTTCAAATGGTGTGCAAAATCTTATTGACTTTTCTTTTGGTAAAATCAGGAAATAAAAAATAATTGAATCCATGGTGGCCATCTTGAAAAATGGCTGCAATGGCCATTGAGGGCGCTATTTACAATAATGTAATACATAGGCGCAAGATATATTTCAAACGAAATTTTTGAATTGAGTGTAAGATCTTATTGACTTTCCCTTCTGGAATTAGTAAATTCAGAGAAAAAGGTGGTATTTATTGCATCCAATTTTAAACATGGCTGGCGTTGAGGGCGCAATTTGCAATGGCCCAACATCTAAATTTATTTTGAATTTTATTTCCCACTCGTTTGCAAAATCTTGTTGATTTTCCCTTCTGAAATTAATTTTGAAAAAAAAATTGCATTTATGGCGACCATTTTGAAAAAAAAAATGGCTGCCATGACCGTTAGGGGGCGCAATTTGCGATGGTCCAATATCTAAATTTATCTTGAATGTTATTTCCCACTTGTTTGCGAAATCTTACTGATTTCCCTTCTGAAATTTGTAAAATTTTACAAAAACTGGCATTTATGGCGGCCATTTTGAAAAATCCCTGCCATGGCCGTTGAGGGCGCAATTTGTGATGGCCCAATATCTAAATTTATTTTAAATGCTATATTCCAGTCGTTTATAAAATCTTATTGATTTTCCCTTCTGAAATTTGTAAATTTTTACGAAAAATGACATTTATGGTGGCCATTTTGTAAAAATGGCTGCTATGGCCGTTGAGGGCGCTATTTACGATGGCCCAATATCTGAATTTATTTTTAATGTTATTTTCCACTCGTTTGCAAAATCTTCCTGATCTTCCCTTCTGAAATTTTTAATTTTTTACGAAAAAATGGCATTTATGGCGGCCATTTTGAAAAATGGCTGCCATGGCCGTTGAGGGCGCAATCTGCGGTGGCCCATTATCTAAATTTATTTTAAATGTTATTTCCCACTCGTTTGCAAAATCTTATTGATTTTCCCTTCTGAAATTTGTAAATTTTTATGAAAAATGGCATTTTATGGCGGCCATTTTGAAAAATGGCTGCCATGGCCGCTGAGGGCGCTATTTACGATGGCCCAATATCTGAATTTATTTCAAATGTCATTGTCAACATGTGTGCGAAATTTGGTGCTTTTATCATAAAATGCACAATTCCTCTAATTTTTCAAGCTATGCCGCTCCACTAATATATATATATATGTGTGTGTGTGTGTGTGTGTGTGTGTGTGTGTGTATGTGTGTGTGTATCAAATCGGATTTTAGCAACACATTAGAGGAATTCGGTTCTCTTTCAAATTGGCAGATTTCTGTAAATCTCTTTCTGATTTTGTGGAGATCTAATGAATTTAACCTAATTGATTGAATATCTCTGCAATAATAAGATATGCAATGAAATGACAGATGGCAACTTCCCCCAACTTTATGTGTTATCAATGTTCTATAAAAGAGTGACAGAGATGGAGGAACACAGGCACAGACACAAACGAACAAACAAACAGATAGGTGTCACGTCTGAGAATACTGAATTACAAATGGACCACCAACAGACCTCTAGGTGACGAAGTATATTTTTAGGAGACAGTCAAGCAAGGAGACGGATCATTACAAAGACATGTAAACAGCGACAGAAAGATGAATGAAAACTTCGATGCCGAAAGATGGAGATGAATAGGGGACTAACGAAAAGAGGGGAGAGTGTGACATCACAGAGGCAGAGTTCTCTCTCAGGCTAGAGGTAGAAACAAAAATAGGAGCTGACAGGGATATAAACAGAAAATTCGAAATAGAAAGGCAGATAGATAGATAGATTGATCGAGAAGGACGGAGAGATTGAGAGAAAATGACATAAGAGAACTAAATCGTAGAATGAGGGTAAAACAGGAGAGCTGGGAAGGGGAAATGTTGGAGTTAAACAGGAAATCGAGATCTAGGACTGTTAGGAGTTGAAGGTTGCTCATTGCCAGTGAATCGTCTTAAAAACAGAGAAAAACGATTTACAAATAAAAAAGCCGTCTGTAATCGACAAACCAAAATATCAGGTTTCAGAAGTGCGCATGACCGGCTAGCTTGTAGTCTGGTATTCATGACGTCAGAGCACAAGGTGTCACGTGACATACAATGTAAAGACAAGATTTTATCGAGGTGGCAAAACTCTTTTTAAACTTTTGAAGAAAAAAAACACTTCATATATTATGTCAGTCTGCAAGCTGAACATTTTCGTTTTCTTTGACCTTTTCCATAACACTATGTGAAAGTCACTTGTTGCCTACACTTTGAATGTATTTTTTTTTTCTCGATGATATGACTGTAGAGGTAGTATGTTTTAGCCTTTACTGCATGTTATAGTTTGTTTGTTTTTTGTTCTCATATTATAAGGTCTCGTTTTCTGATATTATGCCTTTATTTGTCTCGTAGAATCAGGTCGGCCAATCTTTAAAGAATTAAATCACAGATATTTGTGACCCGTCAATTCAAGCTTGTCTAAGTAAGGTCTCTAAACATCTAAAATTGCCTTTTAAACTGTTGAAAAGCCTGACACTAGACAAACACAGTTTAGGGAAAACAACCTGGTTAGAAGTTTACATACATTCTTGATTAAAGGAGATGAAAAATAATAGCTTGATTCAAACAATCATAGCAACATGCTCAGTTAAGCACAGTACTGTAAAATGAAATAAAAAAACAACATGCTGAAACAATTCCTAGAGTCAACGATTAACACTTCACGCTTTCAGTCTTTGAGCAATTATCAATGTGTCAGAGTATCACAGTTTAATCGTTTTCAGCACTTGCTGGTGCTGTGACGGGTTGTATCTAGTCCCATGGTTCCCGTCTCACCTTCTTGGTTTTAGTAAGTCAAATAGTTGGACATGAGGTTTTAAATTTGTAGTACCGAAACAGTAGTGCCATACCTCCCGATTACAAAGTTGATTCCAGTTCAGAAAAAAAGAAAATCCACATGGGATATAACATTCTGGAAATGTAAATACTACAATCAGGTAGAAACACTAAAGCCCCAGTCACACAGCACTCCACGTCTAAATCACGTACAAAAAGTTATGAAAATCTGGTGGACGTGGTCGTAAGTGGTAATTTTTTGGTAAATTTTGGTTTGGGCGTGCTTTGTACGGGGTATGGCCGTTGGCGGCTGTTCCACTGCTGAAACACTGCCTAAGCACAGCTAACCACGTCCAGCCACGTGTGTGTACGCGGAAAAATCCATTTGTCAGCGATAAGACGCTAAACACAGGCTATTTCCCGTGATACCAACGCGTCGCCCCAGTCACACAGTGCTTTACGATGGGTTACGTCCGCCGCGGATAGATACGGATGAGTGGACGCAGGGGGACACAGCGTGGACGCAGGCATCCGCAGGGACGTATGTAGACGTAACTGTCCGTAACTCATCCGTAAAGAAACGCAAAATGACGTCGCCAAACCTGCGAAATTTTGAAATGTTCAAATTTAATAAGCATTGCTTTATTATAGATATCTCCTTAACATAACCCAGTAATTCATGAATATCGCTGAACAACGACAGCGTAACCACAGTTTGTCTATTCCATGACTGTAAGTAATATTTTCTTACTCTAATGTTTAATTCATCGATCTATATTGTATTTTATTTGTGGTATAATGATGTTATATATTCTTTACATTTATGACGTTTATTCATATTTGAGTTGCACAAACAAAATTCAAACTTCAAGTTCAAAATTTCATATATCTTTTATTATTGTAAAGCAAATTAAAGGATTACGATTTTTTCACAACTTGTACGTAATTCAATTTCAGTTTTCCCCAGTGTACAATGTAAGACGGTCCAAAATGTGATAACCTTGCTGTCATAATACACTGACTTAGCAGGGATCGTAAGAGAAAACCAAATTGTCCATAATTATTCATAACAATCTGTAACTATCCGTAACTATCCGAAAATATCCGCAACTCTCCGCAAGTGTTCAGAACTATTATGTGCCATTTCGTAAGAATATCCGCAAGTGGACGCAAGTATTCGCATCTGGTCGTATCTGTCCGTATCGCCCGCATTTTTCCCCCGTATGTTTTGTACAAATTTCTGGTGACGGCAAAGGATCCGCGGGGGTCCGCCGAAAAAAATGACTTTTTTGGACGTAACACCGGACGCAGAGCATTATGTGACTGGGGCCTAGTAACAACGCGAACAACATTGACGTGTTTTGGCCGTGATTAAGCCGTAAAGGGCTGTGTGACCGGGGTTTTAGAGTCTGTACAGCAACACTGAACACTGAACAGTGTCATAGACATCTGAATAGGATACAGTACTTGCCTGTGTAGCAGTAGAATCAGAGACAATGATGGTCCTCGTATGTTGTTGTTATATGACATGCAGTCTTTAGTTATATCTTATATACATGTGTACATATACCGAATTAGATTATTGTCGGACGACAATAAACCCCCGTAGAAGCACTGTCTCAAAGAGTGGGATGAAAGCCAAGATCAGAGTTTTCAGTCCACGATATGTTCTCATGTCGCTTTACACTTGTTCCTAATTGACAGATAGGCCCTACAGTGATTTTTTGTCCTGTCTGTCACCTACAGAAAGTTGTCTTAATAATTAGAAGCATATTCAAGCAAATGACCGAAATTAAATAAAAGGAAAAAATTGAGGGTAGTGCCACCTTACGAAACGAAATACGATTTCAACACCAATTATCCACGGGGATATCCATTTCTGAAATCAATGGTCTTCGGAGATCCACCTTCCGCCCTCAATTTGCCTGTCGAGTGACAGCACTCCCCCAGTTCAAGCAATCAATAGGATCCACTCCGATTGCACAATTGACCTGCTTTCTCCGACGGATTCTCGGACCAAACGACAGGCTGTGACCTAACGCAGTTCATGAATACAGAGCGGGGCAAAAAATAATGTCAACACGATTTTCATCCAAGCTCGAATGCCTAAGTTTCAGTCTCATTTGCGAATCTCTTCACCCACCCCACCCCCTCCCATCATCGCACAAACACAGGCGCGTGCACACACTTACACAAACTTGAGCACATCACGCACGGATATAACATGCTAACACATAGATATGGGGAAATGGTTTTTATGCTCTGAGATAGAGAACAGCCACTAAATTCATTTTTCATCTCAAACACATGATTACTGTCATGACGTAAGCAGAGAATACCTAACAATTATTGCAATCATACAGAATTTAACAAAACTTCCTTTTTTTTGTTTAGCAATTTATGTGCTTAGGGAATATCACGCTATTTCTTCTTATCCTCAATAACGCTAAATATACGCCAAATTTGCCGATTTTTGGCGTGTTGGTTTCAAAATAGGTCTATTATGAGTTTATTATAAAATAATGTATAGACGGGGTAGGAGAGAGAGAGAGAGGAAAGAGAGAGAGAGAGAGAGAATAGATGTGTAATAATAAAGGAAGAGGGAGATTGAGAGGGAGAAAGAGCGAGAGAAATATAATACACGGAGCGAGACAGAAAGAGAGGATGAAGATAGAGAAGAATATATTTCTAAGAGAGAGAGAGAGAAAGGTATGTATTATTTTCTAAGTGTTATATACATTTTCGTCAATCTACCTACGTGCGTTTCTGACGGAAATTCATCTTCTTCTAATTTATCTGTTATATATCACTTTCTGCCGACGGTGTTCAGCGGAAAGAGCTGAAATTTTACTGTGCAGCACATTTAGTAAAATCCTTCATTTTTTAGGGAAGTCGTTGCCAATGAAGTTCGTATTCAATCTGCAAACACGAAGGTAGATATTTATGATTTTATATAAAATAAATCCTTTACTTCAATAGAAATCGTTTTATCGATGAAAACGGAAATAAAAAAGTCCTGACCATGCCTTTCACGATTCAATGCCATTCTCAAAAACGAAATCAAATGCAAATATGTATTCCGTGCGAGTCGAGCTAAGATATGAGCGCGGAGGCCATAAAGTAAAGTTCTCCCGTTTTGAATGGGCGGTGGAAAATGCGATGAATAACCAGGGAAAGATCTTAAATATTGTCCATCAATTTAGACCCGAAATCCTCTTATACGATTCTGAGCTCGGCCAATTTAGGCATAAAACGATGTTTGATTAGAACGTGTGCGCGTGCGATGTTTCGCAAAAAGTAGGTCAAACAACTTCCGTTTCTCCGACGGTGTGAGAGAGAAAATAACAAAAGCAGTAAATAATGAGAAAAAAAGAGGAGGGGGCAAGGGGTATACGGATAGCGAGTAATACAGTCTTCAGGAAGATAAAAGGAAAACACTGAGAAACAAGGTTTTCATTGAAAGAAGGTAACTCTATACACAAATGGCATCATAAACACATATCTTTTCTTTGCATTGTGTTACTGAATACCACAATGTACGAATGATAATGTTGCATTCCCATTTTCCCTGTAACCTTATTCAAGCAGGAGAGAAAGTTTTCGATTAATTAGCTTTCGATTAAATGTGCATTTATTTTTTTTCTTTTTGTATGTATATGACAATCTGTAGCGTTAAAACCGTATTAGTTGTGTATACAGAATGTTTGAATGTAATGTAATTCTTTGTGTTTATCATGATTATGTTATTATCCTGTCTATTTTGTTTTATAATCTTTGTATATATGTGTACTTCGACTTGCGGTCGCCGACTCAGATGCTAATTTGAATAAAGACTTTTTAATCAATCAATCAATGAGCGAATCATAATCATACTTGATTGACCGACAAAGCCATCACGTCAAATACTAATTAGGTCGTGTACCTGTAACGTCTTATTCGCCCCTTCTCAGCAACCTATGTCCGACTTTTTTTAGTCTCCATCACTCGCAATAGAAAATGTACTTGAACTTTCTGATACGCACTCTTGTCCAGAAATGTTTGATATTCCAAGCACACGTTCTACCACCACCGGTTGGGATGCTGGGAAGGGAGATAGATAATCTTGGTGAGCCTTTGGGAATTGCATTGGGTCAGCCTTACTCAGGCCTCCATCTTCGAACTTAAACTATTGATGACGTCATGTCCGTTGATAGAGGGCAGGTTTTCAATGTATACACATTAAAACCTCTGTAAACTGCAATGTCAATTTGGAGGCTCTGCCCCGTAAGTTTTTCGTTTGCCGGCGGATAACCTAATTTTCGTCAGTGCGTGATTTGAATTCTTTTTTTTTTTTCATCGGAGCCGAACAAGCTTATGGCGAATATCTCTCTGGTATTCCGGTAGTAACAAATTAAGGGATTTGTCATTCAAGAAAAGATGGAAGACAGGATGAAATAATGCTCAACCGAAAGTGCATGGAAAGTCGATAGTCCCAGCACGTTATGCACTGTTGATACATTGAAAGTATGACATTGGAAGTTCATTATGTCGTGTCATTTTATGTAATCGTATTCTATTTATTCATCTTCATCAGCATACATAGAAGCAAAATTCTGACACATAGATTGAAAACGTAATAACAGTTTTTTTAATAGATATACATGTATATGAACGTAACTGTATGTCTGTATGTATGTGTGTGGTGTTTGTAAGAAATCAACATAATAAAATTCAGTTGAATACACAGGACATCCATGAGGGAAATCCAGGAAGCTGAAAGAATGTGAATGTTTGCATAGGTAACTTTAAGCGAGTAGTTTGCTGTCGTAATTGTCTGCACAACCGTACGCATAGTTGGTTATTCCTCTGACAGTGTTTGTCAGTGGCAGGAAGAACGGGGCTTGAATACATTCAACGTGTTTGCCTTGTAGTGAATAGCGTAAAAAAGGGCGAGTACTGACGTTTCTCATTTCACTTGACTGAAAGGTTGGCCCTTTTTTTTTAATGGCTACGTGTGCCTATGAATGAAGAGAACCTGAACATTTATCCATCTACAGCACATAGCTCCGAAAACGACAATATATTCTCAGGAAAGCATCGGCTAACTGACATATGTATATACCTTGGTGTAGTTTTGGAAGCGCATTTGGAATCAAGACATGTAATTAATTGTTATCTCCGAGGATTATTTTATTGTATTGTATTTATCAACATAAAAGATACACAAATAATAATCAAACGTGTTAACTGGGATACGGCTGGATTGCTCTGCTCAGCTGTGCCTACAAGACACTGCTGTTCTACCGATGGATCCAGAAAACCATATAAATAGAAAAAGTATACATACTAAATAACTGAATTTCAGAAAACAATATCATCTCTTTTATCACTTCTACACTTACATTTCCTCAGTTATTTACATAGAGATCAATGATTATTCCTCTTCTTTATTCGGCCGTCCTAAATTATTTCGGTGGTATTACGAAACACAAGAGCCTCATCCACGAGCGCGCGCTTGCACACACACACACACACACACACACACGCACACACACACACACACACACACACACACACACACACACACTTTCACTCACACTTCTCCATTACAGAGCTCAATCGCGTTCTCAGTCAGTTGAATCGCTGTCAAAAAAAAAGAAGATGAAAAGAACAAATTCCACTCTACTTTTGAAATCATGCCTGTTTGTTAGATGTTAGTTATTGCGATGAGAGTCGGGAATATTATTTTGCATGACTGTGTACACTGCCATGAAAGCACAAAATACCACTTCTTGGCCCAAGATTACTGCACCTGCGATCATGTGAATCACGGAGGTGAAGGAATTACGTGACATTGAAAATTGCGAAGAGTCTGTACGCCATCTTACATCTATTAGCTCCAGAAGAGTGCATCAATATTTACTCGTATTAGCTATATCATCTTGTCTCTGAAACCGGCTATCGATATTGAAGATATTCCACAAAGGAAAAGATACCGCCTGACATCATTATTTGCTTCCGAGTTGTTTGGACTTCCGCGCCATCGTCCGACAACCTGACAGCGTCGAGGCGTCGTTTGAAAGTGTCCCTACATACACGGAGTACACAGACCTGTCGATTTGCTTTGACGAGGTAATACACGAACCGCGGGCAGTGCACACGTAGTCTTGTTTTACTCGACGTATACGAGCATCGAGATGGGTTTAGCTTCGCGGCAAATTGAGCACTGACGGACGGGAAGACAAGTCTTTCTGCCATGCAAAACATTGGTTGACAAGTCTGAATAGGTGTGCATGGAAGGACGCCAGTTAAACTTAATCGATTGTTTGTTGATGCGGTGTTTGCGTTTCCTCTACGACTTTTTTTTGTATGTTTGTTTCTAGTTTATCTGCGCTGACCTTTCTACACAGTAGAGAAATTCAGTTTGATTTATCTCATATTGCAGGACTTTTTTTGTGTAATCTCTGTGAAAAAGATCCTGTGCTAATTGATCTGTAATCAATACGAACACCACGTGAAAAAAAAAAAAAAAACACTGAAGAAGAAACCAGCCGGGGATTTGAACCCGTGTCACCTATTGCGTGTTGCGTTTTGAGCACCTTCGTCTTAAGATCTGATGTGTTGGGCAACAACTTAAAAAGCACACTGCTTGTCTAAGTAGATGCACTCTTTCTCTGCAAACTCAAACCCATATTGTCATCTGCCATAGAGGGTAAAATGAATAGTTCAAAGTGGTGCAATATGAATTAATTTTATCGGTTGTTTCATGATAGACAAACATTGTTTTCAGATTATTTTAATCGCAATTACAGAGCATTGCCATGTCATCCATGCAAAAAAAAAAATGTAACTGGGAAACATGTGTTTTTGTTCATTTACTATATAATTCACTGTACAATCATGAGCTCACAGATGATTACATTAATTGTACTTAACAGTATGTACGAAATCCTCAGATGTCAGAAGAAAAAAAAAAGGATCGCAAAAAGAGAGTGGTTTAATCAAGTCGACAATCAGACCATTGTAGATTGACATGCCTTGGTCCTATATGTTGATACGTAAACCTTGTTTTTTCCGTCTTTTCATGCGACTCGCTTTCCTCATAACAAACTGCAACTGCTCTACGTGGTCATAAGAAGCAAGCCGAAATGTAATTTGATTTCAATCATTATGCCAATAAAAACGTCAATTTGCATGAACGTCTCCCATCACCATGACTATTCGCGGCATGGCCACAACAATAATAGGTGTCGAAAACATGCATTTAACTTCTACGTATGAAAGCCGCTTGCGCGGGGAGCGGATATTGTTTAGGAAAGGCAAAGTTCGCGGTACTTTAAATTCCTGACGACGATGGGATGTAATCAAAGAAGAATACGAGAAAGGGATAGACAGACGCTGCGAGATAGGCAGGGAGGCCTGAAGAAAAAGAGAGAGAGAAAGTGTATGTGTGTGTGTGTGTGTGTGTGTGTGTGTGTGTGTGTGTGTGTGTGTGTGTGTGTGTGTGTGTGCGTGTGTGTGTGTGTGTGTGTGTGTGTGTGTGTGTGTGTGTGTGTGTGTGTGTTTGTGTCTGTGTGTTTGTGTGTTTGAGAAGAAAGAGACACCCATGAAGTGACCACACTCAAACTGATAGTCATTGTTGCTGTAGGCTCACTCTTCAAAGAAAAAAAAAACGTAACCCATTTACATGAAAATGCTGTGGATGGATATAGGTTGACATAAATGAAAACGATGTGGACAACGGAGAAACACGAAAGAAGAGCAAATACAGATTTGATGAGGACCTGTGGGAGAAAAAAAAAGAATCTAGGGAAGGAAGAGATGTTGAGGGCGAACCTATCACTCCTCGACAGTTAGAATGGTAGTTGTTAGTACGTTGCACCTTCAGAATGGATTCAAAGATTTGCATTTCGCCGATTTGCTGTAATATGATACTTTGGTGACATTTTGCCTTCGTATCTTGTCATGGAGACATATTTTCGTACCAATGCTATTGTCTCTCGTTTACTGTACACATAATGAGTTGTAGATCAGGGTGTAAAAAATTCAAAATAACTTGTAGTAAGATGGCTGGAAGAAGTAATTCTCATGAGTGCAGTCAAGGCAACGCCGTGTTTAATGGAATAACGTTGTTGATCTCATGGCGCACACACCCATTAACTCAAAGTGAATTAGTTAAAGGTCCAGTTTACCTTTGGGAGCAGTGATTTCAAAAGTGTTCAAGATATCACATTTGATACATATGTGTAGGTCTGGTGTATCACAAAACATCCTACCATATAAAATTTTCACAATAAAGCCTAAAATATAAGGAGATATCAGCATTTTTCCCAATACACCATAACTGAAGACGGTTTAGTCTGGAAACATTGTTATTATAACAATTGTTCACATTTTGTGTATTTAACAATAGTTAACATCGATTGTACGGATTCAAATTTTTACAGTGATTGTTTCTATCCATAACTCACATTTTAGAACTATTTTAAAGCACGAATGCTGGGTTTTGTTTCATCTGCAAGTGGTAAATTATGCCTTTAATGACTGAATATGACTGGTGACTGATTGAGTAAATAGGTGAATGAATGGAAATGAATGAATAACAAAATGAATGAAAAAGTCAGAGGAAACATATATGAATAGATTAATAGACAAACAGATACATGATCATTGATAAATCTATCAATCGAAATTAAAGTTTAAAAATAAATCAAGGAACAACCTAGATTTACTGTTTCACTGTTCTCATTTTATTGATTAGATTGATTCAAAGTCATTTGAATTAATGGAAATCTACATATATTGTGTATGATTTACTGTATGTCATGTTGTGACGACATGACATCATCAATTCTCTCATTTGTTCACACATATACTATTGGAGAACTGTTTTGTGAAAATTAAAAAAAAACTTCAAATTTCACAACTTCCTGAATCTCTGTCCGATCTTTCAATCAAAATTTCACTGTTGTGCTTACTAAGCATTATTCCTTCTTTTCAGATTGACTTCTGTTCCGGAATTGCCCCGTGAAAGGAAAGCTTCAATATTTTACAAGGCCTGTTAAAAAAAAACCAACAACAACACAAAACAAACAAACAAACAAAAAAACAAACAAATACAAAAACTCTGACTCTGACATATTCAATTGTGCATTCTTTTCGTAACATTTCAAACGACACTTCAAAAAAGCCTAAAGTCTTCTCCAGGCTAGGAGACAGGTGTCTGCGCTATATGAATTCAGTTCTTGGTGCTCGAGATAAATTTTGATCACTTCGTGTGACCATGGAACTAAGGTAGCTCCATGATGTCACGAATACTGAGTACATGCCAAGTGAAAAAAAAAAAATGGGAGCTATGACAACATGGTCAGCACAAGTGCAAGGCCTGTCAGAAGCCCGGAATAACCCCGAATTAATGATATGCGCAAGAGCTCTTTTGGAATTTGTTGTTCTTCCCGAATTGTACTCCGTGTAAGTGGAATAATCTAAGAGCGGCGTACTGTGATTAAAGGTACATGACTCCGAGGAACCACATCTCAGGACACGTGACGCCTCTTTTTGTCTGGTTTCCTTACAACCTCTTTGCCCCAGCTAAACTCGCTTCTATTTCGAGAGGGTATTTTTTCTTTTCCCAAATTGGCGGCTAACGAAAGAGTCTGTTCGCGCTGGGCCAACATTAGGCTTTGGGTGCAAATAAACACGCCTGGCTCGGTGTACGAAAGGAAGATGTCTGTTTTCCCGCCAGAATCAACCCGCTGAACTCTGTGCTGTTTTCTTTCTCTTCATTCTAGGATATCTTAATTTGTAGGATGGTTGAGGGTTAGCCACTGTACCGGCGGGCGTCTCTTTCTCTCTGCCTCCCCCTCTCACCATTTTTTTTTTCTCTCTCTATGACAATTGTCTCAAACAATCTCAGATATCTCATTTCTCCTTCAAAGACCTTAGTGTGAGAGCAGATACAACAATGCTCCTACAAACTACAAGTAATAAACAGCAGAACTGACCCCCGGCAAATCAATCAGAGGAAGACAATTTTGCAACCTTCGGACCTAGCCAGAGGGACTATTATTCCAAGCTCACTCCATAGATCTCGAAAAGAAGCAAACTATCATACCTGACCGCTCATTGCATAAAGTTTCTAGCGCAACCACAGACAGCATCTTGCACCTGCTATCGTTGGGGTTGGTATATTTTCATTCGTGACTCGTGTTATCATTGCCGTCCGCGGAGAGGCATTGGCGCATAAAATTCCTCATTATGATGAACTTTATTTTGGACTGGCTTTAAACTAAAATGCAAATATCAGGCGTGTACTGTAACGCAGCGATATTCCACGATTGAACGCAAGTATTCATGTCTTTCTTTGTCATTCGGGGGGGGGGGGGGGGGTTACACTGCTACAACATTGGCGTGGATTTGGTAATCTTATTCATCACAGTGAAACTCTACCAGATGTTGCATGGACCATTCAATATGATTACTGCTGCCAGCTACGATCCTGTGGTGAGATAAAATGATTGAGATCGATACAGAGAAAAAAAATGACATCGATATGCTAGACGTCGGCATGAGTTTTAAAGATAACATTGATCCTCCATCGAAAGCTTTACACTGGAAATATCGATGACTAAAAAGCCGACGGAACTCTTGCAATCGATGAATTGTTAATCAGCCATTTAATTCCAGTCGGGTTTATGTGCTTTCTTTCGCCTGCCATTTCTATTGCAATATGTGTTTTTTTTTCTCGAGTCTCAGTTCAAGCACCTGCACTCAGCCAACACAGAGTAACACATCATGTCTTAGTGCGTGCGGTATTAAAATGAGATCGTTTTTTAACAATATTAAGGCCTCTCTTAATGTCGGTGAAAGTCCTTTGATATCACTGTGTGCGGTCGTTCACTTTAATGGGAGTACTTTAGCTGGAAATCTAGCGGTTGAATTTCTGTGGCTGTCATGGCATCAAAACTGGTTGAACTTACTGATTAAGAAAACCTGTGGTAGGTATCGACATCTGCGAGTGTTGCTAAAGTGAAAGATGATTAAACGCTCCTTTGCTGTGAAGAATAATGTCAATGATTTTTTGTTTGTTTGCACTAGGTAGTTGCTCCATGAGATGATTCTGTTATTTTGAGAAGGAATCAGTCGTATTCCCCACTCACCCTAGGAGAGAGCGAATCAAGTTGCCTTTCGTACGATTTTCAATGGCATAACTGATGTCATGAATTTTAGACACTGTTTTTACTTGTTGTGATTCGGTAAAAGCAGATTGGGTCATCTGAAGCAGGGAGTTTCGCTGAATATGTTCGTTTCTGATACCGGTGGGGAAAAGGCTTATAGTTGTTGTCGTGGTTGTGTGTATGATTTTCGGAGACGTGAGACTTTGTGTGCTTTGCGTTCCGAATGGCACAAAAACCCCCGTAGCATTGTAGACCCTGTCCAAAGTTCCTGGTATTGAAGAGGTTAATGGCTTGTTGATTGTCCGGAGGTAGAGACGACGAGGTACCACGTGCCAATATCGCTTTGAGCCGACTCGTGGCAAGTTGCTCTACGTTTCCTCAGCTCATGATTGAATGCGTAGAGCATAGAGCTGGGGCTCAAACTAGTTTATTGTGTGTGAGTGTGTGTGTGTGTGTGTGTGTGCGTTTGTGTGTGTTTGTGTGCGTGTGTCTGTGTGTGTCTATGTTTGTGTTTGTGAAAAAAGACGGAAAATCCGTCCGTCTCCGCCATAGACTAATGAAAGCGGGAAGGCACCCCTTTCGTCTTTGCAGGAGGACTGAAGACAAGCTGGACGTCTCATGGACGAACTGCACCGAACGCCACCCCATCAAGAAGACGGCGACGCGACTATCTCCATTTTGAGATACATTTTTCGATTTTTTAGCGCAGCATCTAGACTAATCAAAACTGGCGAGGAAGGTTGGTGGGTTAATCGGCCTCAATATTAATCGCGCTGTCCCTACTGGCGGATACCTCTTGATCCTCACACCCACCACTTTGTTAGTCTCGTCTTGGTCACTCCTATTGCAATCAGGTCCCCAGCTCCCACGTGGTCGCCCTACTTCCCAAAATATCACAATATTCTAGCGCAACTCTTGCGGCTGTCTCACACGAAGAAGTCTATAGATGTAATGAGGACACTTAGCTAGCATCCAAAGTGTTCTTCATGACAGAAATAGACGTTCAACAGCTACTATGCAATATGCAGTTGGTATTAATTGAAACCTAATCTAGCAGGAATAGTGCATCAACATATCTCTCCCTCTCACATTCCCCTTATAGCTTTTGCTAACTCTCTCCCTTCTATTCTTTCTCTCTCCTCCTTTCAGTCCCTTTTTTTACTATCCCTCCTTCTTGTTTCCCGCCCTCCCTTCGTTCGTCTGTTTCACTGAGCTGTATTATTTTACATGCATTTACATACATTTTCGTCCCTCACGTTTCTGTTTTGTTTTTCAAAAGATGTCCGGACAATCTTCTCTTCGATCGACAAACAGCATTCACACTGTTTTTTTTTTATAAAGAATGTTCATGCGTTACACCACCGACATTCAAAAAAGTGCATACTTTCATGCACCTGTAAATGTTGATAAGAAGTCATAGACCTATCCAATTATATCTCAAATAAAAAAGAAAACAAAATCTTCCTCTCATACAGTCAACACACCTGTCTTTCACAAGATCATGGCAATTCCTCCAATTAGTTAATTATTCGCAAGTACGAACTGTGAAATATCCTCTCTGTCACTTCATTGACATATGCCGATGATATTCATGCATATTAGGTACATTGTGAGCTGTTTAGCTTCGGGTTCCCTTTCAAGATTCTGTAATAGACCACAAATAGGTAAAAATACTGATACTAGATTTTTTATAAAGCGCATATCACAAAAGAAAAGAAGTTTATTTCTGCATGAACATTGAATAAAGAAAAAATTGATATAAAGGAAAATAGGCATAATAAGAGAGAAAAGAGGAGGTAAGGCCCGTTTTAAAGTAACAAAATTTCGACACACAGGGGAGAGCCTAATCATTGTCAATTTAAGTAAAAAACAACAACAACAACAACAAAACATACTTCTTCAAAGAACTCTTAAAAAAAGCTACTGTATCAGCCTGCCTGAGATACCTAGGTAGTTTATTTTTTTTGTATAACTTTGCGATTGCCAGTTGGAAAGATCTAGCTCCGTAAATATGAATTATGAGTTATCGAAAATGATGAGCCAAATATTACTGCCTTCCAAATGTCCACAAATTGCCGTTGTATAAATCATTTTTATGTCTTTTCAACGGTTTGACTACTTGCCATCATGCTAATTGTAAATTATGGGTAGCACACACAGATACAACATCACACGCAAAAAAAAAACCCAACCAACCGCACATAAATGTTACAGTAGAGACATTCTTAAAGCTAAGGTAAGTGATACACACTAACTTCTTAATCAGAAGAAGAAGAAGAACTTATCGACAAGCTATCACAACGCTAATGCTACATTCGCCTTTCTTGATCCGTGATGCTTTGCTCTCTCCCTCTCCTTTTCTCTCTCTCTCTCTCTCTCTCTCCTCCTCTCCCTTAAACTCTCCCCGTTGGAAAGAAAGAGATTTATCGCAGCATTTGCAAACTGCGCACAAAATAACCAAACTGTCATTGAAGATTACAATCGCTGATGATATTCACTTTTGTGTGTGCGTGTATCATGCAGCAATGTAGTTTGGTTGATGTCTATATTTTTGCATCACGGTTCAAACTGCATTCATTTGCGCCAAATAAGAACGAAGATGAATAAACCACTAGGCATATTGTCCAGAACACATACATGATTATTGTTTTTTATTAGACATGCAATCACTATCAAAGACACCTTATGACAGCACGGTTGTTCAATTTATAGAAATGGTCGATCTTTGCTTACTTTTCTACATAATACAACACAAAAACCAATGAGAACACACTCAAGCAGAAAAAAAGGTTTTGGAAATCGAAATGCTATTGATTAATCTATGAACAACTTTCACCATTCTGGTAAACTACAGTACTTCGAGATTTGTTACTTTAATATAATTTATGTATGTGTGTGTGTGAGTGGGGGGGGGGGTAATTCATTGATTTTTATAGATAACAGAGCAGAAACTTTGGATAATTTAGTGTTAATTAGCATTAAGTATATATACATATATATATATATATATATATATATATATATATATAATAGAAATGATTGTATATGTATTTAGTTGTAAATACATGTGTAACCGTGGCAAGTTTTGAGGAATTAAGGCAATGACTAGTTAGGAAAAAAAAGAAAAACAAAAAGGTATATAGATTATAAGCAGCCGAACATTGCACCCAAGTCATATAACACACGACCTTTCTGTTTGATAGATTTACATGAATTTCATCATGCTTACCAGATCTACGTAATTGAAGGATAGAAACCATAAATCAAGATCCGCCCTGGCACAGTGGCTCTCATTAGATTATACCCTAAAGTTTTGAAACTTTACCCGAAACTTGACTGACAGCTAATAATGTTTTCTGGGGTGCGGACAGGCAAGCATCAAAATAATAATCTGAATATAGTGGAGGGTGGGGAGGGACGTCTCCTGCGACAAATAATGTTTTCAGTCACAAACAGTGCTCTAGTCAGCGCTGCCGCCAAATTGTCAAGAGGGAGCAAAATGCGCCTTTGTTACTCGGATGTTTTCTTGCATCCGCTTGTCGCCCGGCCTGTGTGTACGTAGCCAGTTTACCCATGCGACATTAGGGGTGCGAGGAATCAGCCGCGTTATTGAATTACGGCAATATGAGCGAGTATGTCCGGTCACAAGTTGTCGCGCAAATCCCCGCCGACACCGATCCTGGTAATTCGACAGGGTAATGAATGTTGTCGAACGGCGACTCTGAGCACTGATCGATTCACGCTCGAGTAAATATTAATCAAATAACCTTCCCCAGTCACCAATCATAGACCTTATGTTGCTCGTAGTTCCTATTTTCAGCCATTTTTTTTCCACCGCATCCTAACGCCTACATCCCCACAAGCCTGCCGTGAATTTCAATATCAGAAATGTGCGAAAACTGGATGACTTCTTGCCGTTTAGAAGTTTGAATTTCATAAAACTGTGAATAATATTTCTTCTTTATCTATCAAAAAGTGATACATGTAGAGACAAATAAAAGGTGTTTTAGATCATCACTTTAGAAATGAAAAACAAAAACAAAAACAAAAACAAAACAAAAACTTAGGCCATTTTTTGTTGTCATCTTTAATATCTTATTCCAATTTGTATGTCAGTAAAGTATTTTGGATCGCGGCATGTGGTTGACTGCATATAGGGCGTTCGATCAAATGATAATTGTATTTTCATTATTCTTTAATCATTATTTTTTAATGAGTTTACATTTTTCTAAATTACTTTGTTCGAGGGAAAACAAATATAATACACTTTGCAAAAAGACGAAGAAAGATATCATCTTCATATTCGCATTCATTCATTCATTCATTCATTCATTCATTCATTTATTTTTCATTTCCAACAAAAACATATATATATATTACAAAAATTGAATACAGTACATAAATTTCATTATACAAAGTAAAGGATGAATTTACAGGAAACTTGTAGGTATAGGAAAATGTTTGAAATGGGGAGGAATGCTGAAAAGCTGAGCTTGTAGTGTGCATTCCCCCACACGTAATACAAGAAATTATATGATCAATTGACTGATATACATTGAAAATGGATGAAACAAAGGAACTACCCGGATGAAACAAAGAATGAAACAAAGAATCAAAGATCTGTGAGAACGTCATTCTTTTGTTACTTCTGAAGTTTCTCAGACCGTGTCCGCCATCTCAAAAAAAAAGACAAAAAAATCTGTATTCTGTACCCCATAGAAATTAGAGCATACTTAATAGAAGATGTAAGAAAGGAAAGTTAGAAGACTCATAAGAGTTGACTGGTTGCGCAAAGTGAAGCATTTATGATATCTGCGCAGCTCCCAGTTTCAACCACGCACCACTGGCCTGTTTCTCAGGTGTAAATCAGTTTGAAGAGCATTGTTTGTGATGGGCGGTAGATTGAAAACGCAGGGCCCTCTCCATAAAAATTATGTCGGCGATTAATTACTGCGAACTTTCTCGTCACTGCTCACGTTTTCCGGAACGTTGTGACGTCACCAGCGTCCCTCTCGATAGGTTCGACTATGTCACTTAATCCCCGCATGACTGCATTTCTCCTGCTTTAGTCGAGGGCATACACTCTATTTTAAGTAACGCCGACAATTTTAGCGGACAGTATATCTTTAATAACGAAGTATAAGACTAGAAAAAAGGGACTGGCCTGATTAAAGTTAAAGTTTTGACGTAATTGAGTTAATCAACTTAAGGAGAGACAACGAACGGACAACGTAGTTTGTAAAGAGTAATGACCATGTTATAGGTAAAAGTGCGAAGTTTTGATAATGCAATTTGTCTTAAACTTTACTTAAATGAGTTTAAAAATTGATGTTTAATGCAATAACACTTCATGTTTTAATTCGACTTTGATGAATCGTAAAGTATTAGATAGGAAGTAATGAAAGTTAAACTAAACGAACATAATGGTCAGAGTTTTATTGGAATAGAACAGGAACAACAATAGAACAACATAAGAATAGAACTGGAAAGTTAATGATAATGATAATGATAATCATAATCATAATAATAATAATAATCATAATAATGATAACAATGGAGTGACAATGACACACAGTGTCAATCCTTGAGCAGAACGATCTTTTTGACATTGCTTTATTTGAAAGAGCAGCGACTGAACGAAGAACATGAGTTACTAGAACAATTTTTTTTTAGTTCTCTCTTGAAAAGATATGGCTAGTATAAACTTTGATATGTTTTCATCTAAGAGTAAAATCGATGTGGATGAGAAGCATACAGGTTTGATTTTACTCTTAACATCACTAAAAAAAAAGAAAGTCGGAAAAGATTAAGTGTGCTAATTAGTAAGATATCTGTGGGGCGATTATACCATTAATTATATGTCATGTGATTTGTACACATAAACATGTTAAATGTGATGGTTATTAAACCATTTTATATACTGTAATACAGAAAGTATCCATGTATACCTACAATATATAATTCATATATATATATATATATATATATATATATATATATATATCGGACAAAACGCCAAAGCACAGATACGCCTATATATATTGTATATATATATATATATATATATATATATACAGTATGCCCCCCCCCCCGCCAAAAAAAAAATACAATTGGATTTCCACATTGATAACTTTCAAAATGATTAAACAATCTGAATGCTATTTCAGAGAATGACACCATTAATTCTTACCTGCATTATATGGAAAACCCCATTCAATTTGGCTGAGTGGTCACAGAGAAATGTGGATCGTTGTAAAGCATGGTCATGGGTCCGTTTCTTTCAAGTTTAGCACTTGGATGCTCTTGGAATTAGGAACACAATGGACAAAGCTTGGAGGGAAGGGATTCCTAACATGCTATATAAGATCCTCATTTTTCTTTGACCACTGAAGCAGATCTGATGGGTTTAGTTCATGAGCTATTCTGTATTTTCTTACCTTTAATGTGTACATGCAAATTCGTGGATAAACAGTGGGATGATGCTGATATTTTTACCGAACGTTTCTGTCATCTTGTGAAAATGAAGACAGTAGATGCCGCACCAGTTGCACCAGCCGGCATCATGCGACATCTTACTCTCTTCGTTGTCTCAATTATATATATATATATATATATATATATATATATATATATATATATATGTATATATATATATATATATATATATATATATATATATATATCATATAAAACTGAAACCAAGTTCATGCTGTATTCACCAACAGTGTCAAAATAAACTGTTGGTGAATACAGCATGAATGAACTTGGTTTGAGTTTTGTTTTTGATGATATATTTCATTTCATTTCATTTCATTTATTTCCACAGGGTAGATAAAAAGACATACAAACATTACATGAGCGCAACTTACATCATGCAGGATGCAATGCAATAAATATATAACACGTGGGGGAATCAACAATAGGCTATAAAGGCCTTTCAAAGGCTGATCCCTGACAATTAAAAATGGTACAGTTATTAATTACTATCACAGAACAAAACATTACAGAATACATTGGACTATATATATATATATATATATATATATATATATATATATATATATAGTTGCGACTGATATCACAATCTATATCTATCGATCTAAATACAAATGAAATGGTAACGAGGTCACATATTCAGTGATATCCCGGCAAGTCTATCTGGAATCGGAAAAGAGAATACCCTCTTCTCAGTTTAGACACGAATCTGATCACATAAACCACGGTAGCCTCTTTATTTTCCATCAATATCACATCAGTGCCATCCGTGCTACACCACCTCTGACAGGTAAAATACCCATTCCCAGTGGGTCAAGTAATACCTATCGTGTAAAACATCGTGTCCAAAGATTAAGGCTTAGAATGCATTCGAATCAGAGGTTTCCTATAAATGTATTTAAGTCAAGAGACATGTCCTTCACACCACAGTTATTGCATTTATTGTGATAATTGTTATCCTTTCTAAAAGACACGATCCTTTTTTGTCCAGAGCATCACATAGAAAAAGCATTCAACATCAAATATCACACAACACTGCAATCTGAGTAAAGATTAGCAAAGTTAGATTTTTTTTTTCTTCTAAACTTGTAGAATACCGTAGACATGTATTTCTGACTGATATCATGTTTAACGACATTACAGCAGTCGGGTGAAGGCATTTTGTAAGTGACTTTCTTTTTATTAATCACATTCAATAATTAGAACTATTTCAAATGATCAGACCTCAAACACTCCGCGTTTCTGTCTTCACGTGACCACCAAGTGACCAATCAGGGACAAACACAAACGTACCATCCTGTCCTCTGCTACGCCTTCCCTGAATCCATCAACCATAATGGCCTTGCCACAATGTGAACAGGGTACTTCGATGTAAGTGATAATGTCTGATCTGCTGCCTTACTATAAACTTGCGGAACGTCTTCACAGCACATCGTTGATTTCTGGAACTGCTGTGCCAAATGACTTTTGCTCGTAAAATCCAAACTCTGATATTACTACTTAGGTAAACTTGCAGACGTGTTCTCTTGCAATCAGATTCATTACATCGCCGCCTGTAAGAATGCCGATGCCGCCCCTAGACTGGTTATAACTTTTGTTTTATGCCCCGGCATGCTTCGTGTTTGGTGTGCAAGGCATGTCCGTTAGTCTAGTGGCAGAGTCAAAGCTTTGTCCAATCACACTAATTACACAGCCACTCTACCATCCTGTAACAGTCCGATGGCTATCTCCAATAAGCGTCAAGGCAGCTAATACATGTGCGCGTTTCCAGTGTTCCATCTCTCTTCTATCCAACCTTTTTTTTCTCCCGCAAATTGCAGTATATTATGACTGCCGCCATGCGTTGACCGTTTGGTTTCATGCGCGCGTGCACATTCTTTTAATTCTTATTGACTCTTCACCGCTGATCCCACCGTCGTATCTATTAATGTTTGACATGACTCTATGTGCTTGAGTCAGGTTCATCGGTGCACTGCACGTATACGTTTCTGTCGATGGATATAGTTTCTACCAGCATGTTTCGTCAATCCTGATAAGATAGAATCTACCTTTTCTTTATCTTAAGTTGTATGGGGAAGAAACATTTCTTCTTGATCGTGTGAAACGATGATAGCCCCTCAAGAAATACATTCGCATCATGAAGGATGTTAATCAATGACAGATAACGTCTACACCGTCATAACGATTGGGGTTCCAACACGAGGCAAAGTATCATTTTAAAGTGTTGGTGTTTTCTTGCAGAAACAATAGCCAGCCACCTGTCAGTGAAGCACAACGCAAGTCACAATGTGTACAAATCTTGTAGTTTTTGTCTGCAGGACGTGAGAAAGGCACTTGGAGGCATGCAATCTTGTCTTTAAGTGTCATTCATTTTGGTTTATCACGTTATTGAGGGAACAGCTCCTGATTACAACGTTTGTTTGTTTCGTCAATACCAACCTTCACGAACTCTTCGATCCTCAACTTCAGGTCTCTTACATATTCCGTTTTCTAGGAAATCTTGGGGGGAACGAGCTTTCGCTCACGCTGGACCAACACTGTGGAATTCACTTCCTCGTGAGCTGAAAGACTCAAGCTCTATAACATCTTTCAGGAGTAATTTAAAATCCTATTTGTTTAGCAGTGCATTTTGAAGACCAGTGCCTTTTGAAGACAGACTTTAATGTCTTTTTTTTTCTTCTGCTTCTTCATCTTCTTCTATTACGGTGATGTACTTGTATCTTCAGTCTGTTTGCTTTGATGTACAATTGCAAAGCGCCTTGAGCATTTAATCAAAGTGGAGAACGGCGCTATAAAATTGTATGTATTATTATTATTATATTATTATCATTCACCTATAAACCTGACGTTAAAGGTAAAGCACAAATCTACGGTTGGTTGGACTATATTATGTAGAGAGTCAGAATTACATAATTGTTGTTATATATTGATGTTGGACACAATAACGTTTATCAATTTCACATTTGAAATCTAATGGCCGATTTCAGTGAGACTTTCATGTATACACTATTCCGTCAGTTTTCAAGTTTCAAGTTTCAAGTTTCTTTATTTCACCTAAGCAAGGAACATATTAAAAACAAACACATACATCAACATTTGGATACGATTACAAACATATCAGTAAAACAGTGAAAAAAAAGCAAAATTAGAATGACAATTTTACGTACATAGGTTTACAGGTATGCTATGGTAGGTAGCAGCCAGAAAGGAAATGTCCCTTATTTTCAGCTGACCTAAAATCATTCATTCAATTTCCATTATCTATAATGTGTTCAATGGAAGTAAAACGTAAGAACAGGACAAGACAAAGACAAAACAAAACACACAATGATAATAACAAAATACAGGATGTCTCGAAACATAAGGGATAAAACATTATACTCTAGACTTCAATGAGTTTGGGTGTAATTATCGAGGAAAATTTTTTTAAACCAGATTTAAATGTATTCAAAGAGTTAGCACTACGAATTGCACAGGGGAGAGAATTCCACAGGGCAGGACCAATGTAAATGATAGATCTTGGATAAAAAGAAGTACGAGATAGAGGTAGATTTTAATCTTGCTTTGTTTATCGCAGCTAACGTAGATAATGCATTCTTTATTCTAAGAAAGCTTCCGATTTACACAGCTTGGAAAAAGGATAGACATGATGACGAAAATCATTCTGATTTCACTTTAGAATTGACACAGTGGTTATCATGCCAAACGAAAAGAAATATAACAGCCACACGACGTTAGGTTCAGAACCTCTTTCGAGAATGCTGGCCTTGGATTTAAATTTTGTCTTATATTTCAATTTGGTGTTGAACTCATCCAGTATCTGCAACAATACGATCATAAATGTAGCGTTATTTACCATTTAAAGTCGTGCCGCTTTACAAAATTAGGAAGCTTTAAGTCATAGCAGTTGTAGCTGTGGCAGTAGCAGCAGCAGCAGCAGTAGTAATTGTAGCATTGCCAGTATCGCTTTTAGCTCATCATTAGTAGGCTGACTGTTAATATGATATTGATATTACTATTAATCTATTTTCATATCCAATGTCAATATTTTGTGGAAAGTGTTGTCTACATATCACGCCTCGGAAGGGAAAGTTTAATCAACATCAGCAGCCTTAAATCTTACAGTTTTACTAAGATTCAGACATCATTATTTTGTCCATTCAAGAAACACTGAAATTGAATATCTCACATGTGATGAACCAACCATAAGTTATAGTGCATATTGTGTATGAATTTTATATTTGAAATCTTATTGTCTGTCCTGTTTAATTTGCTTGTTCCTGTAAATTAACCTCCTAGTATTCAGTGATTACAGTCGAATGATGTATCTCCCAATTTTGTAATGTGCTAGGGGTTTTCATAAAAGAATGTTAACATTTATATTGAAACCATAACCACCTACATAATCCATATGGATGATGTAGATCGCATGTATATCCACACGGGCCCATGGCTTGCAACTGTAGCTTGAGTTAGCCCCTCTTTTCAAACATGCAAAATAGATGAAAAGAAAGATAGATGGATATACATGTAGATAGGTAGATAGATAAATTAATACGTGGAAAACTAAAAAGATGACTGAATAAGACAGACAATTAGAAAGATAGGTAGACAGAAAGATATATGAATAGATAGATACATATAATTTTATATCCATAATCCCATTTTTTTTTGTAATGTGATAAGATTTTCGCTAAATGACATGTTATTATGCATATTGGTTCTATTCACAGTTTTGTTTGTCTGCAGGATGCCTTTCCACTTCTTCACAACGTGATCAAATTGGTCATCATTCTAAAGAAGCTGAGTGCTTTTATTTCTGAATATGACAATTCTTCCAATTTCGACGTCGATTGGATTTCTACTCAAATCAAATACTATGATTTTGATATTTTGAAGGTATAGCTTGATTTCTTTTGACTATTTCTTTTTGTGTGTGCCATCACAAAGGCGATGAGATGAGAAATCAGTGGGTTTTGTGTGTGTTTTTTTTTTATTTTTTTTTACAAAACGGTACATTGTACCTTTAAGACGTGACCGCGTCATCGAGGATGTTTCATTACGCCATGTCTCGCCCGACGGAGCTCCTTGTCTTATCCCGGCGAGATGCCCTCGTCTTCTCGCTCCCCCGCGTATCTCGTCGTAATTAATCAAAAGACGATTCCGCTCAAATTATTCTTGTCGAGGCCTATTTATGGGACATATAAAAGTCCCCCCCCCCCCTCCCTGTATAGCGAATTCTCTTCCGTGTTTTCGTCAGAGATCCACAAGTTAACCACTTGTTCTCTTTACTACCTCGGGCCAGCATTTGTTGTCGTTGTTGAAGCAAATAATCTCGTCAACAACAACAACAACAAAAAAAAAATGCTGTCAAACGAGATACACTACAAAGGCCTTTCTCATTATGTATACCCATTTCTTCTAGTATTTTGTGACTGGAGTACGCAGATAATATCTGCAATTGTCAGGCAGCTAGCTTAAATTTATCGTGTACATAAAATCAAGCGACTGTTTTCTCGATATCACGACAATACCAAGACTAGTTAGATAAAAGTTAAAAACAAAAGTGTTTCCAATATTGTGATACAATTGCCTTTAAACGTCCATACGTGTAAATTCCCGATTTATGAGTGTTTCATTTTGCGCTATAAGAAGATCGTCTCGTTTGCGTCATGGCTTGGTAAGATTACTCGTCGCAGACACATTGGAGAGTACCAGCACAGATCGTCGTCTACACCCTTCCCTCATTGCTCGTCATGAGATTTGATTGCCACAATTGATGAGCACCACTACAGAAGATAAGAAGGAAGAAGGCGTATACATGCTCTGAAAAGGAGAAGAAGAAGACGAAGATGATGACGACGACGACGACGACGACGAAGAAGAAGAAGAAGAAGAAGAAGAAGAAGAAGAAACAGGAGTAAGAGGGGACTTATTATAGGGGAGAAGAAGGAGGAAGAGTTGAATATGAAAAGGAATAAAAGTAGGCTCTTCATGCGACCATACATTAACCAGACCAGCGCGATGAACTGACAACAAAAAGGGCATAATAGGCCAGAAGAATGGGAAGGTAAAAAAAAAAGGAGGATAAAAGTGAAAAACAGATGAGAGAGAGGATGATAGGACTCTTTTATGACAAAATCCGATTTTGTAGAAAATTACCATCTTTATGCAGACCTGACTGCCTCCATCAAATCTACTTTTTATAGGCATATAGCTCGTGATGCGGTCCAATCCAAGATCGGGAGAGACCGATTAGTAAACGAAGCATTCAACATGTTGCGGGCCAAGGCGTTTTCTATGACGTTACTGGCGATACATCGAACCAAATAAGATTCTCTCTGGAATATCTTGGCGTCTGCTACATATTCACTCCTCTTATTTAGGACTCGGGTATTACGCCACATACCTGTCAATGTCTGTAGGAAACAGAGTCTGGTATAAAATCAACATTGTGTCTTTTATACATGAAAAAGTGAACAAAAGCAAGAAAAACACATGAATTATAATAATAGTGATGATGGCAAAAACATGTCATCACGACATAACGAAACTTGACTGAAGACGAAAAATAATTCTACCAGGATATTATCATTTTTAATCAAATTTATAGTTATAAATTTTCATAATTTTTTTAGAAGGACGAAAAATTATTGTCGTCGGTTTCGTTTTTTGCGCGCGCGTGCGTGCGTGTGTGTGTGTGTGTGTGTGTGTGTGTGTGTGTGTGTGTGTGTGCGTGTGTGTGTGTGTGTGTGTGTGTCTGTGTGTGTGTGTGAGGGAAAGTTTTAAAGGGTGTGATCATGATCCACTATCATACATTTTTTGCTGCGTCAGTGTAACTCAGAAGGGCGTTGTACTTACAATCCGTCAAAAGTGACTAACCTTGCGATCTCCCAAGATTTAACACCAATGATCTAGCTTACTGGTCAGCCGTCAATTATTTCCCCCGGTGCTCTCACCTCCTTATTAAACTTTACTCCTTTTATATTTCTCTCTTTCTCCCTTCCCTGTTATTAAAGTGCGTACTTCGTGATCGAGTACAAACTTGCCGAACACACGTGACCCAACCCCCGGCCAACCATTCGATTATGATCTCTTTGTGCGTCGCCATGGTAAACGTCACAAGAGAACGACTAATGCGCACGAGATCTTATTCCCACGTGATTGTGCTCTCAGCATACAAATGCACTGTCTCTCCGTCACAATAAGAGGGCTAACTCGAAATCGGACCCGGCTCGTTGATGCGGGCGTCGGCTCTGTAACTGCTTTTAAATCCTGCAGACCATTAGTTGGAAGATCGCTTTACCTGGGCAGCAATCATTAAGAAGCTTCAGTCTGATTTCTCGCCCCAGTTTTGACTTCCCTCTCTGGCGTGAATTCCTCCCAGCGGTACGGCCGATAAATCAGACAACGGAGAGGGGTACAGGACCCTCGATTATGGGTGAAGGGACACGGAGAAAAAAAGGCGGGATGGGGGCAAGTGACAAACAAGTTAATGGCGGAGAAAACCGCCTGCGATGTGTTAGTGAATGAACTTTACCAAGAGGTATATGGGATTAGGTCTTACCATAATACGTTGACTCTCCTTTCCCTTGGACGATTCTCGTCACAGTCTACTTGTAACCTGAGGCGACGATATCGACCGTGGTCATCGAAGGATGGTAGATATAAGGAAGTTCAGACTTCGATGTCTCTTCATTTTGCCATTGAGAGACGTTAGGCTGATGGTAACATTGCCATTATGACCAAGCCTACAAGTTTCCTGAATCTGTACTCCTAGAAATGAAAAAAGTGCATTTTGTATGTCTTCCATTCTATACACAAAATATTAACAACAGTGTGTCTTATAAAATCAATATCATGCATTATTAAATCTTTGTAAGCAAAGTATCCTCTCTTTGTAGCAATGTTTTCTGTCACTCGTTTCGTTTAGCCAAAAAACAAAAACAAAAACAACAAAAACGCAGCGAGCCCATGCAGAACAGCAAGAAAACTGCATGGCAGAGGTGATCTAAATTTATTTCTGCATACTATTTTAGAATAAATGACTGGTGATGGGTACGTATATGGAAATTATTACATGATTCAGCAAAATAGATTTTGAACATGGGCATTGATACAACAATCGTCCATATTTGCTGTGTGTAGGCCCTACATGCTATTTTGCTGTCTGTCCACCTAGCTGTCCATAATTCCAAATAGATGGACGGATGAATGCATGCTTGCCGACTTCGTAATGTCGAATTGATGATCTTTTTTACGCTTATGACCTACAATGACAAAATAACGCTACCTCAAACGCAATTTAAAAAACTCTAACAATCGATAATATGAATACTGCGCAGTTGTTAGGAGAGTGAATAGTACAATGCTAACAATTTTGTAGGAAAACACACACACACACACACACGCACACACACACCTATTTTCTTTATGGAAAATAACTGACTCATCAGGCATTCTTTAAAATGTGCCACTTGTGTTGGAGTGTGCCAGAAGTGCGCAGCGCGACACATCGTCCCCTTTCAGGTCAGTTGGTGCGGTAGCTGGAAGTAGGTAACAAGGAGACCGTCAATGAATATTGGCCCTGCCTTATTTAAACAAACATCGTTTATCACCCCATTCCTGCTAGAGGGAAGCGGGAACACGGTGCCTAGAAGAGACTTGATTCTACTGCCGACCTCTTTCTAATTTTCACTGTATAATGTGTGCGTTTTCTTTTGTTTATTTTTCTTTTTGAGTGGAAGACACAGAGACAGAGAGTGAGAGAAAGAGAGAGAGGAAATTAAAAGAAAAATGTATATTTCGACTTTTTTTAAAGCTGTCATAGACTGGAGAGTAGAGAATTGAGTTTCGCTTTATGTCAGCATTACGTCATCAGGATCTCACAGAAAGTATCTGCTTCTCACCTGAAAAATAAATAAACACTTAATCGTTGTGTTGAAAAGCATACAAATTCACGTACTTACACAACAATGTGTCTGTGTGCCCACGTACCCCTGTGTGTGTCCGTGTGGGTATGTGTGTATGTGCGTGCGTGTGTGTGTATATTTATGTTGTAACTACACAGTGACGTGCGCAAGGGTATATAATTTACATAACATTGGACATTGTTGATGCATTTTGGGAATACTGCTGTAAAAGCAACAGAGAATACGTGTCACTGATTATCAATTAATTCATCTTGGTACTGATGTAAGAATTCTGATGCTTTATTGCGTTCTTATACACAGTGGAAATAAGAAAAATGATTTTATGCGTTTTCCGGTGTCGAGCTTATCAAATAAAACAAACCTTGACGTTGTTTCATTGTTTCTTATCGCAATGTACTGCTTACTATTCTTTCATGAGAAGGGAGGCTTTATGCATGCTCTTTCTGCTTGTCAGGGTCCGTTCGAGCTCAGCCTCACGGGATAGCACTAATGGCGTGTATAGAATGCATGGGTGAGGGGTGACGTGGAAAGAAATGACTGCCGAAACACTTTCACTGACATTGCTGCCTCATGGCCCATCAAAGAAGACAAGTAAGCAGCATGGGATTTTTACTCTTTTGGGGCTCTTTTCACTGCCAAATTTACACCTTCTCCCAACGCACGCGACTCGCCTGTCATTAAAAGGAAGGGACAAAGGCAATATTTGCAGAGTTAATCCACTCCAAAAAGAAAGAAAAAGACAAAGAATAAAGAATATGATATATATATATATATATATATATATATATATATATATATATATATATATATGTATATATATATATATATATATATATATATATATATATATGTATATATATATATATATATATATATATATATATATATATACATGTACAGATATAATCATATACAATATCCATTGTATAGGTAGATATAGATATACAGATACTCATATACCACATATATACCACAAAAAAGAAACTATATGAATGATGTAGTGGATGGGGAAACTATGAAATGTTTTATGCATAAGAGAAGCTGCCATACATTGTAGGTTACAATGAATAGAAGAAGAAAGAAAAAAAGTAATATTAGAAAAAGGAAAAAGAAGAGAGAGCACAAGACGTGGACCCTTTTGGAATTGGGATTGGAGGAGGAGGAGGTGAAAGTTGAGAGGCTCGGAAAGGAGAACAGGAGAGAAAAAGAGAGAAAGAGATGAAGATGGAAAGAGAGAGAGAAGGAGAGAAAGGGAGGTAGAGGAGGAAGAGGAGAAGACACGAAGAGATGAGAGTCATGCATATTGGCACTCAACCTTGTGACAAGTGGCGTGTTTCCTTCAACCACATGTACACGGAAGTGCGAAGTAGCGCTCTCCGGAAAATATACGGAGGTTACGAAACAAGGCCGGGACACTACCAGAAAGAGCGAACAACGCCGGTAGTCATTTTCAGAGTGAGGGTGATGACGAACCCTCGTCTAAATTTCTGTCTAGTCAGAGACCTGTGAGGAAGAAAAAGGAACGAAAAAATAAAGACTACATTCTGTTTCAGATCTACAGGTAGCCGCAGGCTATTTAGTCATACCATTCCTTTGATTTTGACATCGATCGATAATTACCACTTTTGAAATCGGTATATCAGCCATTCTGTGCTAATTTGAGAAGCGCCTAAAGAACAAGACTATGCAGATCCATCATTTTTTATAGAATGGATGACGTCGATAACTATACTGTAGTTAGTCTCACTTGATCGAGTGAGCCACACGGCACGTTTTACAGTTTCTTTAGGAATACTAGTACATGTACAATGTAATCCAACAATGCTTAATCCTCATATGAGCCATACAAAGATAGTGGGTCACGTGGGTATCTGAAATTGGATGTCCGATAGGGAATGGAATTGGTTTCAACGGAATGATGAAAATATCGGACAGGAAGTGGCTGGCCTGGGTGTTCTCAAGATATCGCTGGATATTAGCCATCCAGGAAATGAGCTCCAGCAGCCGCTTGATACATTGTGCCTGTTCACTCAACACATCAGAGCAAGAACTGATAATGAGACAGAATCAATAATGAGATTGGATCAACTTATAATACTGGCATTCCATGTATTTTTGCCTTTTTTTTCTCTTTCCCTCTCCTCTCTACCCCCCTCCCCCCCCCCCCTCTCTCTCTCTGTCTCTTTCTCTCTTTCTCTGCGTGTCTTTCTAACCGGGCAGGAGACTAATGAGGTAGTCATGTTACAACCATTCAACTCTGAACGATAAACCTCGTCAAACCAAAATTAACAAAAAAACAAAACAACAACATCAACAGTAACAGCATCAGTACAATGGTGGGGGGGGGGGGGGGCGCTGTGGCATAGTGGATAAGACTCTCGACTCCCAATCGGAGGACCCGAGTTCGATTCCCGCCCAGTGCTTACGTCCTTGGACAAGATGTTTTACCCACAATGTCCCTCTCGATCCAGGTGTATAAATGGGTACCTGGCAACGCTGGGGTAATAATAATGGTAGGGCCCTCTGGTAGAGCAGTGGCAACACTGAAGGGGCTATCCTGGATAAATAAGACCTTATTATTGTTATCATTATTATCATTATTATCATCATTATTATCATTATTATCATTATTATCATTATTATTATTATCATCGTCATTAAAAGTGTCGAGTTAACTCTCAATCTCCATCTCTTCATCACACCTTTTTCTTTTTGCACCACCGTCATGCTTTCAACTGATCCGAGGTGTCTGGATAGTGTCTGTCAAAAGAGGTAAAATATTTGAAGAGTTTTATTGCAAAATGAGTTAAGCGCCATTTTTAAACATTTCAAAGTAAGTCCATCATCAGATAGAGCAAAATTAAACCTTTCCAGTAATACCTCACTTGTGACATAACAAGGGATATTCTAGAAGTTATGATTTAAAGTATCCTGTATTTTTATCATTATTTTCTCTCTTTTTTTAGCAACTTTAATCACAAACTCAACTTAACAAGAATGGAGTTAGCTCGTTGTGAAAAAAAAAAAAAATCTTCATTTGTTGTTCCGGCAGTGACAAGTGTGGGCCTGAAGTCTGGTTTTCATGCATAGTGAACATTGTTGGATGATTAGTAGGTAGTATGCATCTTGAGCAGATAAAAAAAATGCTATCACTGCAGCATGCAGTACCTCCGTTTGATTAATACTTCACACAGTTGTCCATTCGATGTGTCATTGTATGTGTGTGTGAAAACTCAAGTAGGCCTACGTGATATTTTAGAGCAGAGCAATCTGAAGGGAAGAAAAAATATGCGCCATTGCCCCTCTGCCCCTCCCCCTTTCTCTCTTGATAATATTTGTTTTCTCGTGTGAGCTGTTCATTGTGGCTACGCTCCTAGGATCTGTCATGGAAATGATCGATTAAAATTCATCAACCAGCCATGTCACGCTGATACGGGTTACCCCGCTCGCTATCGTGCAGACATACGCCGTGTGGAAGACATGCGGAACATGCATGCCGTACAAAATATGTGACAGTATGTCCAGTCGTTAATGTTCGATATTTCAGCAAATCGTTTGCGCGTATTATAATTGTTTGTATTTGACAATGGATTACATCAGCATTGCATCAGAAATATCAAATGATCACATCAAGTTATATCAAACGCCAAAGCATACCCTCATCCAAAAAACTTATCTCCGAAGAGTATAGGCCAATATTGTAATGGCGCAATTTAATGATGATAACAATTATTAAAGTAAGAGTTGTATTTCTTAGTACATGTACATGATCGGACAGTGAGTGTCAGATATAAAAGACGGTTATTCATATTACCACTTGTTCCATTAAATTAATCTGCATACCGTAAGGAACTTGTTGTTAACATCTTTGTAGTCTAGAGAGAGAAAATATGTACATGTAGGTTAACATCATTACGCTGTCTTTACTTACTCAAAAATCAAAGGCTCACTGTTTTGCCATTGTCATTGAATGTATTTGATGTAAATCATACGTTTACTTGTATATAAAACAATTAAATAAATTCTCTCGCTCTCTTTTAGTGTAATAAATATGGCTATGAACAACGTCATACACATCCATATACCCTTTCACAACAACGCTGATATACATGTTTCAATCATATAGCCAAGAAAGAGTATATGCTATCTTTCATTCTTCGTAGTCCTCGGCAGTGGTTTCGGACGGAAAGTGTAACCTGACAGAAAACGTTGTGAAGTGAAATTTAGTAAACACACACACAAAAAAAAATACCTTATACACTACTGGCTCCGTGCACTTTGACCTACTGGAAGAAATGTAAGTCAAACTTAGATGTAACTGCATCAAATAATTATGTACTGAAGCCGCCATTTTGCCTGATAACTAAAACACGCAAGCCTATTATCGGCACCCTACACACACACACACACACACACACACACAAAATGGTTTGACACACGTTCTCATAAACAGTGATAAAGTATTTGAATTTTTATGTTGCGTACAAATTGATGTATACCACATGTTAATTACGAAGGTTGCACGCATGTGTATTAAAACACAAGCCCTTTTTATATGCCGTCTTATCTGTGTTGCAAAATAATAAGATTGTAGTGTTGCAGTACTAACCTGGCTAAATGAACAGCATGTTATATTAGCTATTATTAGGCCTAACTCTATTGAATTTCTCCTGATGTTCGATTTACTGATCAAATTTCGCTAAGCATCGCAGCAGATTCATAATACATGTACAGTCATACCGCACACGAGTCGATAGTGTCTACAGACAACATTGTTGCGCTTTCATACACAGTCCGACACATAGGACAACAGGAGTTTTTTTTTTCTACTTTGAGACGGCGTTAAGAGCTTTATTCAATGTGCGCTACTATAAGCTTGATTACAGATGTTTCATAACTCCTTCTTCTTCTTTTCCATTATAACTTAGAAGATATGCACAGTTCCTTCGCCTTGGTCATTGTTTGCCACTTCAGAACTTGTTCAGGTTGCAGATATCAATAAAGAGAGGAAAACAAATAGTTCCCATACAAATGAAAAACAGAATTTGAAATCGCACACCCTTAGAAAAAAGGAAATCGGTGACTGCGATCACTGTTTTCGCCAGAGCTCTAAAGACATAAAATGAGTAAGATGACAATGATAACATGATGCAACAGCGGGGGCTCATATATCTTGTGTTTCTTTCGCCCTTGAAAATGATCGCAACATCGTTAGCAATACATTTGCAGGTGAACCGTCAGTGTTAATGGCAAGCGGATGCACACAGGTTACGAATACTGTCCGGAAGCGGGTCTATGTTCTGGCGAATGATATTACCACTGATTATCCTGTAACTCTCTCAATGGTTCATACATTAAATTCCAACATGGTACCTTCTCATCGAAAATTCAGTCAATTTTCTCCTATTTCGCCTCTCCTATGAAAACTCACCACTGCTGAACTATAACAACTCTAGAGGATTTGATGAGGGGATAGAATGGGTCCTTCTTTCTTTATGACTTCGCCCTTTTCATTTTTGCCTACATCCAATACAACAGGTACAGCGGGGTTGAAAGGTACAATAATTCAAAATGGGTAACTTTTGCAAACCGCTGCTCAGTGACCGTAAAAGAAGTGGTCGGTTATCACTTAGCTCACAAGATGAAATTTGTAAAAGGTTTTTATGGCCGAACCTCATCTGAGCATTACTGGTACATCCTCTTTCCTTATGTTAAGCCAACCAGCTCTATGGAGTGGTTAATTTGAAACAGACATCATTTAAATCAAAAATAAGATATATACATCTTTAGTATAAGTCTTTTGCCATGCAATGTATGAAAAAAATTTGCATGTTGTCTGTTTAAGTGACTTGAGGTAGTTTTCCTTCACTGCATGATTGAATATGAATTTGGCATTCTACAGTTTATCAATATCAAATTAGAAGAAGAATGTATGTAGTAAACAGCACCAAAAAACAAACAAACAAACAAACAAACAAAAAACAAAAAACAAAACACACACACACACACACACACAACATACAAACGAGTAACAAACAAGACAGATCGTGTTGAGTTGTGATTATGTGACTAACACACAATGACAGATGAGGCTCAGTTTAGGAGCATTATTTAGTTAACTATAATTTGCTTTCTCTTGTCCCTTCATGAAGTGCGTCAAGGAGAAAATTAATTTTCTCAGGGATGTCTTCGCTTTAATGAGATTCCCAGCCATCTGTGTAAAAGATTATGCATTAACCACCGCCATATGATGTAGCTAGTCATATTGCGTCTCATATTCTTGCCCATTACAGGATAATTACGTAATATTCACCTTCACGTCAAGCCCGCTTAGCGGCTTCGGTAAGAAACGGGTAAACATGTCGGAAGACATTGAAGCAAAACCACATCTCCTCGCTTCAGAGATTATGATTTTGTTTACAAAATATCAGGTGGCTGAATGTTTTAGATTAGAGGTGGAATATTGTGTTAGAATGGTTGCTAGGCGATTGTGGTTGACACCAGGGTCATTGACATATTCCCCAGCCGCTAATCGTTCTAGCAGACGATGGCAATCTCTTTTCCCTTAGAGACCGTTTCTTGTCCTCAGCGACACCTCGCACTTCTTGGTAATAAATTCCATACGTCTATAAGCATGCTTAGGTTTGTAAACTAGATTAAACTTTTCACACGCTACCTGCTCTCTCCCTCTCTCGCTCTTCAAGCCCCCCCCCCCTCTCTCTTTCACACTCACGATCTACCTTCATAATATACATACATAACACATGGTATACTTGGATACACATGCACACACACACACACAAACACACACACACACACACACACACATGCAAAAATACACATACGCAAGGACACACACGAATATCATATACATATTAATAGAGACATAGTTCATCGATTGATTAATTCGATGATAAATACAAATATATTTTACTCTTTCGTTTTTACTTAGGTCGCACGAGGTTCGGGATGATTAAACTCCTATGTAGTAGATCATGATGTTTTGTACCGCAAACCCTCGAGTTTGTAGAAGAATTCGACCACGTCCTCCCTGGTGTTTATTTGACTACATCGTATTTCCACACTATACAAGAATAAAATAATGATGGTTGAAAGTGCGAGATATCAACTTGCATTTGTCGAGTTCCTCACTTCACATCTCCCTATCAGTAAAATTCAAAACGTTGCGGAGCTAGCATCGTATAGCCATTCCTTCAATTAACATATTTCATGACCTTGCATTCTGAATAGGGCCGTACTGGGGAAAATGATTATTAAAATACAAACACATCTGAAATGGAATGCTAGAAAAGAAATAAGGCATTGTCTGGTCAAGTGAAACTATATATTACGATCGCCAACTCCGCGCGATTTCTAAATCTCCACGTCAGCCTGCCGCTCTGTCCACATCAGACGTAGACAGTCAACGGACCCAACATGGCGTAATCTGAATGCCCTATCAACTCTCGTCATGATGATTTATTCGATGGATGTATTGGTCACTCCAACGCACAATGTTTATACAGTACTTTATGGGGTCACAATCAACCATAAATTTTCTCGTACGTTTTCCTTGGTTTTTCTTCCTTGTTAGATGTACTCATCATATTAAGACAGCGTGCCTTCAAATCATATCTCTCCTTAAAATGTCAACACTTTTCCCCTAGGAGATAATGCATTGTCGCAACCCACTCGTCAAATAATTTTATTTATTTATTTTTTTTTTGGGGGGGGGGTCTAAAGAGACAAGAGGAGCCATAGAAGACAGGCAACATTTGGGATAAAAATGTCAGGCTAATAATACTTCTGCTTGTTCAAACGTGAATTGCAATCATATTTTTATTTTGATTAATTTGACTCGTTATTATTTCATCGGTTACTGTTTTCCACGAAAAAAACAACTTATCGCAATATTTCGTCATTTATTGATAATAATGAAACGGAGGAAAAAAGCAAAACAGTTGCACAAACACAAACACAAACACGAATCCAAGTGTATTATCAATCAAAAGAAGAACAAAATTATCATTTATCTTATCGCAGAGAGACTTAGCCTTCTGACAAGACGGGTAAACAAGTCGATTGTTGTTCTATCCTAGGTATCCTTATTTCTGACAATGCCTTCATCTGACCCTTTAACTAGAGCTCCTACGCACGAGCCACCGACATCGCCAGCTTTAAGCCTCTCATGTCCACTGCTTTAAAATATGCCACTGACATCTCATGCCGTCCAGATCCTGGCGGTGCTAGCAGAGTTAAGCTGCAGGTGGGCAGCTTCGCTGGAGTCAGCGAGACGATCGGAACTCTTTCGGTCAACTGACCCGTCACCTTCTCCACGATTATGATTGCCGGCACTTCAGCGTAGCTGTGGCCGTCACGCATATATTTTGTCCCGCTCATGCTTTATCCACCACACTGGCCTAATGAGCCCAGAGGCTGTCTGGCGCGTTGGCCAGAGTGAATCGACAGCTTCGTGAATTATGCCAAACGTGTCAGCATGGGAGAGTTACAATACTCGACTGTGCCTGTCACAGAGAGAGAGAAGGAGAGAGAGGGGGAGGGGGGGGAGGGGGGGGGGGAAGAATATATCTTAAACTGTGACCAGAACTACTCTTTGGTCTTCTGTAGGCTATGTACGTATCTGGCTATCTATCTATTCATTTGTGTTTCTATACATATCGATTTATATTTATCTATCGTTCTACCTCTCCACACCTAATCAAATATGACCGTTGAGTGCGCTGCGAACTTTTAATAGTTTATTCTTTTAATCATCCATGCCTTTATCAATCTTGTAATCTAATTACTTGATATTCTGTTTGTCTTTGAATCTGAGTGGCTTAACGCGATATAATTGTTACACCAAGCTAGGCAAGGCTTGCATGCTGTATGGACCATCGGAATGGAATCCTCAAAAGCGAGCATAGGTTGTAAAGATACCTTCCGCTTTTGTTATTGTTGTAGGTGAACAGAAAAGAAATATGATCCGGGAGCAAGCCAGACGCTATACTTTGTTCAATGTATAACCGAATGTGCTTCTCCCTCTCCGGGTAATAGTGCCATTAACGATCCGCATATCCGACAAATGGGTTGATTCGATCACAGTCGATGGGAGCGAGTCGGGGGCGATATGGGTTTGTGGATGTTTGTTGTCGAGCCCGTCTGACACGATGAATCGATAACCCAGACGATGTTGTCTGCTCCTTTGCGATAGTCTGATATCGACCGATATGTGATCGTCATATCATTCTCAATGATGGCACCGGCGATATTATCTCAAATCTCGACTTATATTAGCGATTCTTCCGATTATTGTCTTCTGAGCTTATCTTAGTCTGTGTTGTTTGAAGCAATGTTTCAAGAGAAGTTGCTTAGTATCAAGATCTTAGGTTTTCATCATTATGATTATGATTATTACGATTATGGTTATTGTTATTATTATTATTATTATTATTATTATTATTATTATTATTATTATTATTATTATTATCATTATTATTGTTATCATTGACAGCAATGATGATAATGACGATGATGAAAATGACATTGTACTTGCATGTGTTAGTCTGTGTGTCGTCTGCTGCTGCCAAATATACAATCTTTTTCAAGATAGCATCTATACTTCCTGATGCACGTGGCTTGTGTGATTGTAGGTACGACTGTGAGTTCTTTTTTCATAACTCTTCTGGAAATCGATGTTTTGTTTGCCATGCAGCAGTATAGTTTTACCCTTCGAGAGTAAAATTGTCTATTAAACTCTGAGAACGTTTGTTCGTCTCGTTGACTTAATGAATATACCTGTTGATATATTGCCCCCGACGACAAGAAACATGTCTATACTCTATAACACAAGATGCATTCATGCCTTCACTACCCGTCATTCTATGGCGCATAATGCATGACAGCGTGGTCTGTTGATTGCCCGCAAACTATCTTCTGTCAGCACGACAATCCAATACCGTCCAGAAAATGTTTTCCTCCATTAACCGGCTCTCCCCGCCAGTTTATGTGGCGATGAGCAATGCAGTTAGTGAAAGGGTAGAAGTCGCTAAGGGCTCCTATATACAAGTCTGACATGCCCAGGAGGAATCTTTAATGAGATAATGTGTCTATTCCCCAAGCACCAGTGCACTGGTGACGAGAGTAGACGGGAAAGATGCTGATTGAATACATCAACCTGCAAGAAGAGCTGAACCTTATAGTTTATTCCACTGAAATTTCATTTGTCATTCTTTGCATTTAGGGCATCATCCAATTCGAATATTTCCTCATTAATTTATTTATTCATTTTCTTTTAGGGGTAAAATCACAATTTGTTGCTTCGATATCAATGACACACCATCATGCCACCAAATTTTGTTCTGTCCATCTTCTTCCTCTCCCCCCCCCCCCCCCCTCTCTCTCTCTCTCATCTCTCTTAACTCTGTCTTACAATCTGGAGAACCACTCACGCCACTCTTTTGGTGGGATATGATCTCGAAGGTGACTTTTTTTTTGCTCATCTATCAATGTTTGTAGTATATCGCTAATTGGTTTCCACCATCTAATTGGCCTCCACAATATTTCTCTTCAATTTCTAAAAACACAATTGACTCGGGTAGCATTCACTTACAAAATTCTATCTGCATCCTGATTATTAAAGGGATAGAGTTGTTAGGGACAATGAAACAACATATTTATCTTTTCCTATTCATGCCTTTTTTTTCTTTTCTTTTTTTTGTGTGCAAACTATGCCAACCCAATCGTACGCTTTGCAGTGATGTGTGAATATCACGAGCCTGCAGCGGAAAATAATACACGGTATAATCTCGTTTTCGAAGCAGCAAACATCGAACAGAGTTCAACCGCATCTGAAAAAAGAGCATTAGATGAACTGCCCTGGAGTCCATTAACGAAAGAATCTGAGAAATTATTAACAAATATACGCAGAGTTAATTAGCCTGCCCATGAATGAACAAAATAACAAAGAAAACTCCCACTGAGTATAGGTATATATAGGCCTGCATGTATATACGTCCGGTATACATTTAACCATAAGCTTCCGAATAAAATAATGTTCACGGTGTTTCCACAAATATCATTCAGTATCATCTCTCTCATATATGACTTCTAATCGGTTTATCTAAAAGGAGAGTGAAAGATTTCTTTTGCGAATTATGGAGTGGCTGCATCACTATTTTGTTGTGTAATACTATTCTTTTGGCATCCATGATATAAACTACAAGGTCTTGTGAAGTCATCAGTAGTGCTTACTCACAAGTTGACTAGTAATAATGCCTTTTGAGATGATCCTGGAATGATAATAATAGCTGCATTCTTAAAGCCAGTAAAAAGAACCTGGAAGATGATCATTTGACATTAACCTGGGGGGGGGGGGGAAAGTGTTGGTTAAAGGAAAGAAGGAGTCCTGTCGGCTTGAAGCTAATAGCACCCTTTAAGGGAAAGAATTGGTTTGTTGTCTTCGTCTGTGAAATAATGCTCGCGTTGCTCTTGAACAGCAGTCGGCAGATGTCGTTGTTGTTGCTGCTGCTGTTGATTTTGTTGAACTGCATGTGCGGTCGTCTGTGTGTTTGTGAGTTGTGTGTTCACGTGCGTCTCAACAGCCGAATGCCAAATACAATTTTTCGAATGCCAAATACAATTTTCGAGTCAGATTTTCAAGGGCGCGCCTCCATAATACAGAATGCAATTATTGCCGAGGAGATGCTGGAGAAATTGCGCGGGCAGGGAAGAGACCATTCCCGTGCAGCAGGCGTCAGCCTCCCGCCCCGCCATTCCTGGTCCTTGACATGATTGCCAATGATGTTTCTCCGTCTCGGAGAAGTGAGCCTCGATCGGCTCGAAATGGACGTGAATTAGAACTGGATCTTCGTCTTCCTTTACTCTCCTGCGCTCTCCCTTCGGTCGGGCTTTGTTGGAGAGAATGAGGCAAATTTCCATTTGATCACAAAATTGATGTCACAAAGACCTCACAGATGGCGGGATGTGTGTTATGGCTTCTAGAATGAGAGAGTCGAAAATGAATTCTGCGCGAGGGGCGCGATAAATTAGAACGGACAAAGACCCTTCTGCTTTGCCGGGTAAAGCTCTTTACTTCCTCTGCAAGCTCCTGGAATGTTTACTCATCAACTGAAAGAATAGAAACACCGATACATCCTCATCAACGAACTAAACTTTTCGCTTGTCTGGAAAGTCGCTGACGTATTAAACTCCCAAACCATATACCGTATTAATTTCGCCTGCGACAGGGACTTTCTTTGTTTTCGCGTTGTGACTTGCATGCTTTTCGTGTGATTTTTCCGACATCAGGAGACTTTACATACAATAAACACAGTTCCTGTAGGTTGTGTGTTGATAAACTACTGATCTTGATAGACTAAACGTTTCGGAAAAGACTAGACACATAAATCAAAATTTACTTTTGTTTGAAGAAATTAAATTGTGAATTAGAAGCCAGCACCAAGTACCCTCGCGCAAGATCACATATTCATGAAATTTGATGTCTGAAGGTAATTAGTAAATCTGAAGGAATACTTGACGGGCATGAAATAGACAGACAGACACACACGCACACACCTCGGCTATAATTATCTCCATCTCGTCTTAGCAGAAATGGACACCTGCAAAAAAAAAAATCGACGCTATTACACAGTGGACTGCTAGATAATGCAAAACGTCATCATAGTACGATGGAATGGTGAAAACTATCTTAATATTCGTGATTTCAAAAGGGTTTTGAAAATACATTATGGATAAAAGTGTTTGGCATGTTCGAGGTGACATCCATACTCCATATTCAAGTTGTATTCGAAAATTATAAGACAATCAATTAAACGGAAAGGTAGATTTTTTTTTGGGGGGGGGGGGAATTAGACCTTGAATTTAAAAAAAAGTGTATTATCATTTTCGAGAAATACTGATATTAGCAACCACAATAATAAGGTTTAGTACATAAATATGAATTATATTTCATGCGTAATTACTACACATTTAAATCAACCATTTTTTTTCTGCAGTACGGTCCATTTTTAAGACATGCATGGTTTCCACTTTTTGTATATATATATATGAATGATATAATTTCATTGCAGTAAAAGTGTAAAAGTGTGAAAGAACTGAATTAGAATTAAAGCCTCGTTCGTGACTTTACTTGGTATATTACGCTGCTTTGCTCTCATTTAATTTTATTGAACACCAATCTTATTTTCCCAGCTTAATACAAAACTCTCTCTCTCTCTCTTCTTTTTTTTTTGGGGGGGGGGGGGGGGGGGGGGAGGAGTCAACTCTTGCATACATGTTTATGTTTTCCTGTTGTCGGGTCTTCGGTTTGTTCATGTTACCGAATCCATTACTTTTTCCTTTGGCCTCCGAGATAGAATGTAAATCCATGCAAACCTCAAATTTGTCTCGTCTTCGAGCTTTTTACTCAATACAAGACTGATGTGGCTTTGGTGTTTGTTTGTCCTTTATATCTGTGTCAAGAAGGCAACGAGTAAAACAAGAAAACATCTTCGAGGGAGAATTCAGATCTGGATATTTTACCCGGACTCGATAAAAACCACCAATTATACGGGAATCATGAACCTTTTGTGCTCTTGCTTGTGGACAGAGCCGGCGAGAGAATTTCAATTTCAAATGAGATTTCGAGGCGAAGCAAATTCTCTTGAATCATAATCGTCCTCGTTGTGTTGTATGTTTAGTTTTTCTCTCATTGCTCTTTGAAGTGGGCATCTGCAGTGACATTTAGAGGAATCGTAAACATAACATCGTGCATGGCAAGGCGGGCTGTGAGCTTGGAGGCCCGTTCTTACGGAGAGCGCCGGCGGCTAAAATTACGACCGAATAGAGTCACCATACGCATCGGAGACCGGGAAAGCCACGCTTACAAGGGTTTCCGGGATCTCAACCATGGAACGCAGTCAACTTCAGTGTCCCCATTTTACAACATCCTCCTTTCTCTCTCCACTTTCTTTCTTTCTTTTCTTTCTTTTATTTTACTTCTTATCATTACATGTGACATCAGTTCACACACAGCTCAAAGGTGATTGGATCTCCGTTGAGATCAAGTACACATGTATTAAATATGTATATATGTATAATAAATGTATATATATATCCATCAATATAAGATATCTATCTATCTATCTATCTCTCTCTATATATATATATATATTATACGAATAATTTATGAGTTGTGAGTGCATAGGGCACGAATATCGCACGAGGCGCGAGATAAGCCACTGGTCTATTCAACAAGGCGCGTAGCGCCGCGTTGAATAGACCAGTGGCGAATCTCGCGCCGAGTGCGGTATTACGTGCCCCAATGCACGAACAAAATCATAAATTATTCGTTTTATACAACACCTTGTCCACAATCACAGTACGGTACTAAATTAGTGACCGCCAACTCAGGAAGGCCCAAAAATAAATGTAACAATTAGGCAGAGAATTGTAAACCACCCTGTGTACTGCTTTCAAACAGTCGTCATGATTCGACCACACAGTCACAGGAATCACAAACTCCGCAGGGTCTGATACCCATTCTACGCTAACGTTAGATCGAGTTAGGCCTGAAACTGTTAGGCCGATCTGAGATGTCGATAGATCTAGTAGTAGGTCTAGACTTTGTCTATTTCCGAAAATGATTTTGCATAAAAACACAGAAAAATAATCAAATTACGGTTTCTCAACTTGAAATGAAGTCTTGATTTTGGGATCACTGTGGTCCACGTACGTAGCAGATCAGAGTCAAAAGTAAAAACACAGCAGTATGTATAAAGGCCGCAATACATGCAACTAGCTAGCTAGGTAAAGTAGCTGCGCGTACACGTTAACGGTGGTCTGTGAGACTTACCGGCAGCGCAGCGCAGCCGGCCAGCACGTACAATGTACAAGTTTAATTGCTTGCGCTTTGCAACGGGTGAGAGCAACATATACACAGAACTCTGTGGTGAGCGGCCATGCAATAGTAGCCCCCTGCGAAGCCGTGCTATAGTACCTTCGAGCCGTGCTATAGGCCCATGCCAGGGGCCTATTGTATGGCTGTCACTCTCAATGAGTTTGATAGGTATTTTCTATTGAATGTCATGTGACATGTTCTTGGCCAATCACAATTCGACATCATTCTGAGGTGTTGTATAAATATATATATATGTATGTATATATATATTTATGTAGGCCCTAGATATATATTGCATATATATATGTGTGTGTATATATAATATATATATATATACATACATATATAAATATATGTATATATATATATATATATATATATATATATATATATATATAATACATATGGGTGTGTGTGTTGATATATCTATGAATATAATCATCATTCCTCTCTGTCTTTGTCATGGTTATCATTATCACTCCATTTCTTTCTTCTAGGTCTGCGAGCTTTTTAAACTTCATACATACACATACATATGCACACACAAACACACACACACACACACACACACACACACATACACGCTTTAACATTATCACATAAGTAAAATATTCTAATCTGCATAAATTTACTTACTAGTATTTTCTGTTATGAATACGACATTTATTTTTCACTTCTGTAGCTGATCATGCTAAGATCATGTAGTCCGAGGCGACCATCAGAGCGTGGAGTGTGGATAAAAATAGCTCCTTGATTATCCGTGGAAGAGCTACGTTTTACAGCCATCAAAATCATAACGGTGTTCATCTCTGGTATACCTCTCAAACTGCCTCTTTTTTTTCTCTTCGAGAGGCAAGTATTAATGTGCATCAAGAGACGAGAGAGATAGAGAGGGGAGGATGAGAAAGAGAATAGGGGGAGAGGGAGGAGACACGGAAAAAAAAACAACAACTGAGAATACCTTGAGATAAACAGGAGAGAGAACGAAGGAGGGAGACAGAGAGATTGAAAATGTGATAGAGTGACGATCAACTTAAGAACTCACGTACATTAGTTGAATTTCTATATATACTTCAATTCCTTGATTTCTTTATTCAGTGTATGGTCTTCTCATTTTGCAGAAAACGATCCCTCCCGAGATTCGCATCACTTACTACTGACTAAGTAGGGGTTTTCCTTTTTGTTTCGCATTGCATAGCCAAATATATCAGCACGACCCCACCTGAATATCTAACTGATGTGAGAAGGATTTCTCTGTCCAAGACTCTCTCTCCTCCACCAACATCCTTCCGAAAGACAAATGAAGACTGAGGGGGGGGGGGGGGGACAAAATAATCACAACTTTTGGCATCCGTCCACGTTGGTGTATTCTCCTTTTTGTTTGATTAGTGTGGACTGATCATTCCAGATTGATTAGTCCGACATTCGACGATATCTGTCGTCTCACGGAACGCAAAGAATGGTTTGATGATGAACGTTGTTTCTACTCATGACAGCGTGGCTCTCACCTAAAGTTACTCAACGACTCAGCAGATAACTACTATGAGGATTATGATACTTTATAGTGTACACGATATACACGCTTGTGCACGTGTATGTTTTCTTCTTTTTTATACTCAGAATGTATCACTGATGATTCAAGGCAAAAGGTTTAGCCTCGAGAAAGTGCCTCAGGTGGCGATATTCTTTCGGCAATATAATGTTAGTTTTCGCCTCGTTAAGCTAACAAGCGAAGAGTATAATTATACACAAAGGCACTCCCGTACCCCACTTTTCCCATTCGAGCACATAATAACTGACATAATGCGATGACGCACTAACACTCACTCGTGTACACATAACAAAGCAAGTGGTGGAATGTGAATGTCCTTTTCATAAGCGATGTACTGAAAGGAAAATGGATATAAAAATAATGAATAGACAGGTATATAGGAAGAAAAATAGAAGGATGAAAAGATAAGTAAAAAACAGATAGGAAGATAGACAGATATATTAGTAGGTGATACCACAGGAGAATTGTGAACATAAGAAGGAAATGAACTGATGGAACCAGTCAATTTCAAGACAATCATCCTAAAGAAAGAATATTTGACAGATAATTCTCTTGACATCAACATGTCACTTGAAAACGGCCAGAATCTAAATGATGTGTATTTATTTCCCTTGAGATGAAAAAAATTGTGATAGCTGGCTTGTAAAGACCAGTTACCTCAGAGATAAAATACCGGCGCACAATCCTTAGCCTTTAATATTGTCAAAATGAGACATGCTGTAGACGGAACCAGTAGGGTGGTTGTGACGTAGTTGTCGGGAAGAACTGATTTCTTAGGCAAATTGTCTGGATGACATCTACTTTAGACTCTGACTTTGTGAATCGTGTGATCCAGGCGGGTTTCCAGAACCATGCACAGTGGTTGACATCACCCAATATGGGTCTACATTAACATAATGTGGCCCCGTAGGATAGGGAGGGCAAATACCAGGGGAAAGACGGGGAAGGGGGTACATATCATCCTATTAGGTCGCGGTGTCCGCTATGTACAATCATCAATCATCCACTTTGATGATAATTGCTCTGCCTTTAATCGAAGCCGTCGCCTCAAGACTGCGTGAACAACCGTCGACCGCTCTCTTTTCATCTCAGCCGTAATACGTGTGTGGGCACGGCATTCTCCGACCGCACATCAGCATAGGCTCTACGGTCAAGTATACTGAGGTACAGCATGTTTTCTTCTTTGGTTTACTCATACTCCTCTTTATGATTGACACGCAGAGCGGTTATTGTTCAAAGTGTCATTTTCATGGATTTCGATCCTCATACTACAGTGTACTATATTTTCTTTCATTTCGTCAGGAAAAGACAAAAAATTGCAAGTACATATACGTAAAAAGAATTGTCTGGCTTTATTAGGTGAGAACAATAAAATCTGAAGATAGGTTCAAACATAACTATAGATGTGGTAGTGATGACAAAGGTCGGTGTGTGTGTGTGTGTGTGTGTGTGTGTGTATGTGTGTGTGTGTGTGTGTGCGCGCGTGTGTGTGTATGTGATTTCCTCCATGGGTGTTACAAACACTACAAAACATTTCAAATAGTAATCAGTGTTATATGAGTATGCTACTCGAAAGATAGCTCACACGAGGAAGAAGTTTTCATAATTGAGATTTTTGTAACATCTCATCCACTTTTATCGGCTGGAATGTCGAATATTCTCACCAAATTTCTTGCATGTAAGATTCCAGAGAACAACGCGGCGAATATCAAGACAGGAAATATTGCAAATTTTCTTTTTTTTAAGGTGGTAAAGAATTTCTTTGGGCATTATCGTTGTTTCCCAAGGAAATAGGAGACATCATTATGACAGTATTGTTATCTTATTGTTATTACACGATAGATTTTTATCCTTTTAAAATGATTGGGTCTAATAAGAAGTTACAGGGTGGATTTGAACATTACTATATAGGGGATCCTTTATGCCTTTGCGAAGCATTCTGTTCTTAGATTCTCTGCTGCTTTCATTGATATTTAAAGTCTAACTTAAAGTATAGAGCAAAAGACCTACGACATTTAATGAAATTATTCCTAACCAGAGGTCTTATCAATATTGAATATTAATTCAAACGAGGTTTTGAGTGTAAATCACGAAACTGAAGTAACGGAAACGTTTGCTGTAGGGACATTCTTGCGACAAATTGTTTCACTCGCTACCGTAATTCAGCCTACATATTATTTAGTGTGACACCGCGAACCTTTCAAGCGGATAGTCTGAGAGCTGGCTGCTGGTCAATTTACCCCATCAAGCCCAAAAGGTTTGACCCCTCAGAGTTGCTGGGGCCACCCTCCTCATTTAAAAAATGCGCGTCAGCCTGGTCCCTGAGGGCGGGTTGGGTCCCCAGGGACCCCCCCCCCCCGAAAAGGCCCTCCGACGGGTGTAATTTACCCCATGGAGCCCATGGACCAAACTTGGCCTAAATGAATGTCCTATGGGTGTACATAATCAAGACATAAAAACTGACAAAATATCTGGTCGGGAAAGGGGTTGCCAGACCGCTTAGGCAAAAAAAAAAAAAAAGAAAGAAAAGAAAAATGTTATTTTGGCGTAACATGAGATTTTCAAATAGGGTCGGGCGGGCAGATTTTTTTTTCTTTTTTTTTTTTGGCTACCTGTATTTTACGTGTAAAACTCATATTTAACAAAACCCCATTCAATAGAGAGGGTCTGTTGCATCCAAAGTTTGTTATATCACCGGTTTAAAAGCAATAAATATTAAAAGAGAATCATATTTTGGACATGGAAAAACACCCTGGCCCCCCACTTGAACCCATAGGAGACCGCATGCGTGTTCCCATTTTCAACGTCTATCTACGGAAGATTTGTCCCTAGAAATTTATGAAGTAGGGGGGGGGGAGTTTTTTAGTCTTTTCCTTAGATAGGGGTGTCCATTGAAAATTCTTGCGTAGATGGGGGGGGGGGGAGGATGGGGGGTCTGTTGAAAACTCTTCCGTAGATAGGGGGTCAGAGCCCCCCCCCCCCCAAAAAAAAAAAAAATAATAATAATGATAAAATCAAATCAAGTCAAATCAAATCAAATCAAATCAAATCAATGCTATATGTTATATATTGTATTTAGCAAGTTGTCCAGGTAACAAGATTGTTGTATAACAAAATGATATATAAATTTACAATTCTAGCTGTGCTCAGACTATAGACGAATTCCACAATTGTTAATGATTCGCACGTACATAACCATCAATTACCATCCTATTTACTCCTATATATGAAATTGGCATGAAGGCTTACTAGTAATTCAAAAGGAATACACCTATGTACAATGTACAACATGACAACGTCATCGATAAGTGCGTATTAAGGTATGTAAAATCATCTCAAATTGTTTAAAAATAATTTAAAGAGAAAGACCTAAAATTGAACTAAGCACAAGACAGTACCTGGATTACGTTATGAGGGATATCTTCGGTGGCATCCGCACCAAATTAGAACTATATTGCCATGATCATTGAATAGATATGAAGTAAGTAAAAAAAAACACACAAATGAAAATGTCCTATACAAGATAATGGCGACTGGTAGACCTCCGCCATATTGTTCTCTTAACAGGTCTGGAGTACATGGTACGTCTTTCCAATGTTACACGACAGTTTCCCATACTTGGTAGAAAAAAATAGGCGTGTTTGTCACAAAATTTAATGCGTCGAGTGTTTACTTTCCTTAAACTAGATGTGAATGGATGGAATTTTATTGTTAAAGACTTGCAAACTGAGCAAGTATTAAGGAATTTGAGCATTTTCACTTTGACTAATCTATTTTTATGACAATTCAAATACTTTGAGCGGTCATTTTAAAGATATGGGGAAAATCCTGTCATGTTAGTATTTCACTTGACCTTTGATCATCATATAGCCAAAATCTTTCCGTACGTGTCATTAGTGGAGTGATGGTGGCATGGAAATACTGTGTGTGTTTTTTTTTTAATGCATTGGGTAATCCCCAAGGTATGGTGGAACTGTGTAATAATATTTCAACAATAGATCACACCTGTAGATAGTAGAATTTCAACATTTTCCTAACATTGATCCTTTGACCTGTAAAATGAATCTCGCCTGAAACAGAAACGAGTTGTTACTCGATGACCAGTTTTCTGGTCGCACTCTGATTTCCCACTTTTTCCTTCCTTTTGGATCTGCTTTCTCGTCGCACTCCGATTTCCCACTTTTTCCTTCCTTTTATTTTGGATCTGTCGGAAAGCGGTGTGCCATTACACATGCTGCGCAGGAAGGCATGACGAATCTTCAGTTTATCGCGGTAAGATAATAATATCAAAATATATTTCGTGTATACCTTCTACAGTGTACTTCAATAAAGTAGACAACGGCAATGACAATTATTATTCCCCACTGCACCGTGACTAATATTGGGGACGTCCTAAAGGCAAGCAATATTAGCGCGTAGCTGCGCGAAGTGAACAATGGGCACTGCGTGTGACCTATGCTCGCGCCCGCGTAATTGACTTTGGTATAGACATGGCGCCTGTAGATCATGGGACCAGCTTTTGACCAATCACAGGTTTCAAATCTCATAAGCCGAAAACCGAGTTGGCCAGACTCTCTTTATATACGGCACTGAGTTTCTGTAGATAGGGGGGTCATTTTCTGAATAGGGAACAAGTTAGTATAGGCATCCACCCAAAATAGGAGGGTGGGGAGGGGGGTGAAATTCGCGAAGGTGGTTTTGGTTTAAGCCATGGGGTGGTTTAAATTTGAGATGCGTTCATTGGACCACTTTTGAAATATGCGCTAAATCAAGCGCGTATTTTCAAAGTGGTCCAGTGAACTCGCCTCCAACTTAAACCACTCTATGGCTGAACCATGGTCTAAAATGAAAGCACCTTCGAGAATTCCACCCAATGTTGTGACAGGCATTTGTTCTTTCAAAGTTTTTGTTACGACAAGGTTTTACTGTATTCACATGGAGAAATATAGAGTGAAATAAAACATCATAGAAACATTATATACTTTGTCGCCGTGTTTACTCTAGGAGTCCAATTTGTATATCAGGATGGTCAGGGGATCAAATATCGCCCGGGACCTAACTTTGCGCAGTTAAATTTAAAAGTACTCTGAGGTGAAATATGACGTCACTTTAAATGCAAAGTCAGTGGAATTGCGTGATAGTTGATCCCCTGTTCGGACTAGGATGAATGGTCAGTGTCTTCTCCAACAAGTACTCTACTTTAGGACGATAAAACACAGCGAACATACTGGAGTCTGCTCAGAGTGTAGAAGTTGTGGGATATCTGTGCGCGCACATGAAGTTGATCGTTCCTTTGATTACGTCATATTATTCAGAAGTAATAGCTGCCTCATAGGCCAACTCATTTAAATAATACTGTTTCATATATATATATATATATATATATATATATATATATACATATATATATATATATCTTGAGTTTATTGATTAATTTGAAAAGGTTGATTCTTAGGTTGATTCTTTTTTTCTCTCCTCGTTATTATTTTCTTTTCTCCTATTTCATGTTTATTCATGGTTGAGTTTATTTGAAAAGTTTCCTATCGAGTGCAATTTCTTCACGTTTCTTTCTGAGAATGGAGAGCGCCCTATGAAAACACTTTACGCTTAATCAATGGCAAAAGTGAAACGTGTTCAGAATTTGGCCTCCAAAACTGTACAATGCACCCATTGCTTGGATTTAATCACTTCCAGTAGTAGGGAAATTGTGACTACACGTGCCATGCATATACCTTGTCTTGCTGTTGGTCTTTCAAACTTTAATTTCGGCCTTCAAATCAATATAAAACAATTTTCGATTAGATAACATGCAATTTCAATAATAAAATATCATTGACAAACGTAGGAAAGCTCTTTTTTATGCATTGACTGTTTTGAGGTCACCGGAAGTCAAAGCTGGACCGGAAGATAGGTGCTCAATGTAGACAGGCGCGCTTCCTATGAATACTTAAGAGCGAGGATCGTAATGTAAGCGTATAAAGTCAAATTATTATGGGATGCAGCAGACGAGTCAACAACCGAAGCGAGCTTCCTTCAGTATAGATATGCTAGAATTTGTCATGCCATACTGTTTTCAGGGCTGGTGTTTTTATTCCACATGAGTGAAATACAAATAGACTGTTTTCAGCCATATTTGACCCCGTTAAATCTCCCATGCGGAGAAAATGGTGAGGGTTCTTTTTTTTTTCATAATGTATTACTCCTATTTTCGTACATTAAACCGCCACAGATTGTAGCTTGTCAAAATGTTAACGTGATATCAAATTTCGTAGTCAGAGTGGTTTCAAGGGAAGATTTTAACTATGCTGACACTGAAATAAAGGGGTTACGTGCAGCTGCGGTGGAACACAACCCGAAAAGATTCCCGTGAGTCGCAAGCCATCGTCGTATTTGTTTACCAGAATGCCATCCAGTATGAATGTTAACCATCTTTAGATCAGGCATTAAGGCACGATTGAGACAGGACATAAATTCCTTATTCCAAGGGGGAAAGTATCTTCTACCTCGTCCTTTAATAATGTACCCATGTTTATCTCGTAGGGGCCCTGCCTTTATTGTACGTAATGGCCTGATTTTAGTAGAGAAGGCAACAATAAAGATGTGTGAACCCAAGGGGAGGGGGGTCCACGGGTCACCAAATACGATATGAGATTTCGTGTCATTTCGACCATAATTGCGCCACTCTGTCCGAAAGATACCCTTTCGATAAACACGCAAAGATTGTATTTATATCTGGACCGGATCAATCTCCCACCACGGACTCCCCCAACACGTAAACACACGTAAAGGGACCGAGGTATAAACATATATACGGTGAAGCGATGCTCGAAGATAAACACGAGATTCGGGTTCCAAGATCGTCTGCAAACGCCTTAAGTCGTTATTGTGCCGCGGAGTCTCGTCATATTCTTGCTACCTTGGTAGCTAATCATCCCGAACGGTATCATGCACATATGGTCCATAATGTAGCAAATACCCCACATCATCGTCTCCACTGAGTAAGGGATCTGGCAAGTAGTTTACAGTACCTGATGAGTACGTTTGCACGCTAGTTCATATTTCATGCCTATTTTTTTCTCGCTTACCCACGCTGAAAGTTCACGTACATATCTGAGTATGCATCATACATCAGAAACAAGAATCTGCCTCGCAATCAGGAACGCAATGACGCGATGGTTGTACTTATCTTACTTCTTTGTTATCTTGAATTTCATTATTTGTGTAAATGGACGGTTGGGCGTAAGGAAAACAATTTTGTGAATAAAAATCAAAGATGCAAATTGAAAACGATGAGTAGATATGATCCAGCAAAGGGATCATGTGCTATAGCTATCTCAACCTTCGAAGATTCCATATTTTACGTATACACAGTAACCAAACCGCTCATTGATCTCTTGCATTTCGAAGTTCTGCATTTTTACTTAAATATTGAGAGATGAAATAAGTGAAAACGATATAATTACCAGAAAAAATAATGGCGATTATGTAAATCACTTTTGAAGGAGCAAACAAGATAAAGACGGCAAGATTCGTCAAGAAACATCATCAAAGGAAATCAAGAGTTCTCTCTGTCTGTTGGTCAGAAGTGACCTACACAAACAATACTGTGACCACACGTTCTGTGGCTTTTAGAGATTCAAACTATTGAGTTTTCTGTAGAGTGGGCGCTCTAACAAACGTGACTACTCCTGCCAAAATCCAATGAACACTTCTCGTATAGACAAATTAAAATCATGCTCTCAAAACTTCTTCTGAAGTTCAGAGAAAGCAGTCCTGAATATATACAGCACCAAAGAGTGATCGTACCCCACCAAAGCAATAAGTGTACATTATCTAAGTCTTTTTGCGGGGGGGGGGGGGTGTGGTAGAGGTATATCGTCTTGAGCAGACGAGAATACTATAAAGCACTCAATATCATTGACTATGGATCACTTTTTACTGTTAAATTCACTGCCACAATTTTTCTTAATGCCAACAAAAAACAAACTTTTAAACAGATAGGCAAAAATACGTATAATTATACACACACACATACACACACACACAACACACACACACACACACACACACACACACATATATATATATATATATATATATATATATATATATATAGATATAGATATTATTATTATGTACATATACATACATATATACACCACACCCTCACACTTTTGCAAAGTGGTTACAATCGTAGAAATCGAGGAAAATATGTATTCATTAAAAAGTGGATGTAATTTGGTAGGCACAAAAAAACAAATGAGACGAGAACAGCCCTCACAAATTGAAGTGTATTAGATAGCGAAAATAATAAGGATATAGGAGCCTTTGAAGACATAATTTGAAATCAATTTCAGAATAGATTTACTGCATGTTCGGCTCTTAAAGAATAATTATCCCTATCTTATCTCTAAATACGATCATGCGCCAACCACTCTCTCGGAATAATGGAAAATAATAAAATGGATGAACAGACTAAACGAAAAAGAATTAGACATTAATTGGAATTTCTTATCTGTTACACAAAAACGAATATATAAGTGTGTATATATATTGATGTTTATTATTTTTATCATGTATTCATATATATATGATAAAAAAATAATAAACATCAAGAATTCTTTTTTTTTTTCAGTTAAGACTTCAAATCACTTCACAGCCCAGCAGATCGATGGTATTTTTTTTTATGAAAATATAATTGGTGCAGATCATCATTTTTTATATTTTGCCTGCAATCAGAAAGCAGTTCGGATTGTAAGCAAGATCTTTAAATACGATCATGCGCAAACCAATCTCTCGGAATAATGGAAAATGAGAAAATGGATAAACACTCTATCAGTAAAAACGAAAAGGATTTGTACATTAATTGGATTCCTTGTCTCTTACACAAAAACAAATATACATAAATAATAAAAGTAATACCATCAAGAATTCATGTTTATATTTTCAACCAAGACTTCAAGTCACTTCACAGCCCTGCGGATTGAAGTGTTTTTGTTTTCACGAAAATATAATTGGTACAGATCATCATTTTTATATTTTGCTTGCAATCATAAAGCAATTTGCGTTGTAATCAAGATCTTTAAATACGATAATGCGCCAACCAATCTCTCGGAATGATGGAAAATGAGAAAATGGATAAACAGGCTAAACAAAAAGGAATTATACATTAATTGGAATTCTTTATCTCTTACACAAAAACGATTATATATATATATATATATATATATATATATATATATATATATATATTATATATATATATGTAATATATATTATATATATATATATATATATATCGTCGCTGGGGCGATAAGACCTCGTATCTACAAAATGTCAAATGTTCAGGAGAGCCAAAAAACATGGCGGCCAAAGCACTGTGGCGAATGGGATAGCCTTTCCTTTGACATGCCGTGGTGGCTTCATTTTTGGAGTAAGACAGTTGGGATTTGGACAGGACATCACTTAACCCATTATTTGACCATTAATCCAAGAAACTCATTTTCACCAAAATTGCAGAACTTAAGGTCTTATCACCCCAGCAACGATATATGTAATATATGTTATATATATATATATACATATATATAAATTAAACATTAAAAATTCATGTTTTTATTTTCAGTTAAGACTTCAAGTCATCCACTTCAAAGCCCTGTAGATTTATTCTTTAACGAAAATTTCATTGGTACAGATCATCATTTTAATATTTTGCCTGCAATTATAAAGCAGTCCGCATTAAATGCTGATGAATTAAAATGAGAGATTTTATCTTGTTTGAGAGTGTTGGCACTCACCTGAGATGAAAAACCGCTCCTCTCAGGCACCACATGGTAGTGAGTCGCTTAAAAATGTCCATCAGACACAAAAATGCATCCACGTCGTTTGCCATCGCCCAAGGATAATCATTCATTCGACTGCGCTGGAACCATTCCTGTTGCCCCTCGGACAGATATTCACCGACATCGCCGCACAGGTGGCATTCATGATGGGAATCCGTGTTTACAGAAACAATCGACCTCATTTCAATTCTATGTGACTTCTAGTTGGGGGTGCTATGCTGAATGAACGTCCGAGTAAGATAGGATATAAGCTTTTGAATGTTTCGCCCGTTTTAGAGTGTTTGTTTACTGCATTTGTCAGTGTTGACAAAAGAAGTCATTGCTTCAATGGGTATATTTCGTAAAAGGAAATCTCAAATTTCCTGCAGATTGAACTGTATTTTATTTTTGGTGTTGTTGTTGTTGATGATGATGATGTAAAAGAATAATATGAAAGATATCAGTACAAAAAGAAAGAAATATGACTCTTGTTAATCTCTAACTTGCAATAAATGGTGGGGGGCCTCGCCTCGAAAGAAAATGAAATCGTCATTTTGTTTTTTTCTCGAAAAATGATTGAATGTATACTCCAAGCGATTTTAGGTTGAATAACATTTTAGGTTGAATAACATTTAGGTTGAATAACATGAATGTGTTATATTGGAGGGGTGTCATCTAAATTGTGTGTCCATGAAGCGAAATTTTTATAACAGTGGCTTGTATTACTAGTACATGAAGTCGCTATTTTCCCTCAATACTCTGCCTCAATATATTGATGTTTCGACAAGTTTTACATTTTAGCCAAGACAGCATAGTGAACATACAGTGGGTGCTGTTGAGAGAGCTAGTTCGTAAACTACTGTCTTTGCGGCAACGTGCACCAAGATATCCAAATCATGAAAGCTGACTTGCTGCTTCTAATTGTTACTTCAACACGTTAGCGAGCTTTAGATCTGCTACGGGAACGCCAAGACGATGCTAATTAAGCCCAAAATTGTGTTCTGTGCAAGCGCATTGTCTAATCTCACCCGGGAGGCTGCGTCGTCTTAGCGTTTGCGTTGCAGATCTAAAGTTCGCTAATGTCACCGAAGCGCCGCTTAAGAAGCGTCCATACACACAACAACTCAAGTGTAACATGTAATATTCACAAATCCATACAGTCAACTTTTCAATTTCTCTCTTTTCTTTTCATCTGGCTCTTGGCTGTGTTTGCGCCGTGTTCAATTTTTATCAGTGTTCGTCCAACACTTTATGCTAGAGAATCTTAGATTTTGCCGGTCTCAGCAAAATAATGATAATAATAATAGTAATGATGATGATGATAATAATAATAATAATAATAATGATAATAATAATAATAATAATAATAATAACAATAATAATAATAATAATAATAATAATAATAATAACAATAAAGACAGGAATAAACATCTCACCGGGTATACTACACAATGAATTTATACGATCAACACAGCCGCTGATTGTTTCCTACTGCTAAGCTTCGGACTATAACCAATGGGTTGGAAGTCCTAGAACAATCTGGCCAAAACGACAACTAGCAAGAAGACCCTTCGTACTGCTGTCTTCACTGAATTGAAATATAGTATACATCATTACATGACGTTTATATCACTAGCTAAAATAAAAATGGCAAACTTTTCTCACCTTGTCAATCAACCCCTAGAATTAGTCAATCCCTAGATGGGAAAACGTCTAATGAGGCCCTGTTTTTGCAGATAATCCGTTCTGGACGGTCTCCTAATGAACTACTACTAGGATTTTTTTTCTCTCCATAACGACAAGAAACAAATAGACGTCAAGCAGCAACGGAAATGTATAGTCGGAGAAAATACTCATTTTAATTGATTGATATTCACAACTGGAGTATAGCGTAATCTACATCATGTACACATAAACCAGTGGCAACAACTTATGAAAAACTGAGTGAATTTTAGTAGACGTCGAGAGAATATAAAAACCACGAACGACAGTAGTTTACACGTTTGAAAAAGTGACATCAAAAGTAGCCTGAAAAGCTGGAAAGTTATTGAGAGTAGGAAAGATACTGAAGGATCTCATTCGACACAAAATTGTCAATAATTTACTGCTTATCAATCGTGTGTCAGCACTTTGCAAATGAACAGATCTTCCCTCGACTAGAGCACAACAAGGTTCCAAGAAGGCAGGTTTTGCAAAGAATGGTGACGGAACTGCGTAGTGTTTGCATTAATTACTCACAATTGCTAACTAGTCTGGGCAAAGAAAAGTGTAGTCGAACATTTGTACTCCTCGAAAATAACAAATCATGTGTTAATAATTCTAACGTGATAGCTTCGACTCGCTAGGAAGATTTCTGAGAAACTCGTTGTGAGTTTACAGCGAGGTTGATATCTGTCTATATCTCATAAATAAATCAAGGAGAAAATTATTCTAAGAAACATTTAATGTCAGTCATTTCCGACATCCAGAGTGATAAGATATTGACTGCAAGACTTCGCTTAAACATGCTAGTCGTCACAAGTTCTTCTCCACATTTACTGATGTTCTAGAGTGCAGATCACAACGGTATATTCTTTACTGAAATGTGAGCATAACCACTTCGATACATCATTTGATTCATTAGCCCTATTATTGTATTTATATTGACGTATAGATCATCAATGTCTCAAGATGATGACGTTGCTTGCGTTTGCTGATGAGAAATTACGTTTAAATAAAACGAGCATTGGTTTGTGGCTGTTTGAGACTAACACGTTGTCGGAAAGTAAGTATACATTTAATTGCTCTCTGCTAGTTGACGCCACATCTGTGATTTCATTTCAAGCACCATTCTAAAGAAATATAAAGAAACGAATGTACGAAGGTGACAAGAAGACATCTTCAATCCGTCTAAGACGAGCAAATACTAATCCACACACCTTCTGGATGTTAACACTTGCCATCGTGCATTCCTCTCTACAGCACAGAGTCACTGTGTACCAAGGGATACACGTATGTTTATCTATTCAATTATAACCCACTTTCACATATCCGCGGCGATGTGTCTGGAAAGATATTAGCATGTCAGAGCCGCATACCTGCTTGGTCCAAGAATCAATTAATGCCACACCAGGGCGCCATTATCTCTATCCCGACCACCCAGAAGACGGTATCACCCTTTTTAGTGGTGGATACAATCATGTACAGAGGCAGCAAACGCATTTACATGCAAAGAGATGTAATAGCTCCCCTCTCTCTCATACTCGTTCAAAATATTGTCTTGTAAACTAAGATATGATGACAGACTGTAATGTTAATGCACAGAATTTGATCCCTGTCTGTTCCTCAGATTGGTTTCACCCAGTTAACTCACTTGCAGTTTAATCAACTAGCGTATTCACTGCTTCACCTATACAATCGCATTACGTTCTAATGCTCTCTTCCACATGGTTACCACTGGATGTTTCCCTGTGCACATTAGTACAGAGCGACTGAGTTGAATAACTTCAGTGAACACCCATTACCCCTTTCTCAGACTCCAGTAAGCACTCATTACCCCTTCTCCTATTGAAAGGACTCGAAGAGAGAATGATGATTTCTTCTTTAAACAACACTTGCCTCACTCTATCAAGTCATCTTCAAATACCTGACACATATTGCCATCTGAACAAGGTGTACAGTTTCCTGGCGGCATTTATTTTTTTCCTTTTTTAATTTAAAGCAGAAGTGATTAATAGCAGTTTCGATTGTTTCTCTTTTTCAACGCAACGTCGACAATTCCAGACTCACATTCATCGGCACAGCTCATATGAATACATTTTCAAAACTCGCCATCACAAATACGGTCGCTTTTCTTCTTCTCTGACAAAACCATGATGTTATTGTTGTCAAAGAAATGGTCGTAGTCACACCTCTGCGTTTATCGGAGACATTGCATTGACCTTTATCACTCGTGTAATGTTTGAAGTGTCACATCAACCAATCGAACTGCTGTAAGTTTATCACTTGAGTCACTGCTGATATTTCGAGCACGATCCCAGATTACTTTGCAGGGAATTGTCCTCGTGCCTCGGCTTTTCATTCAGATTCAGATTCAGATTTTCTCTATCTATTATCCGCAATGGAGGACCGACATTAAAGTGGACAGATAAATGAATATCTTTCCTCACCAGGAAGCCACTAGAAGTTTCATTCATTGACATGTGAAAACATCTGTCACTCGCATCTTCCCACAATTCCATCAGAGGCAAAAATTTCACATCCACAGCTGCTCCGGATATCATCACAGAATTCTAAATATATGCATTTTTCTCTCTCTCCCTCCACTTGATTATTAGCGAGCAATGTTTATTTTCATCACTCGTCGGCAAGACAAATTATGCGACCAGGGTGGAATCCACAAAAACATGAAATCATCACAATCTTATGTGCTTCTTTTTTGTGTATCACTTATTTACACAATCAGTCATCATGACTTGTGTAGCAAGAGCTAGATAATTATAGGTGGCAATTGCTGGGCACGAACACAGGATTTTTTTCTTCAATTTTTTGCATCTGGAGAACTATAACCTCACCCTTATCACCTCATGCCCGGGCGGTGTCGCGTATTGCATGTTAGGATGCGGTGAAAAGCGTTGCGGAATTCACGGTTGAAGATGGTGTAGATGATGGGGTTGGCCGCCGAGTTACACCATCCCATCCAGGTGACGCTGTTAAAGATGTTGAAGGTGATGTGAGGTCTGCATTCCTCGCACAAACCCATCACAACGTTGGTGATAAAAAACGGAAGCCAACAGCAGATGAATATGGTCACGACGATTGCGAGGACCGACGTCGCTCGTCGCTCTCGGGCGACCGAAATCTTCTTGGTCGATGACTTTTCCCGAGACTTCCCCGTTGATGACGGCGGCATTCCCGGAACGCTGCTTCCCCCGTCGTCGCTCGGTCTCTTACTCATCGCTCGACCGTTATTTTGCACCGTTAGGGCATTTTGCGTGTTTGTTTTGATTTCTGTGTGTAATTGTTCTTTACTTTCTGCCGCGAGATTGGTCTGCATGGTAACCACTTTAGTTTGCGCGTCTCGCTGAATCTTTTCCCGCATTCCCGGCTTCTTGGCACTCAACGCCATTACAGATCGAAAAATTTTGTAGTAGACGATGAGCAAAATGAAACATGGGATATAAAAGGAGAGAGCTGAGCTGATTACCTGAAAAATAGGGCTGACATTCAGCGCGCACTCTCCCTGTCCTTCTGAGTCGAATCCGCCGACGTAAATCAGGGCCGGGATCGATATGAGGAAGGACACTGACCACATGGATAATATGACCACCATGGCCATACATGGTGTTCTTCTTCTGGCGTACTTAATCGGTCTCGTAATGGCAAGAAACCTGTCTACAGATATGCCACAAAGGTTCCAAATCGATGCCGTAGCCGTGAGGACGTCGACGGACACCCAAAGGTCGCACAGCCACGCCCCTAGCCACCAATTCCAGTCGTTGACTTCCTGATACAAAGCAAAGGGCATCACTACCGAGCTGACTGCCAGGTCCGCTACCGCCAGGGAGACGATGAAATAATTGGCGACGATGCGAAGATTGCGAAATTTGAGCACGGAAATGCACACCAACAAATTCCCAACCACGCCGATGAGAATGATGGTGGTAAGTCCGATGACCTTGAAGGCCGTTAAAGTAATGTTATGTGATCCCACTGTGTGATTACCTGTTTGCTGGTAGTGATTGTCCCTGAACTCCCCTGACACGTTTTCCTGGCCACCAGACCCCGCCAGTGCCACATATTCCGTACCTCCCATCCCGCCAGCCATCTCTATACCCTGTATCACAGGTACGAGCGTTCTGTCCGATATTACATGAATGGTTCCCCCTGGTATCGGCGTACAAAGTCTGTTGCGCGCACTACGCCAAGATGACTTTTACATCGATTATCGTTTTTCTTCCACTTGCCAAAGAAGCACGCTCTCTTTGGGCGAGCTAATGTAGATACCAGTAGGCACAACACATTGGAATCTCATTGAGCGGTTTTCAGCCCGGTGTAGCACATGAAGATTTGCAAGATTAATTCAGTCCTCCGCATGCATTGTCAGTCAATAGCAATTGCAGGCCAGGAGAATTTGTGCGCCCCGCAGCCTCTCTAGTCGCTGACAGATAACAATTAGGTCTGTCTTATATAAACACAATTACCATACCGCTTTGTTGCAATCTCCCGGCTCGATGCTGTGTTGCGAGGATCGAAAACACATTTCCAAGTGCACCCCTAGCGCAATTTTCAAGAGTCTATTGCGTAATCAAATCTCAGATCCCATACACGGCGACCGAGTGTCCTTCGTAGGCGAACTTAATATCTTCTGCGGATAGCTAACTCATTAGGTTGTCGCGAAACACCCGTTTCGACGTAGATGTCGAGAGTAGGGGACTAACTCAAACGTGCACGTCTCAAACTTGTTTTCAGCATGCTATGAATGAAGACAAATCCACCCACGCCAAGTCTCTGTGACGAAGTTTCATTCAGAATATTTCGATGCATGAAAACCGCGTGGTGAGGGATGAGAACGTTCATTTCACTCTCACTGTGTCGGTGTCCCATTCGCTAAATAATTGAATATCGCCACAGCTAGCTCGTCGTCAATTCAATTTATCTGCAACAGCCTGCAGGGTAGCTTGTGTCCTATTCGATCCAAGTCTTCTTGTCTTTTCTCAACGAAAAATCGTGATCTTTTGACCGCCGTTGCCCGTGACACTGTCACTACTTATCAATGACCAAATCCACTTCGTCTACTGGCACGGGCAGGGTGATTTCTTGGCTTCAAACACACTCGATCACTTGAAACGCAAGCTCCACACGACGCTCCGGTCTGGGAGAAAAATATATTCATCGACACACCTTTACTATTTGAGCAAGACATCAGACTTCTCCGGAGGCACATGCACTTATTTGGTTGTTTCGCTATGCATTGTCCAAACCAAACAAGAAACCTTCTGAAATTGTCTACCTTGTTTCGCTGAAGAATCGTTGGTCCTGATTGGGAGGGTTTAGTGGTGGAATGTTGTGTTTGCAATGTCTTCAAATTGTATCGATTTTTCTCCTTGCATTTGTCACTATCATCCACATAGCACAGAGACGGGGCCATACATCCCTGTTTCACCCAGGGAATAAGTTTTCTGTATTTCAAGTATATTGTTGCTGAAAACACGACACCTGTGAACAGTTTTTAAATGCTTTTTTTTTTACCTTCTATCAATTTTTCGTGTGTTTAAGCGAACAGGACAAATCAGACCATCTGATTTAAAACAATTACCACAGTTATCATGTCCTTTAGAAATCACAGATATTTGTTTCACTGAAACCAACTCGAATACAACGCTGGAGGCGATCTCGTGTGATAAAGAAGAAATTCCAAATGGTAACTGTCCATCTCATTCCAGAATTGTTCTCTTGAGCGTTATTTTGCGATGTCATTTGTCAAACTCCATGATCAGAGACTGTCACACGTAAATCCGGAGAAAGAAACAAAGTAAGGAAACCACGTAAACATAGTGAAGTATTCGGTCTGTTCAAAGAAGCTTCACACTCATGCTTATTTCTTCGTCCCAGGTAAAGTGTGCAGCACTTCTAAGCGTACTATGTCTGCTCCATTGATTTTCATATAGTGTCCGTTCGCGGGGATAATCGATAGTCATTAGTGCGGGTATCCATGGGTTGTGGATGTCCGTTGGATCGAGGAAAGAAATCAGCGAATTGATGGTAACCCCAGTATGAAGCCGGCGCGTGAAGAACAGTAAATTAGGAGCAGAAAATTTAAAACGAATATCACCGAGTGCACTGGATGTTAGACTTATTGAAGAATTAAAAGTTCAGTATTCATGAATGAAACTGCTTGAGTTCGATGTGTTCGAAGTTTGGAACGGCAAACACTTCAGTTCGTAGAGCCTTTACGACATTCAGGAATGCATGTTTGTTACAAAGTGTGATGAAGACGAAAAGGATGCAGAAATCCTGGGCTGTCTCCGTAGAACGAGCAGATGATGAGAGGCTGCCAAGTCAGGTCTTCTCAGCCTGACATTGAGTCTCTCGTATGCCCAGCCACGAAGAGGAATGTAAACACCACACTGACTACTCAAGATTTGAAATTGCAGCGGGAAGAATCAAGCCGTCCACGTACGTCAATTACGTGGAAAATCGCTGCGACTGCCAGCCTCGACTGGTCGCTAGCTTCCCCTCGCTTAATACTGATCGACGACCTTGTGCGAAAGAACGTTTTTGTCGGTTGGCCAGCGCCACCCTCGAACACGTGACGAATGCCGAGTCCGTCTCGCGCTGTTCTTCGCACCCTTCATGGAAGAAATGCTCGCACAATATCGCTTTGATAATTATAATGAAAATACTACCGGGGAGATTTTGATACAAGTGAATCGCTCAATGCGTGCGCAACGGAGGGTAACTTTGCGCAAATGGCACGCTACCGGTGAGCTGTGCAATACGACTAAAGAGTGTAAGACGAAGAGAGAGGCAGAGAGAGCAAGAGAGAGAGACTGAAAGAGAGGGGAGGGAGGGGGAGAGAGAGGAGGTGAAAAGGAGGGATGGTGAGACAGAAATAGAGAAAGAGGGAGAGGGGAGAGAGTGACACGACGACGACGTAGGAATATTTCTGCGCATGTGCAAACTTAACCACTGGGCTTTCTCCGCTAAGTATGGTCTTTGCTTTTTAATGGAAAAATAACGGCTAATCATGACGTTGATCCCGTACAATCAATTGTTAAGGGTTTGGCGAAAAGATTGATATTTGTAGAGGGGAAGGAGGGGGGATGGGGGTTGTCACCGGATAGTATGGAAACACAGTCATCATTACGAGGAGCGACGACGCATGTAAAGCGACCAAGATCTTGTTTCGAATTGCTGTACGGACGAAGTTATAATCATTGAACAATGCATCCTGGTGACTTTCTTTATGCCAGTACTAGTAGCACATTTTGTTATAAATCCAGATGTCCATTGTAACGTTTTGCCTCTGACTCATGAATTATAGGTAAATAGCGAATAGTTTGTGGTAATAATGATGATACTAATATATTAAATTGATAATAAAATGATGATGATAATGGTACTGATAATATTGATAACAATAATGCTAATGATGACAGGGATGGAAATAAAAGCAATAACAGCAATGATGATTGAAAGGTAGCAATTAGCGGATACGGACACATATTCTGGGGCTGTTCTTTGGCAATGTTTACCTTTAGTTCCAGGTTCTGGAAATGTAGGGACCTTTACCGCCCTCTACGACATGGGAAGTTTACATAATGTGGTGAATTACTGAGCTCCTTTTTCTTTAAGTTAAAGGTAAACTTCAATTCACACAATGTAACATATAGATTTCAATGTCACTGTTTCTCGTTGTTATGAGTAGGCCTATTTTGGAACTATTTTCTTATTTCATAATAACAATGATGCAATCCCAACGATATATTGTAATTGTAAATCCTTAATATCAGTCGATTAAAAGAGAATGTAGTGCAGTTTTACAATATTGGCTTACTTTTAAATTCCTTCTCAAGCATTAAGAGATGGTTGCGCTCTAAGCATTGTGTGCAATAAGCAGGGAACGTGGAGAGTAAGAATTTCCCCTCGTATGCGAAATTTATGTTGCAGCCTTTCACAGCGACGACATAGAGCGCGCTATTCATATTTGACGGTTGACATCATGAGAAAACTGTCTCCGCGTCTCCGCGTCGTAATGCTACGACTGCCTATCGCCTCGATCGAGTGCTTTTCGTGTCTGATAAAGCACAGGGCATCAAACACGTCAAAGGGGTAAAATATTCGTATTTCATTTCAGTATATGATTGCATCAATCTCATCCAGCCACCGTGCTATTGAGCATTAAATGGAGTGTGTATGATTCTGCAGCTGGCAATGGAATTAATACCTCCACGGTCAGATGACAAGGAAAAATCTCCTGCATGGAACAATCTAATAACAACAAGAGAGAAAGAGAAATTCAGCAAACCTCCAGAGACAGGGGAAATGTGATTGGGTTGGTGTTTGAAAATACTTAAAGAAATGATAATGAAAAAGAATACTATACACAGTATAAAACAGAGAGGCAGATACAAATAACACAATAGCTGACCGAAAAGGAAATGCAGCTTACAAAACAGTCGGGAATCTGGTAGGCACTAACGGTCTAACATTGATGTTAGTTATCATAAACATTACGCCTTTAATCATAGATACAAGCATACGCCAACTTCTCCGTTTATACTAATATAGTAATATGGAATAAACGGATAAAGAAATAAGTCGGAAACAGAATATGAATGGATAGATAGGCGGATTGAATGATGGATAGGTAGATAGAAAGAGAGATAGATAGATTGATAGATGGATAGGTAGATAGGAAGAGATAAAAGGGGTCTTTCGTATAGGTCCTAAGGACGTAATATAATTTGAACCGTTTTCCGTTTGAAGACAGGACCAATGCTGATAAAATACAGTGATTCTAACAACTTAGTGTTGCATTGAAATCCTTACGTTGTTGCAAACATAGACTCTTCTTCGTAAGCCATGGGAAAGAAAAGCTGCATTCTGGTAATAGCATGAAAAAAATGGATATTAAAATCAGTTCCAGGATCATGCAATTCACCGGAATGTGACGGCTGTCATAGCTTTCCGCACAATCTAATTTGATATTGAAAACTTATATATTAATCTAATCAATATCAACCCTTCCCTCCCCCCCCCCCAAAAAAAAAAAAAAAATCCTGGCTGAGCTCAGTCCATTTTTTTATTCGATTTTTTTTCCGACAAGGAGGTTATGGATTAAACATTAACTATAAACGCGATTTTTTTGCTATGTCCATTTGTGTATGTTTGTGTCATATCTCAACCGCTGTAGAACTCTATCGACTAAGCATGTTGTGTCGGCGCAATTTCCAGCTATCAGATTCAATTATCAAATAGTGTCCCACTGTTCCATCGTCACGAGCGTGAAATGTGTATATAACAGGTGGAAACAAACAGCAGGTGTTCAAACTTCTGTGTAGAGTTTATTGCTTTATCTATTTGTATGTGAATCGATTAATTTTCTTTGACAGAAATTATACCATTCAGCTTATTCTACCTTTTGAATTAGGTCATATATAAATTTCTTCTTTGTTCTTGAAAATCCTTCGATATTCCTAGAGTAGAGAATATTGAATTTGGTGTGTTATGCCATTGCAAACACTTACTGTTGTTTGCATCAGAATAAATCAAATCTTTTTTTTCTCTATTAAAGAGCATACGAACAGATCCCTTTCTGGGCAGTAATACTCGACGGTTATAGATGAATAAATCTTGTGGTTAAAGATCCTTTCATTGGTGGCATATTTGCCACTTATATACAACTAAGAATATGTTTTCTTTTTACCTGATTACCAACAGACCAATCAAATCTATCGACCTTGTATCTTTCATTTTTTATTTCTGCATGGGCTTGTTTTATTGTATTAATTTTCATAGCTAGTTCTCTATGCCCAGAGTTAGTTTGTAGATCACTAACTTTCGATTTGACTTGAAGGCAATTAATTGGTATGATCACAAGAGCATGGTGAGGGGTATACCAGAGTATCATTAACGAGGCAATTCCAACTTCTACCGTTACCTATACGGGAGTTTTGAAGCCCTGTTGTATATGTGCTGTGGGAAGGCCGTAGGTTCGTTGTACAGACGTTACCGGGTTCAAAAACCTTCCCGCAGCGTAAATCCTAGAACAAGACCTTGTCCAATTGTTGTAGGCAATTTGTGCCTATTGATCAATAGGTGCACATTGGGCACCTGACAATCATTGGGTAATAATAACCACAGCTTCCTTTTGGAAAACATTACGTACCACTAGAGAGGATAACCAAGGTAAGAATAAGACCATTGTATTATTATTATCAAAGCGAGAGAGTTAAGCTGACGTCATAATAGCCTGTGTCTATCATCATTGCTGCTCCTCAGACAAGGGGAAGAAAGGAAAAGTTCCGCCATCATACGTTGTTGCTTTGGATCAAATTATATTAATATCGTGTAGGAAAACATGCTTGCGTCTTTGAGAACCTCTCTCGCTTTTAGGTCGAAGATCGTCAGAGAACATTATCACATTGATTTACATGTAATCAATGAGCCACACGTCTAACGTTTATGTTCTTAACACCACTTAGATAAATCACGCACCCGTGAAAACATCAGAAGAAGGCTATGCAGTAGACAAGGCTCCTTGCAATAGAGTGATATACAGCCAATTAGAAAAAAAGGTACTGCCCACGCAGTGATTAGGACTTTGGGAGTTGTAATCAGATAGTGGTGTTTGGCTCTTCGGGGTAGATTTGTGATTAGCTCTTATCAGGGTCATATGACAGTTAAAAAGAATCTGATGAAATTATTACCTTGCGGAGGTTGGAAGCATACAGTGAAATGTCCAACAAGTTACAGCATCATTAGCGTCTGCAATGTTTAATCAAATAGGTTCATGATCTCATCGTTCCAGAGCTAACTTGTCTAATTGTCCTCGTGTAAGCTTTGATAAACAATCACCAAGATTCTTTCTATCTCGAGTTGATTTAGCTGCTTCCCATCGTATAGTTACCTTCAAATCAGTGAGTCGTCAACGTCCATATAAAGGGAGGGAACTTAAATACTCCTACACAAACAGTCTCGTTAGTCAAACAACAGTAATAGTTTGGGGACTACGTTCCTTGCAGCGCTCAATCCCCACCCTACCATATTTTTCCTTCGAAGGCAAGATGTTTCCGTCAACGTTATAGTTGTAAGTGTGATTTTTTTCCTCCCGTCAGTTAAAGAGGACTTGAACAAGTTCTATTGTCATCAAGTTGCGTACAGTCGAATTCAATCAAAATTTGATAAAAGGCAGAATGGAAAGAACTACAAGCAATAACGGGATCTCCTCAAATTAAACACGCGCGCTCTCACCACTGCTTTGCAAGCTTACCAAGAGAACTAGTTGCACACATTCTTGCAGTTTACCTCCTGAACGTGCAGTGCCTAACGTCGGAAACATATCAATCGTGGCATATCTTTCTTCTCCGAAAACTATTATTCCAGGTTAACATCCCAGTATTCAGCATTCATGGGATTGTCTCGATCTCGATCTGAAATATGCCGAGCAGACATCCAAATGGATCGAGGCCATTCCTTTATGTTGTGAATTCATTTCCATCGATGCATTTGTGAGCAGCCCTAATTCTAGTTTTCTTTTCATCCATGAAATTAAATATGCCAGTCATGAACATGAAATGTGTTGTCTGGGAAATAACAGGGGTGGGGGGGGGGTGAGTTGTCTCCACAGCAATTCAAGGTGGATTTCCCCCTAGAAATTAAATGCAGCGAATGACATTTAGCTAGTCACCGAGCATAGAAGAAAACATTTTAAAGCATCTAATTAGTCATTCTTGCAGACAGTATCCTTAGAGAAACGAAACACAACAGAGAGAAAAAGAGACGGACAGACAGAAAGACACACACACACACACACAGAGAGAGAGAGAGAGAGAGAGAGAGAGAGAGAGAGAGGTCTTGTTCCAATGTCTGCCAAAGTCAAGGTAACTGTACATAACATATAACATCCGTATCTGTCACGAATTCGAATCTTCAGATCAACATTTGCATCACTTTTCTTTTTTTAGTTATAATTCATTCGTTGCTTGATATACGTCTTTAGTCTACAAAATCTGATTAGAAAGGCAGTGTAACCAAACTGCCAGTCTGAAATCAGATTGATTTCCATATATCAATCAGAGCAGAGAGTGCCTTGAATAGGAGAAATAAAGGATGAAGGCAAATCTTAATCTATTGACAACAACACAGTGGCATGTTACAGGCAGGTATAAACTGATAAAAGGCATAAAATCGTGACAGAGAAACGGGTTCAGGTACAGAGAACGTGTAATCATGCACAAAATGACATTATAGAGAAACCCATCTTACATAGTTCGGTAATCTATTTCTCACGCCAGCTCTTTTCTCGCCATTTGAGTAGTAATCACGAACTGTCCTAGAAAGCGATATAAGAGGAAGAATAAGACTAAGAGAAATGAATAATTCCGGATGACGTCACCTTATGCAAGGAGGAGAAACCACTTGTCATCAGAGTAATGAATTTGGCCGAGATTTTCATCTTCAAAAAAGGTATTACGGATGGAAAAAAAAATGTGTATACTTATACAAAAGTGTCACGCGCTGTTTAGATTGGACAGGCGAGACCGTTTGGTTTCGGGAAGTACACAGTCCTCCCATCAACAAATGGAGATGGTTGACCTCCACTTTTCATAGTTGGGGTGTGACCTCATTTTTTCGTCTCTCTTGTGATATCTAACGCAAGGGGTAACTTCCCCCACCCCCATGTACAAATAGAATCTCTTCGGAAATTACGCAACAAGCTGCTCCCTTTTGAAAAGAGAAAAGCAAATGAAATGATAAAAGTGTGAGTGAGTGAGTGAGTGAGTGAGTGAGTGAGTGAGTGAGTGAGTGAGTGAGGAAGAGAGAAAGAGAACAAGCTACAATTTTAATCGACTTCGGCTGATATTCAAGAATCAGCTTCTATTTTGCAAGAAGCTAGCACGTGCATGAATACGAGGACAAGGAAAGCGCCCTGCTGTGGGGTGGGGTGGGGCAGATTATCCTTGTCTTGCCCGCCAACAGTAGCGGTCATCTCTCAGACCATTTCTCCTCAAAATGTCATCTTGGATTTCCAGTGCTGGCGTCGCCTGACGGAAACCCCATCTCTAGACATCAGGTCAAAGAAGAGAAAATCAGTCATTCAGTAAAAAAAGACCCCGTAAACAGAAATTAAAAAAAAGACTACAAGAATATGACACGTTGCGTAATTCTAGGACGAAAAGTAGCGGCGCAAGTTATCAGGTTTTTGATGGCGCCGAGCTCGAATGACGGCGATTTAAGGCGTACTTTCAGTGAAAAACAAAATTTATATTCTATAAAAGTATAGGAGTGCATAAGACGGAGTGTGTGGGTATTCCATTACGTGTTTCTCTGTGTGAGTGTATACGTTAACATGGGACGGCATGAAATTCTTAGAATATGTTGTGTTCCTCAATAATCGAATTCAGAGGGTCCAATGAATGGACACAATCATGAACATTCAGTCATAATCAGGTTTAGACGCGCATGTATGTCTCTTGGAATGCCCTCATCATGATCATCTGAATACACATTGGTGACATCATACTGGTGTTGAGGGAACAACGCAATACGTGATGACATTTCAAACGCTGATCAGGAGTACCGAAAACAGGTTTGATTGCATTTGAGAGGCGCGATGATGCCATGGCGAGCTCATTTGAAATCATTTAGGTCTACAATCATCGCTACACCATTAATGATAAGGGGTCATCATTTCCGTCCTCTCATTATATTGCAATGATTGACTTACGATGGAAGGCACACGCACACACACACACACACACACGCATATATATATATATATATATATATATATATATATATATATACACACGCACACACACACACACACACACACACACAGATAGACAGAAAAATGGTCAAAACAGGAGACTATTCATCTCCTGATCCCGTGTGCTTGATGGGGGTCATTCAGCTTCCTTATGATGTCATAATAATCACGCTAATACAAACGACCATTGCGACCGCGCATGATGTATATTCCCAGCGTTATTTTATAATCAGTATTAGTGTATACTTACTGATGGCAAACTAATACATTATTTATTCCATCAAGTCTTACAAACCATATTTCTGTTAATTGGTGTTGAAAAATTCATCATTATTCTTTTCTCTTTTCTGCCATGAATTGTTATTTTTTGAAAAGGTTCAGTCAAAAGGATTTTTTCACTCGTGCCAAATGATATTCATGATTGTAATAGTCGCTTATTTCACGTGTAAATCATTGAAAGTATGTAATTATTGTTAATCCTCTCGAGTTGGAATATTCGCGTAAATTCCTTTTTGGAGTTTGGACACAGATTCAATAATCATAGTCATTTAAATGTAATATTTCGTGACAGTATGATAAACAGCGAAATTCCCCGGGACTATTCATGTCCGCCAAACCTGTGTGTGCATAATGTATCGGACTCGAGTGATGTTCGTTATTCCGAAGGTTCGTTAATCCAAAAATGAATAGAGTCAATATTCCGAAGGTTCGTTAAACCGAAAATGAAATAATGTTTGTTAATCCAAAAAATGAAAAGGTGAATACTAACGAACCTTTGGAATTACGAACCTTATAGCGTTTTAGGTTTCAGGATTCTTCTGAAAAACGACCCCGCTTTTTTTTCATTTTAGGATTATCGAACCTCCGGAATAACGAACCTTATTTCATTTTCGGAATTACGAACATTCGGAATATCGAACTGTAATCATCGGACTCATTCGATGTACAGCAGTACTTTGCTTTTGCTAGTGCATTGAATTATGACCGTAATTTCACTGTCATCGGAAGATACTTTCTTTTTTGTTAGGATGGACAATGTCTCTCCCTGTAATATTAGGTAAAACATGTGCGAAACTTGTCAGATAATTAAATGGAAAATCAGCTGATCGTATCAAAGCCATCTATCAAAAATGTTGAGAGCCATAAAACAGCGTTTTTTCGTTCGCCGTCTATAAATCATAAAGCAGAAGCTTTATCAAAGAAAATTACCTCTCGTCTTTCTCAGGGAGACATAACCGGAAGACATTCTCAACGAAATGCAATAAAGCTTCACCTAGTCTGTGACCGTTTACGTAAATTGTAATAAGGAGCAGAGTGTTTTCTCCAATAATGTGACTTTTATCTCTTTCCCTCCGCACATCGCCCAGAGATAGGACAGTAATATTAAGTAAAAATCCAATCGGGAAAGAATGATTAGAGTCTTTTTTTTTTCAAAGTTTACCCTAAGGCTGGGCTACCGTCACCCTTCCCTCCCCATCCCTCCTTCTTCCATCCTCTACTCTTTAAAAAAGTTAAATCATTCCTTCAGCCATCAATCAAGGTTAAAGCTCGTGCAGAGTTGCTTTAATAATTCCTTCTATCGAGTTTCATTTCTAATAATGACATCGAAGAAATTACCTAGGGAGCAAAGGATTGCACGTGTTGAAGAAGCAATCTTTGGTGCGTGTGGAGAGTGATGGGAGGGGGGATATTTTTGCTGTTTGGATGGAAGTGTTCGTCAATCCCGACATATTAGAGAAATATTAGTATAAGCGCCCCCAACTCACCAATATCACGGGAGAGTATGATTAACAAGATCAAAAGTTTAACATCAGTTTCGGATAAATTTCCAATACGGATGAACTTCTACTCTGCAAAATGAAACTGTGTTTTTAAATCCACTGAAATGTCAATGAATTCCTAGCATCCCCATGGTAGCTCAGTTCGTCTGTCGAAAGAGCACTCCTGGTCATGTAACAATGAATTGCCAACCAGAATTAATGTATTCATTTTCACATTTCCTTTCTATTCAGCATGCACATACAAACACAATAATCAAGGGATGTCGACCAACTTGAGACAGGCTACACAAGGAATTTGATTAAAGATTACAACAGGGATACCGGAGTAGAAGAAAACGAAGGAGGAGGAGGACATGAACAAGAACAGCATGATATTCACATCAGATGCATTCTTTGTTCAGCACATCCCAATTTTCCTTCTTTCTTTTTTTCAATTCATGTTATCCTGTCTGTTCAAAGCTATTCTTGATTCTTCAAAAGCGTGATATGGTGGTACAGTTCTTCTTTGCCCTAATCTGATAGCCGAGTTCCAAACTCTAGAATCCTAAATTCCAAGATCCTGCTATAGTGTTTCCCAAATTTAGAGACGATATTCGGTTAAATTAAATCAGTGTGTCGGGTATCCGAGAATGGAGTGAGGTATTTGTACGATACTTTTAAAAGTCACGTGGTGGTTGCGTTATCGACTAATACCGGGTTATTTGGGGCATCCCTACAATAGGTCTGTTCGACCAGTATCAGAAAAGATCGGTTCTACCAGCATTAGATATTATTTCTGATAAACCAGACACTCAGAGAAACTTCAGACCTTTTAAATACGAATGTTTTTCCTCGAGACTGTCTCAAATCTTGATTCTAAAGCTACGAAGATGCTTCAAAATCATTCCGTGCGACTGAGATGGGAGCCAAGCTTTTGGACCGATTTTACCAAGCGTTCAATTTTCTTTGCACATGCAGCTTTATAATCTTCAGTATGCATAATGCTTTTCCTAACAACTGGAAAATATTACTGCATTAGCGGCATGAGCTGTATGTCCATGATGACCAGTCTTCTCTCGCAATCTCATTTTATCGTGCTCCTTTGTAATTGGAGATACCCAGCTTTCAATACGCTTGGTATGCAACGAGGCATAATGCTCTGAGCACACCAAAAAATGCCTACTTTAATACCGAACGTTTTGCGGGAAAAAAAAATCGATCGCGCAAACTCGGGTTTTGACAAAAATAATTGATCGATTCCATTGATCGAATGAATTACACAGTTTGGATTTACAAAGACCACATTACCATACAGGTTTGGCAAACGCGTATCGTTTCTGAACTCATTTTCCTCAGTGACATGGTTTCAGAGACTGAGAATTGAAAAAAAACACACACATACACACACACACACACACACACATACACACACGCACACACACACACACACACACACACGCAAGCACACACACACACACACACACACACACACACACACACACACACACACATCAGTTGTTGCTCTGCATCCAAGGAGATTTTACATAACATAGTTCATAGCAAACTGTGATACGTCAGATATAAGAATACTGTAGGTGAATTATACAACATAGGTGAATTATACAACATACAACATCCAACAGAGTTAGTTTCCCTTTATCATCTCAGTCAAGTCATCATTCTTTTTTACATAAGTCCTCCTAAGTATGTCCCTGTCTGTGTTCTAAATATAACGATGTGTTTTTCTCTTTCTCCTGCATTCTTACCGACATAACTACGTATAAAAAATGTTTTGCATTACATTCAATCCATCTTGTATTTTATCACTTATTTTACATTATGAAATCTAGATTGCTTGCGTCCACGATGGCACATGCTGTAGTTCCCTCTTTTTTTTTTCCTCTTTTTTTTTCCTTTCCTTTTCTCTCTTTTTCTCTTCCCAATCATCTTGATGTCAGTTGGCATCGGTTCGTTTATTGTTTTATATTGATGTTTTGTGTATTTTCTGAGGGTCCCATATCGTACAAGCTTTGCTTCTTAGTGGGACCCTCCACTTCCATCCTCATCCTTAGTTGACTTGTATTATACGCTTTATGTATTTAACAAAGATGTACTCGCATCTACTTCTTATTTTCATAATTTTCTTATGTACCTTTTCAAATTTTGTTCTGTATCACAAATATCCCGTGCATATGCGATGTACATAATTTCTTTGTTCATTTTGATGGAGGTGAAAATAAAGTTGAATTGAATTGAATTGAAAATTGAATTAATTTCAACTTAAGATCAAAACGTTTACACCCAGCTTTATAGCGGCCCGAAGCTGTCAGGCATGTTCACGCTATTTGACGACGTCACTATCATTTCCTTGTATGGACTGCTTTCTTTGACTATACAGCTGTTCCACCATATTCTTCTTAATCCTCCCATTTACCTGCTACACACATGGACCATTAACTCAGGTCTTTCTTTGATCCCATCATCACCGCCGCGCCGCCACCTGCTTATGTGCACTTTAATGAGTACATTCAGATGTGTGAACAATGACGATTGTTTAATCGTGCATCGTCACTGACAAAAGAACAATTTTCCTCATTTCGGTCTTATTTGGCTGAGGTGCCTTTTCAGACTCAACTGCCTTTGAATAAACACCAATGGTTGGGAGCAGCAAACCTCAAACAATGACAAATTTTGTGTCATAAAATTGGTAAATAAATCGCTTGAGCGACGATCTCTCAATATACACTACAACTGGATATGTTTTTTTTTTTCTTGACATATGAGAGTTGTTATCTTCTGCGCATGTAGTTTTAAGACTTTTCAAAGCGCCGTCTTTTTTTTTTCCCAGGCTGGCTGTTGGTGATAACAATGAAATCAAAGTAGGAAAAAAAATTGTAAAATGATGTGACACCTTTGACCGAAACAGGTGCATGAATTAATTAACGAGCGATGAACGTGTATGTGTTAGTAGGTCCATGTTAACAAACCGGTCTATTGTTCTTTTTTTAAACATATTTTTAAAGATAATGATTACTTTAATTCATATTTGAACTCCAACTGCGTTGCCCAAGAGTGATATGTTACTTTCATTCACGTGAAACCAGCCCAAAAATTTCATCTGCTGGAGCAGGATATTTTCATTCTCTTATGAAAATCATCTAATATTCTAGTGACTCAATTTACAAATAAATATTGATAAATTATATATTTTTTTTAGATCACAGTTGTAATAAAAAAGTAAAATGCGTCATCTGCGATCAAATTTCTAAGCGACCAATGAGAGGGATAGCAATTCTATAATAAAATTTGATGTGGGGAAAACGCACACAATAGCAAAAATAACAGGAACGAAAATTCAAAGCCAGAATATATTGTCAGAGGACTTCTGGAAGTAATCAACTTCGCTGGCCTTCGAAGAGTTCATTCACATTCTGTCTTCTTTTCTTTCTTTTTCCTTTTCCCCCGTTTTAGGATATGGGGTATATTTACCCACCGGTCATGGTATAATTGATTAAAAATCGGAGTCATTTCGGCCCCCATACTAACACGCGCCCCTTATTACCCGGCGGCAGTGCGAGGGGCGAGTCATGTCGGCCCAACTAATAAGACCAATTCCCTCTGATGAACGAAATTGATCTCACCCGGTATTCGTAAAGTCATGTGAGGATAATCACTGCGCCCGCCTTTCTCCTCTTGTATCATGATTCCTTATTTCCTTCATCAAGATATGGATAGATAACAAAAAAAGAATGGCACAATGAAAACATATAGTATATGATTGAGAAAGTGTCTGTAAGACGAGGCTTGGTAAGCCATTAATTGCATTTAGGCATTATTTTGTCAATGGATAGATCTGAAAGATTTAGCGAATTTCATTCTTTTTTATCGCAAAGGTACAACTGAATTTCAAATTTAGGACGAAATGTTATTTATAATATCTATATCCGGGGGAAGCGCATTTGTAAAAAACAAAAACAAAAACAAAAACAAAACAGTACACAAGCAACCAAACACAAAACAAAACAAAACAAAAAACAGGATATGTATATATATATATATATATATATATATATATATATATATATATATATTCATGTAATCATTGATAATGACATTCACGTCTATACACTTGAAATATAAGTTACAGTTTCAATAAATGAAACATTGTTTTCATCACAGGGATCGACTGGTTTGTTTGTTTGTTTTCTTAATTTCTTCAGGATAATTCAACATGATTAATCAGTAATAAAAACATTGAAAAATTAACATACATATTAAAAAAAGAATGACTGGGAAGATGATTTCTCAGTATATCGACGCAAGGCCGTTTGAGAGAAAAAAAAAAAACCACAGGTCAATCATAAAGATTATTCCAGGCTTTAGTTGTTCTGATGTCCTCTGTCTACTTCCTATCAATTTTCCGATGTATTTTGTTCTCGTTTACACCTTTCGATCTCCCTATTTATCAATATCTCTATAACTATACCCAGGGAGGATTTTGTCTCACCTCCCTGCTATACCCGATGAACCACAAGCTTCTTAGGCAAATGGAATACCGTTTCTGTGTTTTTCTTCAATCCCTCTCACCCTCATTCTCTCTTCCACTCTCTTCTACCCCCTTTCTCCCTCTCTCTCTTCTGTTGTTATGGTATTCTCATTTTCATCACCATTGGAGAAGAAACTATGACGTCATGCCTTGGAGTCAGTGCCCCCTGTCTCGGGAAGACAAATAGATTATATCAATTGATTTCGTCCCGTTACCGACACGAGCTCGACTGATGTCTCCATTTCATGTGAGAGGGGCGTGGTTTGTCTTTTCTCCTTGCATTGTTACATCATTTTGACTCTGATTGGACTAGTCTAGCCCGCTCCCCGCATGACGTCACTTTATCAAGCACGCGATTTCATTTTTCACTGAATTACACGTAGAAGACTTATAACTTTGTTGAATTAAAGTACAACTGAGTTATACTCAATTGCCATTGGCATGTGACATGGGGAAAAACTAAGGGGTTAAGGGTAAAAGAATACGCGCAAAATGTGTAGAGACGAAAGTAATAGCATGCTGATTTTAAAATTAATTGCTTAAAAGTGGAAATTGGCGAAGGTGCGGTTCGTTGTTAGTACCCAAGAAAAACGAATGAAATCCAGTTAGCTTAATAGGATCTTTTCGTTTTCCTAAAAACACATCAGAAAATAATAACTAGTTTAAAATTTCTAAGCGGTATGAGATAATGTGTAGAGCTGTGAGGGTTTGTCCATAGCTGAAAAAAAAGTGACATAAGGGAAAATAATCTATAAATAAATGAATTAAATATAGAGCGAAAGATGGTAGCGTACAATTTAAGGAGACATCATAATTGTGCTTGTCAAATTTTGGAAATCATCAGGATAATTCATTCACAGCTTACTTTTCCGAGTTAAGGATCACATGTTTCGTCTTAGGTGTGGTTCATTTCATAGTACTGAACGCGAATGCTCGAGAGCCCGTTTCACTAACTTCTAGGGACGTGCCATGCTCATAATTATCCGTCCAAATTAGATACTGTCCGACACTGTGCCGTGAGCGCCGCACTTTGTTTCATCTTGCACAGACAAAATCATCCATGGGTGTAAAATTGACTGTCTGCGGGTAGCTTTGTTTATCAGTTCCAATTATATGACGTCATGAAAGTGTGTTGATTGCCCACTTATCGTATGGTGGTTGTCATATTATGACGTACGTCATGGCGCATCCTTATGATTCAGTAGGGAGTTATTGAACGCCTGTTTTGAAACGGTTCATATAAAAAACGGCTGGATGTAGAAAGGAAAGTGCGACACGGTCAGAGATTACTTTGTTCTGCCTCCCATCGCCAGTTTTCATGATGTCACTTCACCCATGCTCCGTGACAATGATCACGTCATTAAATTCTCTCCTGTTATTTTTTTCTTCTCTTTTCTTTCCCTACAGTGGATTTTTACATCACTTATACCATACGGTATACAGACCAATAACATTATATCTTTTGATCTTTCTTTAGCTCAATGCATCGGCATTCACACTTTGTAAATAAGAGAAAAAGAAAAACCAAATACACGCACGCACACACACACACACACACAAATCCGCACTGTCTTTTGAGCACGTAAAAAGTTACGATACAAACATTCATTGTGTTATTCCACAAGATGACATCAGTAAACATTTCCCCCTACTTGTATGAAATTCTATACTCCATGGACATTCAAATCAATCTTCTCTTTTAAAAAAAGATGAAAATGTGGCAACAACGACGTTTGATAGGTATTTCTCTTTCCCTCGTTGTCACTTGGGTTAATTTTGACGGAAAACAGTCATGACCCCTTCTCACCCCGATACTTTTGCTCTTAGCAATTGATCGATCATTTTTGATCCCTGGTGCTGATGATGAGGTCTCGAGGGTCGTCTGCTTCCTTACTCCTTCTTCTTCTTCTTCTTCTTCTTCTTCTTCCCCTTCTTCTTCTTCTTCCTCCTCATCCTCCTCCTCCTCCAATTCTTGTTCATAAGCTGACGGTCCAGCACACTTTGGTACCCCCACATATTAATCTACCTTTCCCAAATGGTTTCTGACATCTTGTTTTACGCATTCTCTTGCGTTTGACCGCAATTGAAAAACCGTCCCACTTCAAGGGATGGTGAGTGATGATGCCGATGATCGGAGCATCACCTGAAGTGGCGGGAAAATGGCGGCAGCGTTGGCGATTTTTGGCAAGGGCCATTGAGGATTCGAGGTAGCCATGCGTTGAATAGCTGTCACGCGAAGAGGGCTTCTGTTTTTTGGTTACACCAACAGATGCTTGTCGCTCTACATGCGGAGCCATTTGACTCATGTGATATTGGCCTGTCCAATAAAGGTATCGAAGTTCACTCGATGATTAGACTGTGGCTGCTTTCTTTGCTGTCATTGTTGTCGGAAACAAGGGAAGTGAAATTCCACTCACTGTTCCGTTCCGGCATCTTCTGGACTGTAAAAATAAGTAAAGGTGGCGTTTCATAAAATCAGATAGAAAAAAAGAATATTTATAGAAAGTTTAATTTATAGATATGTTTTCATTGAAAATTGATATCCCCTCCAACCATGTCTGGGACATAGTTTGAAAGGCATAATTTACCATTTGCAGATGAAACAAAAACCCATTATTAGTGCTTCAAAATAGTTCTTAAAATGTGAGTTAGGGATGAGACAACTAATGTAAATATTTGAATCAGTATAATCGGTGTTAAGTATTGTAAATATACAAAATGTGAACAATAGTTTTACAGTAAATTAGGGTTTATTAAGAAAAATAGTGATATCTCCTTATATTTTAGGCTTTATTGCGAAAATTTTATATGGTATGATGTTTTGTGATACAACTGACCCACTCATATTCATCAAATGTGATATCTTGAACATTTTCTAAATCACTGCTCCCAAAGGTAAACAGGACCTTTAACCGATTAGATCGTTACCCGACTTTCCTTTTCATTGCGTAGATATCATTTTATTGAAGACCAATGTGAATATTTTCATGAAAACAAATTCATCGATTAAAATGAAAAACTTTCTTATTTACTTTGCCATTAAGTTTTGATGGAACTTAGACTCTTCCTTTTTACTCTACTTACTGGAATTGAATTGAACATGGAGCCGCGTGTCACTTAAGAAATAGGAACCGTGTGTGACATGTCTGCAGCTCTACCTGAATATCTCAGCTACAGCGTGAGGTCTTCTCTCTGTCTTTTTCATCAAACATGTCATTCTGCATTTTCGATTTAACGCTGCATCACAAACGGATTGAATGAAATATCCCGGCTGGTAACAATTATTTTTGAGTTAGCGAAGTGGAGGAGGAGGGAATTCTGAAATGGTGTCGCCCGTTGAACTTACTGCACTTTAAAGTTCGTGACATCAAAAAATCGTTTACGATTGTGTATCCAGAACTGCTCTATAGGATTTTAATAAGAGAGTTTCCTTCCTATATACGTATAATGCTAAAATGACTAGATCACTAGATTGTTACTATTTTGATCAGAAAGAGATCTTGACAAAAATATCGTTAGTGAAGATCAGGATTAAAGAGTTTTAGCTCTGCGACGCGAAAGCTAAGACGACACTAAGTAGGCTAAAACGGTTGTTCTGCACATGCGCGAGACAGCTGTTTCCATTGTCCAACCTGGGAGGCTGCGTCGTCATAGCGTTCGCGTCGCAGAGCTAAAGCTCGCTACTATAATCATTGTACCGCGATGACACTAATCATCATTTGTATAATTGTGCAACATTACAATCACTGCCATTATAATGATAATCATTCTATTTTTCAGTTTTTATTTGTAGCTCTCACATTATTCCAGATATCATAAGGTATTAATGTTCTCCCTTAGCCTATTTAAGTCATCATTCTGTTATATTTTTTGTCTTCCTTTTTTTTTCTTCAAAATCGTGATTTATTGAGCGGCAGCTGACATTCCAGACGACCGACAATCTAATTTGATATCATCCTCGATCGCACTTCTGGCAAATCATCGAAAGAAGTCACGTGCTGGTTGGACTGTGTGAGACGATTTGAAGCCGCCGAGATGTGATCGCAAGCGGAGGAGAGACATGCAGGATCACAGAAAGAGACTCTTGCTATCTCAAGTAGATCACGAGAAAATGGAATAAGCACTCTATTTACGTGCGTCAATTTGAAACTGACTTATTAGTCAGTCCTTACGATGACCTCGATGAAAATAAGGACAAACTATAATTATGTTCTTTCTCTGACAATGCTATCCGGAAAGAGAAAATTGTAACGTGATGATGAAATGTTGCGTGAAAGTCTTTAAAAATAGAAATGGCTAAAGTGGAATCAATTAGTGCACTGCAAAAAGTCCGGTGTTGAATAGTGAACACCGAGCTGGTGTTAAATTTTCGGTGCTCATTTATGGTGTTAAATTAACACCTCCGGGTGTCATTTCCAAATATAAAACTGTTTTTTGAAGAGTTTCTTAGTAACTGCACTTCTTGTTGATTTTTAATTTAAACAAGACGATCAAGAATTTTACATCAAAATACTAGATTTTTGAAAAAATGTGAAAATAAATTTACACCACAGTAACACCAGTTGGTGTGGTCTCTTATTGAAGCTGGACGGGTGTTAAACCATTGATATTAACACCAACAAATATCAAATCAACACCATGTGGTGTCATTTTTTAATTAACACCAGTACAGTGTCAAAATATCACCAGGTACAGTGTCAAATTAACACCACGAAGTGTCAGGTGAACACTTTTGAACACCATCACAGTGCATTTTCTACACCTGTGGTTGTGGTCCTCTATCAACACTTGATCGGCGTTAATTTTAACACCCATGGTGTTAAATATAACAACGATGTTTTTACAGTGTGTGGCTTATAACGCTTAATCATCTGTTTCGCCCTATTATAGTTAGAAAGCACGCGCGTTTTCTTATCAATACATTTTCCATGGAACAAACATCCTACTGAAAAGGAAGCATTGCTGTTGTTGTTGTTTTCTTACCGAAGTTTTTATCCGTCACTCTCTCCCTCGTTTTTACGAATGAATTTGCTTTTTAAGTAAGACTTAATTTTTTAGATGTGAAATGTGGTCGAAGTGGGCGCCAAACGGAGGCATCCGTCTGGCTGCAATGGTCACAGCCGCAGTGACCAACGTCCGAATCACTTAGGGACAAATTTGCACGTATTATGTACAATGTACGTCCAATCTGCCTCAGAGTAATTCAACGAAGAAGAAAAAAAAATGACCACCGGCCATCCAAAAAGGCGAAACTGCCTCACCGTTGACAGAGGCAAGAAGTGGAGATGGGATGTTTTTGTAGGGAGACGGTTTGGTTAATCCCGAGTAACCAGAGCGTCACTACAGACGTAATCCACGTAAAACCGGTAGAATCCGGGAAACGGATTTCGCGAATGTTCCTCGTGTCTTCAGAACGACTCTGCCGTATCAAAGGACTAGCGTGTCGGCTCTTTCTTTGCTGCTTTTTTTTCTTTCTTCTCGCATTTCAGACGGATGGATTTTAACAGGTTGCTGGCGTTTGCTTGAACGGACAAAAGAGCGCGAATTATGTGTAGACTTGCTTCAAAAACAAAACAGATAGTATGGGTAGTTCATGCTGTGTCGAGGGAGTCGATGACTTGAAACGAGAGTGAATGAGAGAGGGAGAACAGGAGAAAGACATGGCAAAAAGGAGGAGAAAAACATGACAATAAATGACAGAGAAAAGAAAAGACAGACAATTGAAAACAGAGACTGTTTTTATGTGTGTGTGTGGGAGTGTGTGTGTGTGTGAGAGAGAGAGAGAGTGTGTGTGTATGAGAGGGGAGCAGAAAAAGAAAGAGAACGAGGCCAGAAATTTCGACTGTATGCACATTGGAGGCCGAAGAAAACGTCATGAATACTGATAGATGGGACTACTTACAGAAGGCAACGGCGGATATTCACTGCGTAATGGATACGCAAACAGGGATTTCCATCTATGGTGGCCTCGCGCGGACAAAAAGCCAATAAAAAAAAAAAAGTCTCTCTCGCCTCCATTATCCCTGGATGGGCTCGAGTCCATCTTGCTCCGCCGGCAAGCCCGGCGCAAGCCTATCCATCACTCCTGTTTGGAGAGCACTGCTTGTCAAACAGAGAGCCATTTTGAACGCGTGGGATCCCCCTGGCTGTAGGCTAATAAGGCTGGGGTTTTCGTCGCCTTTTCTCGGTCATTCACTCGATCAAACGTTTGCGATCAATAGCACGAAGTGGAAAGTTATGTAGCCGTATGTATCATGTCATTAATGACAGTCTACACAAATAAATACATTTCGTCTCTTCTCAATGTCAAGCCGTTTTAGTAGAAGCAGCAAAAGAACAAGCACCAGCAGCTACTGTGGTAGTGATAGTAGCAGTAGAAGACTTTGTGTCATAAGACTCGCTTGCAGCAACTGTTACCGTTATCAATGATGTTCTATTCTCTCTACCTAAAAGATGAAATTTTCTACTATCCGTTGCTCTCAGTCATCAACTTACAAATTTACCCATACAATTTTGAGCCATAAGAGATTGTACAAATACCCATCAAAAAACATGAGCGCGGACGAGCGATCGTGAAAAGTTTAAGCACTGGATCCAAACCCACCCTTTGTCGGAGTCATCCCACGAGACCGACACCTACGAGTCATGTAACCCACGACATTGAAAAGAGGAAAAGGTCTTTGATTCATACAGCCCATGAGTTCGACACTAGGTAAAAACAGCCCACGAGTTCGACATTACAACACGGGGGGCTTTATGTATCGGTCTCGTTGGCCTTGTTTGCTTAGTGTCGAGCTTATTGGCTGTATAACCCATGGGCTGTATAACTTGTGGGCTGTATGACTCATGGGCTGTATGACTCGTGGGCTATATGACTCGTGGGCTGTATGACTCGTGGGCTGTATGACTCATGGGCTGTATGACTCGTGGGGCTGTATAACTCGGGGGCTGTATGACTCGTGGGCTGTGTGACTCGTGGGTGTCGAACTTCTGACTTGCACCCCTTGGACAATTGACTACCAGAGGTACTATAGCTCTCAGGTTAATAGAACTTTAATGACCGGTGCAATGCAAATGCATGTTGACCTTTGTTGATTTATAATACCCTAATAATCATTAATGTGTCCAAATGACACCAGATGACGTCATCTAGCAGTCACTGCTGATTACTGATATGATTAAAAAAAGAAATCAGAATACACCGTCTGCTAGACTGCGCATAAGTTGCATGTTTTTATGCGATGTGTTATGTTTATCATATTGCATCGATGCTGATGACGTAAGAGAAGTTATGTGCGGATAATTCTTGGTGAAAGGAGAAATGTCCTTGCGGACTAAAAGGGTAGAGCCATTTCAACCTACTCCCCCACCCCTCAGCCATGGCCAATTCTAATTACTATCTTGCTGGTCCATAACGGTGGCTATCTTTCTGTTTATAATCCCACCTTGATGTCTTCATGAAAAACACCTGTTCTAGATATCATGTCCCACCTTCACTTCATGTGTCACCTGAACCCAATCCTGTTTGCTCCACATCTTCGTTTGGCCCATGACAGTGTTATTTTGGTGATTACGGTCTTCTCAAAGGGGAAATCCAGTCCAAATATATCTTAGTCTGATAAGAAAGAGTAAAATATTACGAGTTCAACGGTAAAATTTTGATCGAAATCGGGTGAAAAAATGAAGCAGTTTTGGCATTTTGAAGTTTCGCTAATTTTTCAGGAAACAGTTCTTGAATGGTCAATATTAATATGCAGTGAAAAAAGTGAACATGTCATCTCCACACAACTTGCATATAGTTTGTACATAAAATTTTAATGTGTATTTTTGAATTTCCAGTTTTTCATTCAAACGCAATTATGCCCGAGGCTCATATCCTGATATATCTAACTGATCACTTTTCTCAAGTTATTCAACCAGGAATAACATCATGTTTCAGACTTCAATGATAGAAATATAGAAATTTCGTCATTCTTTTTTTTTTCACGATCAATTGAAAATTGTGAGGTTGATACATGGTCAGCTCACTCATTTTCATAATCATATCAACTGTACGAGAACTGTTTTGCAGAAATGAGCAAAACTTCAAAATTTCAAAACTTCCTTATTTTTCATCCGATTTCAGTCAAGTTTTTTTTACCGTTGAATTCGTAAGACTTTAATCTTCTTTCTTTATCAGACTAACTTATTTTTGGACTGGATTTCCCCTTTAAGACGATCTGAGATTTCCAATCCATCGCCCGTCTGACCATCAAAGGTGCTCAGGGGGCAACTTGACTCATTTCGCGCTCATATCATGCATAAATCTTCTGTTTGAAATTCGGTCTGTAATCATTAGCATCACTGGAGAAACCTTCTGTACCATCTATGCGCGACCATTAATCGCAGTTTAACGACTTTACGAATGACCCCTTAATCAACTAGAGACTCATCAAAGGAATATGATGGATCATGTCCCAAAATAATAATTTTAAGGTATATGGATCATTGCCATTTGAGGCCACACGACATCAAATCCACCTGATATTCCAAAACTCTCTGGCAATTCCCTCCCTCTCTCCTTCTTTCTGTCTCTCACCCCCCCCCCCCTTTATCGTGCCAATTTCTTCATAATCTACATAAACACATAAAATTAGACTTATGCAACTTTACTGCGAGCTGATTTTATATTTATAACATGTATGGCCTCGTATACTAAGTATTAATCCTTTTGTTAGGCGCAACAACAACAAAACTTGAAAATTTGGCAATATGTTAATTTGCAGATATATTATTTTCTATTGCCGTTGTCTCTGATCAGTTCATGAGACTAAACTCAATGGGAACATGGTGTATGCGTGTATGTAATTAGGCAACGCAGGTTAATAAACTTCAGAAAGAAGAGCGAATTCTCCGAGTGAGGCAATCCAGCATGGTTTTTAATGTATACATGTACATCGTACTTTTGACATTTCCCAAACTATATAGACAAGAATACAAACGACGTTCTCCTTGCTCAGTATTGTTAGTTTCAAGAATTTAGAACAGAGATTCCGTTTGATTTAAACTTTTATCTTGACAACGTTCCTTTTACAAAGAAAAGTTTATTCTCGCGTTCTCTTTATACAAACATTTCACGCAATCCATCAGTAGAGTTTCATTTACATATCATACGCCAAAAACAGTAGTTCAAATTATTATCAGTAGGTATAACAATGTAGAATCGCCGTCTGTTAATCCAATGTTTGATATTCATGCAGTTCATCACACAAATGAGATGGGGGAGATATAGGCCTACTAGAAGGATCTATTTTCGTTCATTTTTTTTTCCATTTTCATTGATTTCATTTCCAACAAAAACGAAATTGTGCATAAACATTTGAATACACATAATCACACAAAATCACTACAGCACTGTAATCAAAGAAATACCGTGAAATGAAATACAATAAATGTTATGTCTTTTATGACAGATACAAAATCAAAGTTGATTTGAAATTTAGGGGACTGCTGAAAAACAGAACGTGTAGTTTTCAATCTCCTCATAAACAACAGATACACACTATCTAACCATATTTTGAAAGCAGTTCTGTTTCTTTGCCTCGTGCAAACGTTCTGATTGTGAATTTGACTTCTGTCTGCACTCGCTTAAAGCGAAATGTTCTACTTATACTTTAACACCTATGGTGTCAAATCCAACACCGATCTTTTTGCAGTGTAGTCTGTTGGAAATCCTAGGATGAAAACCTATCACTCCTGCCGTCTAAACGAGCGTCAATATTATGGACTGCTCTAAAAATCATGCCAATTGCACACTGGAAAAGCCATCTTAAGGTCATCGTCAACTACATTACAAAGAACCATACGCATTCCTTGTCATTGGCCTCGGTCTTACTCATCGTATTACGAGCTGAAAAAAGAAAACACAGGGGAGGGGGCAAGTGTGAATGTTTTATGATATTGAATAGTATCAGATTATCAATGAACGTCCTCGAAACCAAAGGTTAAGCTTATAGTGTGGCGAAAGTGAATCCCATATCCAGATGCATCCCGCCACAACCAACACCATTTTGGCGCCCCAGCACCCCAGCTCGGGAACTCCGCTGTCGCATACGTCAAATGGCACCACCCTGCCCAACCTCCATTTTTTTTTTTTTTTTTTTTTTTGGTCAGAAGTAGGAAAATAGGTGGAGGGAGCGTGGAATGCCAACTAGGGATTACGTTTTTAACTATTAATTCAGTAAGAATTAAAAAAATATATGGCACACGTTTTTAAGATCTCTATTTTTCATCCATCTTATGACATGGCTATGCTGAGATAAAGGACCATCGTGCTGCATCATCGGGCGCAAATGACAGGAAATTAAACCACGATATCCATTAAGTATTAACAATGAAACAAGCACAGCCCTGGTCTTTAGAGGTTGGACCATAGCAAACCAGAAAAAAGAAAAGAAAAGAAAAGTCAATGTAAGTGAGAAGCCACTATTTCCAGTACTCCATTTTGCATGTTTTGTCCGGCATCCTCGTTTATACATTAATACATCAAATAAATAAATGAACAAATGAAAAGAAAGACGAACTTATGTTAACCTGTATCTAATGAAAGTCAAATTAATAATGTGTACTTTTACACTTAAACAGCAAAATCATTGTGCGATAATGCTATTTGCGAATACAGTAATCCGAAGAGCAAACGCAAAAACATATGATTACAATTTGAGCGCGAAAACGACCACTGATTACGTCATACTTTATAAACAGAACGTCTGGAGTGGACGGAGAGACTAACGTTACTTTTAATGAATCATATCGGAGAATGTCAACTCTCCTGACGCTTGTTATTACCCTCTCTAAAATACAATACGATACATCAAGATGGCCATATAATCGATAACCTGTCACAGTTTAGAAGATATCAATATGTCATCCTAAAATGGACGAATATTCATGGGCGGATACATTGTCTAGACAATGCAGAATCAACTCTACCTTTTACCTCCAAATGGAGAAAATATAAGAAAATGAGTCAGGTAGAATTTTGGCTGAACCGATTTTTTTTTTTTTGGGGGGGGGGGGGGGGGCGGGGGGGGAGTGGGGGTGGTCAGCGTTTTTATTTGCGGACGAGGCTTCTCTTCGTCATGTTCTCATTCCACAGGAGAATATTATATTGAGTCATTTTCACAGATGTAAACACTATGATATATATATATATATATATATATATATATATATATATATATATACATATATATATATATATATATATATATATATACATATATATATATATATACATATATATATATATATATATACAAATATATATATATATATATATCTTTCTCTTTCTCTCTTTATTGTATAAAATCATCGTTTGTTGTCTCGATAGTGGGTAATTCTTAGAGGTGGCAAACATCTTCTAGGGCTATGCAAAGGAAGTAGAGTGTACTGCTGTTACGTTGTTTTAATGAGATCTGTTATTTTTCTCAAGCTATCTGCCATTTTTAGCCTTTGTCTAAAGATTTGTGATATGCACGTAATGGTGAATATATTATGATTAATCTTTAGCGTACTGTCGACATTTTGTTTTTCTGACATGTCTGAAATGCTTTTCTTTCTTTTCTTTTTTTACTTTTTCTTCACTACTTTACAGGAGATGAAAGGTCACATTTACCTGCTTATCGTTCACGGGATGAAGGGACTTTGTACTGGCTCATAAATCAGGTCTGCATAGTTAATGTTATTACCAGCTAAAATTAGTGATCCGCCTAGCTTTCATCTATATAGCAACCGACCTCGGACCGAGATGACTGCAGTGATAAGCGACTTCCTGCAGCCGCCAGATAATCGATTATCGAATTCATTTTTGATCGCGAGGGAGACATTTGTTTTCCTTTTCTAGTTGATCGCAGGTGGAATAGTACACCCCCATTAATCTCAAGGCCTATTTATATCGACAGCAAAACACGATCAACTATAATTCTTTTATTAAGGTTACATAAGCATACCTGTGTATAATACGATTTGACTTGAGGAAAAAAAAAAGGTTTAAAGATGCTTATGAATTTTAAGAATGCTAAAAAAAAACGTAGGGTCTTTATTTTTTTTTAATAATAGGGCTTTTTTATTAAAAAAAACCCCTTGTTTTTTTCTTCAAATTTCCTTTCAAAGCAGTAAACCGTTTCTCCATAGCATAAAGTTTCTTTGAATAAAACTGTGTTGCGGGTTTTCTTCTCTCAATTCTCCCATAATTTTTTTTCTATTAAATATCAGAATTGTGCCAGCATGCCGTTTTTTTATGTGTAATCACGGGATATCCAGAAATTCCGAAAATATATATTTCTTTCCTTCCTCTATACCTCTTTTTTTCCTGACCTCATTTTTTTCTCTCTCTCTTTATTTATCTCTGTCTGCAGCATCTCGCTAATTGTTTTTCTCCTTACCTTTCATATGCCTCCCATTATCTTAGTTGCACTTCGGTCATCATTAGGCACGTCAGTAAAAACACTTTATAAGGCAAACCTCTCCGATAGGACAAGTGTACCAGACAATTCTCAGTTTTTAAGAATTATACGGGTTTCATAATCGGACCTTGATGATGTAAAGTTGTGTTGGTGAGGGTGTCATCTATGTCGAGATGACAAGGGCAGGGGAGAAATACATCAATATTGTCTTACTCTGTAGTGTAGAGAGTTTTCAGTTTTGCGTGTTTACTTTTTTTTTTAATCTATACACGGATTAAATTTCTGCTTTCAGCTGGACAGCTGTTTTTCAGCAAGGCTGTGTTTTTATAGAGAATCTACACAATGAAAATTTATAATATGTATAGGGTCGTAAAATATCTACATAAACAAAAGGGACAATTTCCATGAAACCCAAAATTAAAGAAAAAAGTGATTACGAAAATGATTCAGGTGTTTTAAAAATTTGCATAGCACTGAAGAAGCATATGATGTAGACGTATAGCGCTAGATAATTAGTGTTTTCAAATGAAACTGCTTATGGGTATATGCGTCAGCACTGTGAAGAGAATACTCTTTACTCTCGAATAAGAAATGGTGAGTTCGCTGCCTCCTGACGCGCTTATTGTTTTTTCTTTACATTATTTTCCTCATACTGTTTCCTATTGACAGAGGTGTACACATGCGCAGTGCATCGGGTGAAAAAGACGATATTATCATTTCATCGTTTATATATATATTTATATATATTTATATATATTTTGTGTATGTGTGTGTGTGTGTGTGTGTGTGTGTGTGTGTGTGTGTGAGTGTGTGTGTACAAACGTAAGATCCTTTTGAACTACATGTATTGGCAATTAAAGATGATTCATGTTCATTCAGTAGAAGTGTACACCGAGTAAAATAATAGCGATAATGATGATATAGCGATTATAACATTAACGATAATAATGATAATGGTTTTATATACCAATTAACGATGGACTCTGCCATGATTATATCGGGTGATGTTCGTTGCTTCAAATGTTTCGTTAATCTCCCAAAGTCCAAAGGTTCGTAATTCCGAAACCACACAAATTCCCTATACCAAATGTTTCGTTAATCCGAACATTACATTTCTTTTAGGCGTTTTTTCAAAACGTTCGTTAATCCGAAAAATGAACTATTTGATTTTCGGATTAACGAATCTTCGAAATAGCTAATCTTGTCTCAATTTGGGAATCACAAACCTTCGGAATAGCAAATCCTTAGAATAACGAACTGTTACCTAATTATCTGCCCCCATCATTGTCAGGTATATATGCACCTGTGTCAAGAGGGACAATGTGATTAAAGCACCTCATCCAAACACGAACATACCAGGCTGGATTCGAATTCAATACCTTCTGTTCACGATGAGCCTCATCAGCTATTCCACGGTTCACCCGTTGACCATACTTGAAATGACGGAGTTTTTTTTTTCATCTTTAACATATTCCCATGTCGTTGGATCCCTGAGTGTAACCACGCTTTCAAAAAACTGCCTGAGCACCCGAAGCACAACAAACCGTACTCCATCCCTGAAGAAAATGAGCATGGAATCTCCAGGGTCAAAAGGTAATTGCAAACTTTTGACACTTGGGAAATGTGGTGGAAAATTGAGGATGGTCGTCCATCGCACGAAAGACGTAAGAGTGATAGACTGCTAAGACAGCATCTTCGCAAAACGTAGATATAGCTTTTTTTCCCTTCTCGTCTGAGATGGGGGCCTTGACCGCATACGACCCTAGATGGTAAGGTGCAGGCGCCGTCACTTTATCCGGCGAGTATAATTTCACGCTCTCTTCTCAGCGCTATTTTGGTTGCGGAGGAACGAGTATATAGAAAAGGAATGGGAGAAAAAAGCACTCATGTGACGGTAATTTTGAATCGGATAGTAGAAACCAAGGGTTTACGTTGCTTGCATCTCCCGCCCTGGAATCTTCACTCTTTCCTCACCTCGTACGGTCGATCTTCCTCTTTTCCACCTTTTCTTCAAACATTATCTTAATTTGATTGAAAAAATCAACCATCTGAGAGAAGGTCAGATGGGGATTTTGGGTGATTCTCAAAATCTCTCCTCTGCTGAACCGCCAGTAAGCTTTCTCGATAGGTGATCACGATCCTAGTAGAAATCATTAAGAACTTCATGCTCACTTTAATCATGATAAAGTGGTGCATACATAGTGTTCACCTACGGATTACAAAGACTCTATTTTCCTACAACAATTAGATAGTACTCTGTAGACAGCTGATCTTCTCTGCAGGTAAAAGCACACAACAATGCAGGTTTTGTATCAAATAAATTAAGAGGTTTGTTTCTGAGGTGTAGACGAAAGATTCCAATCTGCTATTGCAGGTGATGGGTGAAGTCCAGAGGACATTTGAAGCCAGTAGACTGGTAGCTTTGATTTCTCGTGCAGAAGGTACAGATTTGAAGAGAGAAGATACAAACTGAATGACGTGTTTACATCACGCCTCCGAAGCTTGCCACGAGTTCCATGATGGTTATAGCTGGGGATGTGATAAAAGGAGGATTACTGAACAATCTGCAAACTCCGACCCAATCAATGATGCTGACAATCTCGTCAAAGATTCAGGAGGGATAACCTGTCATCGGAGCTCGAGAATTATGTTTAATTATTCCATTTGACTTTAATTCTTTGTTCAACCAAACCTTCTGCAAATAATCCCTTGAGCTAGAGCTTCACATGCTATGCTTTCAAAATGATGTAGGATATTGGTTGCCTGATCGTTTTGATCCTGTCTTGATAATTCAAATAAAAGTGGATTATTATGACGGGAAGTCGATATTTTGTGTTATAGTATCCACCATTTTCTCTGGACTCGATGAATGGATTAACAAATGCTTAAAATAAATTTCTTCAATTATTACAGGTGAGTGAAAGAGCTTGATAACAATCGAAATTTTCCTATATGTCATATTATCGTATTTTACTGTCGTCGGGAATGCAAAAAAAAAAAAGAAGAGAAAAATATATGACAATTTCTTTTATTTTCGATAATTTGACAGGTTCTTTGACGGAGCAATCACTCGACTTTGACAGACCATTGCCACCAAAGGGCAAAATACAATTATTTCCACTTTCATAAACACTTGTAATTGTTTTCTCCTGAAGACTTATCGGTGACATAGATATTTTGTCGTTAGAAGTACCGCGAACTCTTGATGGCTGCTCCGAAATAAACCACTTAGGACGAAATCGGCACGCTAAAACCCCCTTACGACACTCAAATGACGGCAAATTGCCTTTTCCCAATCCTCCCCTAGATCGATAAGGGCACACCACAGATAACCATAGTCGGTTAACCTTTGCAACGTAAGTCACCTTTCATATCGGTCAATTGATGGTGAAACAGCTTGAGGAGACGAGCATATCTTTAGAAGGCTTCTTTCTTGTGTTTCGTAAATGGAACATGCTGATGATTTCTTAACACCAACTAAGTCATCTTCTGCAATTTCGGCGATAATATATGGGCGGAATTTAGAATGGATGGCGACGGCGCTGAGTTGAATTGTTTTTGCATCGTTCTCCGTAATGACGTGACGTCGATATTGTAATCGCCAAAAAGGAGGCGACAAACAATCAGCATTTTCTTGATTAAAGCTTCAGTTCTACCCCATTTTGATATACATTTTTTCCCATTTCCTCTCTATGAACCTTCACCCTTGATAGGAAAGCAGGGACTTTTTTTTCTAAGCGCTCAATCACTTTGTCCGCGAAAAATTTTGAACCCACCTTCAATGTCAGACACACTAAAACTCTCAAAATAGTTTCAGATGAGGAAGATTCATGACAAGCACTTCTTTCATGAAAAGCTCTTTTTTCTTTCTATAAAACAACAACAACAACATGACAAGCACACTTTTGCTGAGGAGTGGTGATGAAAACACGTTAATTTGAAGGTAAAAAAGCACACAAACGACACAAATAATATCAGCCTAAACCGTGTAAACAGCTAAGGAAATGCCGTTGGGAGTACGCTTTTACCTTGATGGGAATTGGATCGGATTTTGATCACCAAGGAAAATATTGGTCGACATCTTCAGGCAATATGCATTATTTCATATCTCCCGTTCCATCTGATTTTCATACTTTTGAATTATGGGCTAATTATTTCGTGAAAGGCATGATTACATTTTGCCTGTTCTCAATTACATGAACAAGTATGGTAGCCTTATTCCCAACATTGTGGTTGTTTTCTTTTTTACAAAGGTAGCTCACAATAGTGATATTTGACAAAAACGCAAATGCTGACAGGTAAACTTCATCTTAAAATACCTATAAACGAGTTCACATGGGAACTTAATTGGAAAATTATCACAAGAGGAAAAGCCCGCAGATCTTCAGAACCAAAATACAGAGAAACATAGTCGTCTTAAATTGACAACAGAAAACATGAAAATTGACCAAAAAAGTTATAAGACTGTACATAGGAAAGGGAGTAAGACAGAAAGCGGGACAAGTTTTACGTTCTGTAGAGCGACATGTTTCATCACTAACACGCGTCGAAATCGTGTATACGTTTTTCTGTCTATGATTACGATTTTGTTTGATATTAGAAGTGTATTAAATTTAAAATGTGTTGTTCCTTTAAGATTAAAAAAGGCGGGGAGGTGATACTGATGTATTTCTGGCCTCTTGACCAGGTATGGCTTTAAAACCGTACTCATCTTCTCAGAGGTTTTCCGCTAGCCAGACCGCCGAGGAGGATAACACTCTCTTACTTTTCACCTGCCATATTGGATTTGGACCGAAACTCGCTCGGGAAGAGTGATAATCAAATCGCGTCACTGTCACGATGAGCTGCCGTGACAGCGATACTTGACGACTTAAACTACTCACAAAGTTTGTCCTGTTCTCCAAGGGTCTTAACCTTCAGCTCCGTCTCCAAAGAGGGGAAACTCATCCGATGAAGCTGAACAAGACAAGGTGCATTTCAGTCTTTTTCTGACAATTCTTTCTCCTTTTTCATTACCCGTTGCTTTATTATATTTCACTTTGTGTGGATTCCGTGGCGTTCATCCAGTGTGCTGCGATATGACGGTACTTCAAGAGCGAGCGACGAGGCGAAGATCGAAACAGCGACGTCGCCAGTTTATCCCACGGTGAAGAGGGGCGTAACATGACCACCTCTCGGTCTCCAAAATAAAACCAAAAATCAATTCATGCTTAACGATTCATGATCAAATGATTAGGATAAGGCAGTTTTGCTTCCAGTATAGAGTTGAGCCTGTGCCCACGACTGATATAGTAGAAGCCTTGTACATTTAACGGATGGAAATGTATTGGCGCCAATAGAATTAAGTACGCGGTAGGTTACTTTCACATCCAATCCCCAACGCTCTAAAGGCTGACTTCGATAGTCATGTACCATGATGAAGATCTACTTGATGATTGAAAAGTGGATTGAAGAGATTTTAACATTTTTCAATTCCTGTTTCTGAGAATATCTTGAAGAAATCGACATATCACAACTATAGCTTTCTCGTTCGGTCTCTCAACTATTCACAGAACATGGCGACTTATACTTTGACATTATGTATCATGAGAAATCTTAGCATTGTACATCGCTTTTTCGACATAACATGTAGCCAAGGTAGATATTCTATTGAAAATATAAGTATAAACCATACATACACACTAGTTCTTGCATGCCTAATTTTGCTTTCTATCAAAAAGGAAAATGAGTGTTTGATAGGAGGTGGGAGTGTGTGTTCGCTCAAAACACAAGAATAGTTTGTGGAATATTGAAACAAAACATAAAAAATTGGCACCCCGGTTGAACCTTTAGAAATCGAGTATTACTGGAGAATCAATATGCAGACACTTGACTGTTTTTAATGGGTCAAAATACTTACATACTCAGCAGATTCAGGACAAAATTTTCAAAGTGGCTTGATTTTTGAGCAAGTGGCAGAAAAAAAATGTTCCATTTGCGCGATCAGTCAACTTCTTCGGGATTTCATAAATGGCTGACTTTTCAAAGACTTCTACTCGCGACATAGCCATGGCCCACATTACGAAGCTCAGGGTAGCTTTACGAGGAATAGTTTATGATGTCAAGTGTACTTTTAAATATGTCTTGAATTGGTAGCCATATGGATGTATGAAATACCAAGCTTTGACAAAACTAGAGCCGGGACACACACTAGCCGTTTTACATTTCAGCATCGACATAAAGATAGTACGTTTGATAAACCTGCAGTGTTGTCTGATGCCCCGAATTTCATACCTACTTCTTGACTCCCTGAAACACCTGCGACTTTAAATCTTTGATCACACATTAAAGCCACGAAATGAAATTCTCAACAATAGCTTTAAAGTTATTCTCGCCTTCTTTTTAGCATCGACGGGGACCCAGAACGATGTCCTTCTCATATGGATATCAAGCTTCAGGATCAAGTAAATGTACCGCTTACACTGTATCTCTGTCGTTTTGCGGCTCACCAGAAATGGGCGTATCGCCGTTCTTCCTTTTAACCTGAACTCTGTCAATTTGTTTTCCTCAGCTCGTTCTCAGCTCGGTGTTAAAGGGGGTAAAGTTGAAAGCTAGAAGGGTGGGGTTGGACTCATTTGATCTGCCACTTGTCGCGATAAACTGCAGGGGGGCAGATCTCTAAAGTTAGCTTAACATCATTCAGGAGAGACAAGTGTCGCCTGGTCGATAGCGGAGAACACATAACGTGCCATCCCCAACCTCTTCCATTTTATCATGCACTTTGCCGGTCAAATAGTTGTTGGGGTTTGCTTGTTTTTCAAACACATCGCCGTTGACGTCACGGATGTATCTTATACCTTGCGGCCTTTTCGGTATCATGGCAGGAGGGCTACAATAATCGGTCGTCTGGTAAACTTATCATGGCGTTTAACTCGTGGTTAGTGTGTAAAGATACGATCAATGACACAAAATTGGGTGAGATATCAGAGAAATAAAATGGCATTGCTTAAACCCCGGTCACACAGCGCTTTACGGCTTAATCACGGCCAAAACATGTCAAAAAGTGGTCTCCCGTGAAGCAGATGATGTCGTTCGCGTTGATGTCGAGTTTAAGACGGGCTACGGTTGATTTATAGACGTGGCAGGACGCGGGGAAAAATCGGAACGGCGTCGGTCGCGATAAAAAGTTTTAAACTGCTCAAAATTTTATTCCGCGGACAACCACGGGTGGCACACGTGGTAAAGACGTGCAACACACGTGAAACACACGTGATAATCCGTGTTCCGGCAGTGATTAAAACTTGGGGAGACGCGATAAGACGCGACAGTTTAGCCGTCAGCCACGGGTAGAGCACGGTCATCTGACTCGTGTTACGCGTTGGTATCACGGAAAATAGCGTGGGTTTAGCGGCTTATCGCTGACAAATGGATTTTCCCCGTACACACACGCGGCAGGACGGGGTTAGCCGTGCTTAGGCAGTGCTTCAGCAGTGGAACAGCCGCCAACGGCCATATCCCGTACAAAGCGCGGCCAAACCAAAATTGACCAAAAAATTACCACTCACGACCACGTCCACCAGATTTTCATATCTTTTGTACGTGATTTAGACGTGGAGTGCTATGTGACCGGGGCTGGGGTGTAACAATGTCCGTGGGTATCAGCATGAAAATGAAGTTGGTCATTTGACTGTGAAATTAGTAGAACATATTGCATCCTTGGCATTGGATTATTAGTTATCACACACACACACACACACACACACATATATAAAAGATGACTTTCGTCATATCTGATAATCAATGTATTGTTAATTCTGTTTTCTGTAGTCCATGAACTTAGTTTTTTTATGTACATTTTGACATGCAGAAAAGTTGTGCAGTTTGTAGGTGATTTAAATCGTTTGAAGTTTGAATTGCCATCTTTTGTTTTATTTTCTCTTTACAATTCTTTTATATTGCCTCATTTGTTGTATTGTAATGTCGTATGGGGAAACACGTTTAATTCCAGACTTGATAAGTTATTCAAATTACAAAAGAAAGCAATTCGTAATGTTACAAAATCTCCATATTTAGCTCACACTTCTCAGTTATTTAAACGATTGAATACACTTAAGCTGCACGATATAAATAAACTTCAAATAATTTCTTTCATGCAACGCTTCCACACAGATACACTCTCTCCTTACATCATGAATATGTTCACATTAAATTCAAATATACACACTCATAACACACGGAGCTGCAATAAAGTTCATCAATGGAAATGTCCTAGTACGAAATTAACCCGCTCAATACGGGAACCTGGTGGCCTGTGTATTAAGTCTATAGGGATTTCAGAATTTAGTATGGAATGGGTTAAAACAAACTCTTCCTCATACAGGACCAGTTTTTTGGAATGCAATTATTAACCCAGATAATTATAATAAGCAACATAATAATTTATTCAAGAAGCAGTATAAAAGACATCTTTTATCTTTTTATTAAGATTGCATTGATGTATCTAACAATTCTTTCTATGTTCATTTCGTTGTTTTTTTGTGTGTCTGATGTTCTTTTGTGTATCTTCTGTATAAAACTGATTTATGATTTTTGAAAACAACTTTGATTCCAATTCTACACGATTTGTAACAACGGTGTATGCGCGCCTACAGGCCTTACTGGCTTTTTATGTGTACACCATTTTCCATTTTACTTGTTGCCTTTTGTATTCTGGAACAATTCATGACTGTAATTCTGATGTTGTTGTTGTGGTTTCTTTTACATGTCATTGTTGTTTATGTTCATCTGTAACACCGAATGCTTCATGTTGTTTTTATTGTGATTGAAATGGAAATAAACGAATTGAATTGAATTGAATAGGCCGAATTGACATCATTTTATTCACTGTTTTAATATATCCTTTTTGACCATATTGTTTCGTTATAATCATACATAGATCTGGTTACTACTGATTTCAATTAGACTTTCAGCTCTGATTGCTTGTTTGTAGTGGTTTTATGCTTATATTTATGTAACATGATTTTTGTATTTGTATAGTTGGATTGTACAGGACCTTGATGTAAAACAGCATTCACTTGCTGATCTTGTTATCCTGTCAAAAGATGTTGAAATAAATAAATAAAAATATACTATATGTTTATTTAAAACTTTGATTTTAAACTGTATTGTGAAGGAAATCTCCATTTCTAAGCCCAATGTTTTAGCGTGATTTCCTCCTTTGACTCACACATCTCTGTAAATATTTGAATGTTATTTTATAAAATGAATAAATTGATTTGAATTGAAAAAGATCTCGTAAATATGTTATAACCTTATTCTAATAGGGCAGTGTGTTGAGTTGTTTGATCTGGGAGTGAAAGTTTGACGGTTCCACTTCGTGCCAAAATGTTTGTATTCATATAGGAGTCAGTTGCGACCACTCCGCTCGCTAACACATGTCCGTGAGTACGAATCGTGACTATACCCTTGGTTTTCTTTTATGAAGAGAGTACGCATATGGCTCATTACAGTCAAGAACGTGCCACTAATTTTCCATATTACTGGCTGTCTTATCAAGATTTTAGTAGATGGAAACTTTATACTTTTATGAGTTAATGGCTCATTACAGGCAGGTATACTTATCACTAATCTTCCGCACAGGCTGTCTTTTCAAGACTTCGGTTGAGTGAAAAATTACGCTTTTATGAGTAGTTCATTTCCAAATTATACGAAACAAAATACACTCATTGTCTTTTTCCTTGGACGTAACTATATAGGGTCTATGAGATTTTAAGTAGTCCCTCTGAAAGATCACTAATAATCGTTCAGATCTTTATCAATGACCTGAAAAAGTAGCCTTTTAAAATTTTTGACAATATTTCAGAGAGAGAACCTTTTGCTTTACGGTTGTAGTGTTCAAAGCATGTAGCAAGTCGAAAGCGCGGTTTACCATCGGTTTTGTTATACATGTTAACATTTTTTTCTCTCTTTATGTGTGTGATCCCACTTTGCTTGATTTTTCAATTTTCACTAAAGCCTTGCAGAATTGGTAAAGTTGAAAATTAATCTTTCAAATTTCATTTTTTCCCCTTTCATTTTGATTGTTTGGCAGACCTGACACTCATGCTCAAATACGCGAAAGGGATTTCATTTTATTAAAAAAAAAAAAAAATTATTACAACAATCAGACTTCAGCGGCGGATTTGTTGGTGTCTGTCCGTTCATCAATGTGTACGAACAATGTATGGTCAGAACATCGTGTAAGGTCAAAGGTTAGATAATTGTTTCCCATAACCATGATAACCTGTTGCCCGGTGCATAAATGCTCAAGTTGATATCCCGTTGAAGAGCAGGCAAGAATTGTTCTCGCAGTGAATGTTATCAATGAAAGTAATTCATCAAATTGATAGTCATGTCTTAGTCAATATTTATCCAAAGACAGATGGAAAATATAATTATAATGATACTGAGTAAAACGAGAAGAACAACACGGAACCACGAAACAGATCGTCATATACTCTAATTTAGAATTCGAAAAGTTGAAGATTTCAGTTATGAACAAAAATGTTTCAAATAGGCCTACATTTCATGATAAGCAGAAACTATATTGAATAACGAAAATCAGGCTGTCGTATGACATCTGGTTAATATGGTTGGTAGAAGAGATAAAATAATGATAAGCCTTGCTTTCGTCATGAGGATTCCTCCCCCATTCTCTTTCAGCAATGTATAATTGTAAAGTAAATTCTAATTTCAGTATTTTCCAGGATACTTTTTCCAACATGTAAACAATGTTTGCCATTTTGTATTTTGCATTGTTTTGTTGTTTATGATTATCAATGTAATTTGCATTTGTTGTTTCTCCTTGTTTCTCCTTGTGAACACCGTTGTATATTTTACATGGACCCCTTTGAACAAAATCAGTCTTTTACTGAAAGGGCTTATTATAACTACACTGCAATTAATCAATGCCGAAAGTGGATATTAGAATTATCTCTTTTTTATATTTATTTTTATAATTTTTTTTACTTGATCTTCATTATCTATAACATCATTGCAAACTTCATATCCACAGTACCTATACAAGTGTAGTTTAAGGTCATTCGAAGATCATTATAACACCATTTTTTATGTCAGTGCGGTTTCTGACTAAAATAATGAACAAGATATAAGACTGAGTGTAGGTCACTTGAAGATGGTGGTCTTTGAAAGAGATTTCAAATCTAATATGTCTGGATTTATTTACTCATTGCATCTAAATTATATAGAGGGCTTCAAAATATTTCAGACAAAGTCAAATACACAATGAAGCCGAAAATAAAGTCAGTTGTAATTGGAGAAATGTGGATGTAAATGGTACCTTTAAATGCACTCTGTATGGGTACAATATGGCTAGCCGAATTGGCTGGCAAGCATGAGAACATTTTTAGCTCGTAAATGAAATTGCAAACTCTCTCACTAAAACCTTATTACCCGTTCAGCCTTTGAAAGCTCGAGTTCATTTAATGTTATCCGTGGTATTGTTTTACTTCTGCTCCGTCTCTCCCTCTCTTTCTTTTTCTGTCGGTATTTGAACATGCACTTTCCCCCCACTGCTGAGGACATTTTGCGACGCCACCACATGATATGCCGTCCCACCATAATTTCATCCTGCAATTTGAACATCGATACAAATAGGAAATCTAAACAATGACGCCATGTTCCTATGTCATCTATCGGTGAGACAGATACATCTAGTCTCTTTTTGCCCTCAGTCATTTTAAGGCAAAATAAAATCTGGTTTGTTAACGAAACTACAATTCACAAATGCAAAATCGATATCACATTTCGAAGGCGGGTGTTCCTCTGTTTTATTTTGGATAAAACCTCAAGAAAAAAAAAGTTTTATATAAACTGTGATTTCACAAAACACATATTATATCAATGATTTATAATATCAGAACATGTACTTTTCCTGGGATATTTGTCACTGTTTTTCTTCACTGTCACCTCCTGCGCCTTGAGTCAAGACTCCGGTCACAAATGATGCTTAGTGTTTCTACTTTTAAGGAGTTGCCCCCTATAACACTCAGTCCATTTGCACAAATTGAGGATTTCCCTCTGGCTATCATCAAGAAATTGGTTGATCCAGTGCAGAGGGCACCCACAAAAATCGCAAAATTGCAAACGCTGCGCACTGCCCAACCAGTGATTTTGGGAGCCCTGATAGTCTGCCGAGTAAAATATATAATATATATACACAAGGGCATAGTACCTTTGCTGAGTGAAATATCAAAAAAAAAATAATATCGTGATGTCTTGCCTTGCTGTAGCACCTCAAAGATTATTTAAGAAAATGAAGTGACGCCAACTCTAGTATATCAGAATTTCATTGAAATGATATTCAATATACATTCTTTTTTTTAAACTTTCAGTTGCGGTGAGTATGTATTTCTAATGACTTCCAGATATAGTGATTGATATAAATAGTTCATGAGGTATATTTTGTTACCATTGGAATTGCGAAGTAATAATTTCACTGCTAATATATGTTATTAGAACACATCTGAATAGCATTTATTGTCAGTGTTATTCCATATCCACTATCATCTCTACTATTGTTATGATCAGACTCGTCACAATTGTCATTGTATTATTAAGGTCATTAATGCAATACCTATTTCCACTTTGAGGTTTTAGATAATTTGTGTCAGCGCTGATCACTGTTTTCCTCGTATCCATGCCACAGCGTAATTGTCGATTACGTTTGATGTTGGCTAAACATTAAAAAAGAAAACCAGTTATACATAAACTGAACATTAAAAAAATACGGTATACCATACTTGGAATGTCCTTTGCACATCACTCTGACTTCCACAGAGAGGAGAATAGGAACCTCGAGATGAATTCAAAACCAAAACAACAACGATAAAAAAGAAATGACGTGTAGGGTAATTTACTCGGTAATCTACTTGTCACGAAACATCGCAGCATGATTTATCTCATTGGAACTGACGGACTATATTTTTTTCAAGACCAGCATGTTCATCTAAAGCACACTTGAGAATCGCATTGACATTGATATAAGTCCATGGGCATGACATATAGATTTACATCTCTCTCTCTCCCTCTCTCTCTTCCTCCCAATCTCTCCATCTGTCCTTCTCTCTTTCCCTCTCTCTCCTTCTCCTTTGCCCTCTTTCCTTTCTCTCTCTCTCTCTCACCTTTCTGTCTGTTCTCCCCTCTTTTCCTGTCTCGTTTTTTCTCGTTTTTTCTCGTCTTTTCTCGCCCTCCGAAACTCTTTATTTCCCCCTCTCGTTCTCTCAGATATCACAGTCTCTCATGTCCTAAGGAGTGTATCCAGGTAGATCATCAATCGTTGACACTGCTTTATGCTTAATTCTCCTATCAACACAGTCGAGATGGAGCTGAGGTATAATAGTTCGGAATCTTCCTCATATTTTTTGGTGCAGTGAAAAGACAAAGTCTGTCAATCAAAACACTCAAATTTTAAAGGGTAGGAGAGAACAGGGCGGAATGTTTCTCGCCCCTCACAAGCTTGAGACTTCTCAGTCTAACTACGGACTTATGTTTCTCCTGAATTCTAAGGAAATCTGAATCCCTTTTGAAACAAATTTGCTCAAGGCAAATGAACGGAAGTCAAACAAATATGCATCTTTGGTATCTGACATCGAAGCAAATGGTTACACTGTTGTCTTTCTACCTATTGAAATAGGTTCTCGGGGCTTTGTTAGTAATGACAATGGGCAAAGGCTGAAGAAATTTCTCGCGTTATGCGGGAAACCAGTGTCTTTCAAGACCTTTCGGGACAGATTGTCGTCACTTGCAATCGCTTCTTCATTTGTAATTTATTCGGCTAAGGAAGAACCAAAGTGGGAATGTCAAAATTCATTGCTTTGACATAATTCAATTTTAATCCTTGGCCCAATGTTTAGGTTGAGGCCACTGGATTAATTGTGTATCGGATTGATATTCGGGAGGGCTTGATGTCGGGCATGAGTTTTTCAGAGACGGGCTATCATTATAACATAATTATGAAGTATAGGTGTGATGTGTGTAGGGTTTGCACTTAGTCGAGTTCATTGCTATATGTGATGGGAATGTTCTGCCGTCGGATGGGCTCTGGCTTGAGGTTTGGAAAGGGCTCTTTTTTTTTGTCCGTTTAGTCTAGATACATTTTGCTATTTTGAGTTATGTGAGGGAAACCAGTGTCTTTCAAGATTTTTCGGGACGGATTGTCGTCACTTGCAATCACTTCTTCATTTGTAATTTATTCGGCTAAGGAAGAACCAAAGTGGGAATGTTAAAATTCATTGCTTTGACATAATTCAATTTTAATCCTTGGCCCAATGTTTAGATTGAGGCCACTGGACTAATTGTGTATCGGATTGATATTCGGGAGGGCTTGATGTCGGGCATGAGTTTTTTCTGAGACGGGCTATCATTATAACATATAATTATGAAGTAGTTGAGATGTGTGTAGGGTTTGCACTTAATCGAGTTCATTGCTTTATGTGATGGGAGTGTTCTGCCGTCGGGTGGGCTCTGGCTTGAGGCTTGGAAAGGGCTCTTTTTTGTCCGTCTAGTCTGGATACATTTTGTTATTTTGAGTTATGTGAGGGAAACCAGTGTCTTTCAAGACTTTTCGGGACATATTGTCGTCACTTGCAATCACTTCTTCATTTGTAATTTATTCGGCCAAGGAAGAACCAAAGTGGGAATGTCAAAATTCATTGCTTTGACATAATTCAATTTTAATCCTTGGCCTAATGTTAAGGTTGAGGCCACTGGACTAATTGTGTATCGGATTGATATTCGGGAGGGCTGGTTGTCGGGCATGAGTTTTTCTGAGACGGGCTATCATTATAATATATATTTTTTAAAATATATATGAATATAAATTAAAGGTTTATAATAATGGGGCGTCCCCACCCGGGGCTGGGCTTTTCCAGGGTCTCTTCGGTTCCCCGGGGCGGAGTCGTCCCATGTGATATTAATTTATGTAATTTATTGTTATTGTTATGTTAATGGGGCGCGGAATGAATGACCGTGTCTCATTGTGAATAATTTATGCATGCGGAATTGCCCCATTTTATTATATATTGGACTCACTGGAATATAAATTAATGCTAATGTTTGTTAATATTCAATAGGTATGCTAAATGTCGTCAAGAGAAAAGTGTATCATTTTTTAAGTATGTACTACACTTGTCCTAGTTTTCTTCTTCTTCTTCTTCTTCTTCTTCTTCTTCTTCTTCTTCATGCTATTTTCTTTTCTCCTTTTTCTTTATTAGTTTCCATTTTCTTTACTCTTAATCTTTCTGGTCTCATTTCTTATCCTTTTGCCTGCTTATACAATATTTTTCACACTTTGAATATGTGTAGGATTCTGTCAAAGTTATGTGCATTTATATTCGTAAATGTTCTGTAACATTGTGTGATATTTATGTATATGCCCTGCTTATTCTGTTTATCCAGTTATGTCCTGTGCGTTTATGTTTTGTATTTATGTATTCCTTTGTTCGATTTGTATATCAATAAAGTGATGAAATATGAGCAACTAATGCTTTGAAAGTCCTAAAAGAGTTTTATGAACCAGTTTGAATACGTGCGAGACTTAACATTAATGCTTATTGCATACGCTCGATATGCCATGTCGTTTTCTCATTTTTTTTTTTTTTTTTTGTGTGAGGATATGGGAACACACTGTATCTTAATGTCAATTCCTAAACGCCGTGCTCAGAGTATACTATTAGCCGTATTTCATATCGGTGCATATCACTTTGCTGGTACATAAATAACTTCGATGGTTTTATAAGGATTTATGCATGGGCCTACTTCCAGGCAGATCTTTTGTGATAATCTACAATTCTGCTTAATTTTGGATTTTTGCTGTCGTCATCAATTAATCTATTGTCTCCTATTGTTGTGAGGCATTAAAGTAGACAGGTAGAGAAAGACTGTATTGAAAGCTACAAGGATCATCCTGAAAGTAGTTGTTGTTTTGGTTTTGATACACGCCATTAAAACCAAAACAACAACAACAACAACAATGAATGAAAGATCCACCCTTGATCTCTATAGCCTAGTGCCCATTCAGTGAGGAAAACAGTGAGCTTCTACGCATTTGCCAATGTGTCACACCGAAATAGTGGGTGACAAAATGAGGAATATATACGTAAGCAAACTGTTTAATGTCACGCAAAGTTGTCATATACTCACTCATTGTAGTTTCCGCCATTTCCCTCTCTAACACACACACACACACACACACACACACACACACACACACACACACATATCAAATGAAGGATCTTGGCTCTACTAAACTTTTACAGGACGTGACAAGGTCCCTTTATCAGGAGGAGGATGACGCCTTGTGCCCAGGGAGGTGAGAGCACACCTCCCCGGTGCACCTCTGCTCCTTACAGGGGGATAATGCGATTGGTTGGGTAAAAAAGGAGGATATGGGTGTGGCGATTTGCAAGACCTCCTTCGTTTCATTAACGACGAGATTTCTCATGTCAGGCATCCACAAGTGAGCCGCTTAACGAGAATAGCAAAAACTGTGATCCACCGTGTGTGGTGGCGATGTGCTGAAGCGAGCGATCATAGCCCCCAAATTACGACATCGGAGCCAATTTCATGGGCCGGTTGCTCTCGTAATTGAGATAGCATCTTGTCGAGCTCATGAGGGGGACGACATCGTAATTGAAAATAGAAAGTCCTAGATGGGGGAGCCGTAGATATTGCTCGTAAAATTCCTGCGAGGGTTGTGGCGAAGTGTAGGGAGAGGAAAATACGGATACAAGAGGAAATATCATTATCAATTATTGCCAAACAACCAACGACATCGTGACATCCGTGTTATATTTTGTGTTGTTTTGTCAAAACAAAGTTTTCCTGTTGTTATTTTCTTGGTTTTTTTCTGATAAAGTACCACAAGGATCAAATATCAATAGTACTTTTAGATCAATCGATGGTGAATATGAAATGTAGTTTTCATTTCACATTACCTTCTGTCATTTTACTAGTCGACGAGTTAATATCCCACAATAATTGTCAAGCCAATGCATGAATAAATGATACTGCACCTTTCTAAAGGTGCAGAATATTACGAGACATCAGACCAACAGGCGAATTTAATCAATATGATATATATATATATATATATATATATATATATATATATGTATATATATATATATATATATGCGTGTGTGTGTGTCTGTGTGCATTGATATATTTAAAAATCTCAAGAGGAACAAGAAGGACGAAAAGTGATTTCGACATCGAATCAAAGCAGCTTTATTCATTGTAAGCTTCCATTAAAGTTACGTATGTCTCAAAACTAGGACATTTTAAAGAAGAAAAAACGACAACGCGAGGATAAAAAAAGTCGATAATATATTTCACTTGCATGCGAGGACTATGAAGTATCAGTCAAAATAGTTCACAAACAACATCTGGGAAGGTATGATTGGGGCTGAGAGGTTCGTAACGTGCAAAGGTGTGCCACGGATCAATGAGCAAAAAGGAAACAGTGTCTCTATGAGAAAGCCAACCCAATTTAACGGCACTGCAGCGGCGGGTGATTGTTCAAAGCTTGGATGCGTCGGTAGCCCGATATGGCATTCGTGATTACCTGCCACCATTAATTTGCACCGACTGAGCTTAAATGCTCGAAAATTGTCTCATAAATCCCTGACCTTCATGGCTCACGGGCACGAAATATTTTTCCTTTCAATGTTCGCCATCGGTGTTATCTATCTCCAGCCGACACGGTCCGTCTCCTCCTGGGTGGCATGGTGATGACTTGCAGCATATCTCTCTCATAGATTTATAGAAGCCTAAAGCCGCACGTCAAACATATAAGGTGGAATTGATTGAGGATATGCTACACAGTCTCCAAACATACCCCATGGCAAGACATTTCACCAACGTCTGCATGAGCATCCAGAAAAAAAGCATCTAGAACGCATGCAGATGCTGAGAATACTTTGCTATAAAACTGTCAGTTCTGTCTTTGAAGTCTGTACCCTCACCATGGTATTACGGTTAGCTTGTAATGCAACTTGCAAGGTAATTAGTTTCTTCGTGAAGTAATGCTATTTTCCCTCCCCAATCGGTAGCTTGGTTGTAAAGATACTCTTTGCATGGGAATACTCCCTTCTACCATTTTATTTTGATGGTTTACTGCATTTTCCTTACTTCTAATCTATAACATACTCTGTTGTATCATTATTCTCCTCCTCCTCCTCCTCCCTCTTCTTCTTCTTGTTCTGCCTTTTCTTCTTTGCACACAACCTCGTCAACGCCAATCAGGATTCCATTCCATTCCAGTCAGGAATTTAGATCAATCAAAATTAAGAATGAAACTTGATTTCTCTGTCCATAGCATTCAAGACAATTTCAAGCCCTCCGTTGCGAGAGTATGGAAAAAGAGTCATAGAGGCATGTAATTAAAATGCCCTGGCATGATCGCACTATCTCGCAAACACTCACAAATATCAGAAGAACATTATACAGAAGAAAGGAACAAAATTGTATTTTGGACTCAAGTCACCAACATTTCATATCAAGAATCCCTCCCCCTCATCATCAAGTCCTGACGAGTTGTTTGTACTCACATCACAATATTGTGGTGGTGCTTGATTATAACATATTTTGCAAAACAGAAAGAAGAACTGTACAGTTGATTTAAAAACAATTCATTTTACCCAAAAAAAGCAGAGTTCACAGACTTTCATTTTAAGCTTAGGTTTTGGGTCTTTATTTTCATCCACCATATCGCTATCTTCCCAGAGGCTTCATGCTCCGCTGCCGAATATCTTCCTTAATCATGAAACCAGTCTGGCGGACAGAAATTCCAGAAGGCGAGCTATCCATTTCAGTACTTGAATGTCATTACCACGCACTGGTCCGCCATTGAGGTCTTATGGAGAAATGGGAGTCGATCCACTTGGAATCCGCCGGGAAACTCTAACTCTGCAAGACTTGAAGAAAAACACACATATCTCTCCTTCTCTTACTCTCGATTTTTTCCCTCTTTCTTTCTTTCTGCCTCTTCCTCTCTATTTTGCATTTTATGTGTCCAGCAATCCATGTTTATGTATGTATATGTGTGTGTGTGTGCGTGTGTGTGTGTGTGTGTGTGTGTGTGTGTGTGTGTGTGTGTGTGTGTGTGTGTGTATGTGTGTGTGTGTGCATTTGTTTGTTTTTATATCCAGTCACACAGTATACGCAATACCTACGTCAAGTCTATATCGCTCGTAATATTTGACAATGATTATATTCTAGCCAGTAAACCTATGGCCTAGTATTCAAAAATTTTTGTTTTTCATTTTGCTAACATGAACGTAAAACAGTCTGCGTCTAGGTGTCATGGATGACATTCATAATTATGTACGTTTGTTCTGTACGCACGGGTATACCTGTATGTTTTTGTGTTTGGTATCATTTGTATAATGTATAAGTGTTTACTTTCATTTGTGAAAGCATCGTGCTTATTTGGCTTTTCAGATAATATAGATTTAATTATATATATATATATATATATATATATATATATATATATATATATATATATATATATATGCGTACGTGAGGGATGTCTGTATGTGTATGTGTACGTGTATAAAAAAATGTGTGTGTGTGTTTGCGTATGGTGTTATGAGGCATAATAAAAACGTGCCATTAAAAACTAAATAATGACCCCTGCCTGTGACCTTTGACCTTGAGGTGACTCCATGTTTGGTAAAATGTGAAACTTTGTATAACCGCCCTTCCCTTCATGAAGCCCTCGGTACAGAGTTATTCAAGTTTTTGTAGCGTTAAAGACAGACGACAAACGGACGACGGACAGACAACGGACGGACAGACGTCGCAGGTGATTCCTTTCTCTCCCCTCACCTCCGGTGGACTCATAAAACACAAACAAAAAGATGCACAAACATTCATACACACATACATACATACATGCATACATACAGACATCCATGTAGGTCCTATACTATAAATACATACATACATGTACATATTACCATACATACGTCTATACAAGCGCATACATACGTATATACAAGCGTACACACACACAGGGAGAGAGAGAGAGAGAGAGAGAGAGAGAGTTAAGAGAGCTAAGAGGCGGTATGCATTTATTTCCCCCTTTTCTCAGTCATATTACAACCATAAGAGAAAGCATGATTGGAAAGTTCGTGATTTATTTCTCAAATCATGCTCAAGCTATCATCTCGGGTAGCATGTAGAGGTTAAAGTAAATTATAAAGGATGAATAAAATGATAGATCACTGCATTAATCATCAAACCAAGGGGCCAAATCTTTAATAGGGTGCATGGGAGAGCGCAGAGAGGAAAAGAAGACGAGAGATACAGGTGACATATGATATCAATTTCGCATTTCGAAAAGCAATTAGTCCTTCTCGATTTTCCAAATATTTCATTTTTCATTCATTTTTTTCTATAAATATACAATCGCTTTCCCGAACTGTACAAGATATTGTTTATTTTGACATAGGAATGAGACATCTGTAGTGTGACATATTGCTGTGATGTTGGACATGGGTAACACTGATTCCATGCTTCCGAACCTAAGGCAGTACATTTTTTTTTTCCACCGCCGTATTTTATTTCCAATGGATAATATAGGCCAAGACCAAAATGATCAAACTTTTTTTTAAAATGCAGTCTATAATCCCTATCCAGGGACATCATATAAGTACTTTTCACTTCTCAACATTAAAGGGGAACTGATATAATACTGAAACGTTATAATATTACTTACTTCTTCCTATGACAAATCTAAATGATACTTTGATATAATATTTACATTACATACTCTTGAATGATTATGTCTACGTATAGCAACTCTGCTTGGTGAAGTACAATTAGGGAACTCAATATACCCGTTCTGAATAGATAGGTCCTATTAGTAATATTAAACACCAAGATATTTTTACCAGGTCATGTACATAAAAAAGACCTGTGTATTAAAAACAGAGAATAACATGAATGGTATAACTGCTTTGTTCTGTTGTCTTGTGATCAGTGTTTAAGGGTATCATGTGTCCCCAGTTTTGAAGGTGCAAATTATCTGGATTTCTTTTCGGAAATATAATAATATGATAACATTACACTGCAAAAAGTCCGGTGTTAAATATGAAACACCGAGCTGGTGTTAAATTTCCGGTTCTGAATTTATAGTGTTAGATTAACACCTCCGGGTGTCATTTCAAAATTTTAAATTGTTTTTTTTTAAAGAGTTTATTAGTTACTGCACTTCTTGTTAATTTTTGAACTTCAACAAGACGATAAAGAATTTTCCGATAAAGTACTTGATTTTTGAAAAAAATGTGTAAACACATTTACACCACAGTAACACCAGTTGGTGTGGTCCCCTATTGAAGCTGGAGGGTGTTATACCATTGAAGTTAACACCACCAATATCAAATCAACACCATGCGGTGTCATTATTAAATTAACACTAGCGCAGTGTCAAAAATATCACCAGCCACAGTGTCAAATTAACACCACGAAGTGCCAGGCGAACACTTTTTAACACCGTCACAATACATTTTCAACACCTGTGGGTGTGATCCCCTATTGAAGTTTGATCAGTGTTAGATTTAACACCCATGGTGTTAAATCTAACACAGATGTTTTACAGTGTATGGTCATATTTACCCAGATTAGACTGTTCAGTGGTACCATGGCTTGTCTAGAGGGTCCTGCCATTATTATTACCCCTCAGTTGCCAGACACCCATTTTTCTCTTCACTATAGAGGTTATACCTATATTTCAAAAGACAGAACAAAATGTATTGAAATCTTCACAAATTAAGCCTTTAGCACGTTTAGGCTCATTTAACAATCCTAGTATTAAGGTCAACGTGTAGAATATTTTGTATTGGTATGTCGTTACTGGAGACAGATCTAACTACACTGTAAAAACATCGGTGTTAGATTTAACACCACGGGTGTTAAATCTAACACCGATCAAACTTCAATAAAGGACCACACCCACAGGTGTAGAAAATGCACTGTGATGGTGTTGAAAAGTGTTCACCTGACACTTCGTGGTGTTAATTTGACACTGTACCTGGTGTTATTTTGACACTGTACTGGTGTCAATTCAAAAATGACACCACATGGTGTTGATTTGATATTTGTTGGTGTTAATATCAATGGTTTAACACCCGTCCAGCTTCAATAAGAGACCACACCAGCTGGTGTTAATGTGGTGTAAATTTATTTTCACATTTTTTTCAAAAATCTAATATTTTAATGTAAAATTCTTGATCGTCTTGTTTAAATTAAAAATCAACAAGAAGTGCAGTTACTAAGAAACTCTTTAAAAAAATAGTTTAAAATTTGGAAATGACACCCGGAGGTGTTAATTTAACACCAGAAATGAGCACCGAAAATTTAACACCAGCTCGGTGTTCACTATTTAACACCGGACTTTTTGCAGTGTATATATACTTCAAACACCCTGTTGCACTCTTTGCTCTATCTTCATCAAGCGCCGGAAGATGTGCCTTATCTATAGCCTTGGTCTTAGTCTGTAAACTTTGTGTTACTGAAACTGAAAAAAAAGCCAATAAGCATCTGGAAATATTAATGACAAAAGACTGAACAAGGTAGGTATAAACTTCATCATCGAAATGAAATTCTTGCACGAAGATCTAAATTGTTCAAATCTATTTACATGTACAGACGAAGTTCACTCTCCCAATGAACTTTGCGAACGCACAAGCTACAAAGTTAAGCTAACTGCAGAATACTACCATGGCACTGACATCTTGTGACAAATGGAATCCAAATCACGACCTCCCTCCCTATATTGCATTCATTGAGACGTTCTAGATGTACAACTTTTTTATTTTCAAATATGTTTACCACACTTTCGTAACCCACTTTTGACAAATGAAGCCTGATGGAATGAACCGAGATGTTCCGTCATGCACGCTGGAAAGTCACGAACTTGCGATTAGTTCGGAGGCAGACACGCCAGCTCGGAGCGAGATGGGAGGATTATTTCTCAAGGCCAAAACTTTCGACAGCACATTACAGGCGTTTTCAACGTCATGCCTACGTACTTGTCACAGTGATGTTTGGAAGGTCGTATCTTGATGGAGGCGTAATAACGCGGACTTCTAGAGATGCGCCCCAGTATATTCAAATTGATCGCATTGTTATTTGTACTTAATGTATATTGTTTGCTTGAAATAACTGTCACTGAACTGATCTAACCTCTCTCGTTCTAGAGCGACGTATTTCTTGCGCTCTACTAATCAGTTACTCGGTGATGCCGATCTCTCTCCGTTTATTTGGCTCTGTGTTTTCATTCCTTCTCGCAAATCATGTAAACCACTGTTATGATTACGTATCTGTTAAATCTCACCCGAATTTATTTCTCTGCACTTCATAAAACATTCATTCACTGTACTTTTATTTTCAGATGCACTATGCAATAACAGACTCTAATTGAGTTCTCGTTATCTTATGAACAAAATTCAACAAGACGTCCCATCCTCAAAAAGCTGAAGCAGGAAAGTACAATTAAGGAGATAACAGAGAGGAAATGAATACAGAAACCGAAAAGAAAATATGGTGTTAAAAGGGAATGCCTGCCTGTTTTCATACCTGTCATCTCTCGGCTTGCAGAAACATCGAGCGGCAGCAAGTATTTGACTTTTTTGGCCGTAGCTGGCGCTAGCCTATATCTTGTGGCATACTGCTCTGTCCCCACCATGACCAATGGGCTCCGTTGCTATCTCAAGTTCCCGCTTTGCTTGAAGTTTTATCGAATAGATTACATGTATTTGAATAGAACATTTATAAACGGTATCTGTTGATTGTAGGTATATAACTGGCTGAATAATGATTTACAGCAACTATAGCCTCTACTGAACAAAATATTCGAGAAACTATTCTCGTTGATAATCATGTTGCAACGATATATCTAGGAATGTCATTCGTTCTTGAGCCTTGTTTATGATTATTTTATTTCTGTATAAGAAATTAAAAGAAAAATCTGCATAAAATATTGCGTATATTGCGAATAATGCGTCTTTATGTTATCTTAAAGTTCCATTCCCACGATTAAATGCAGTTAAGAGTTTCATTCTATGACCTAATAAACTCTGACATTCGAAATGGACCCTTTTAATTAATTGATCTATACCCCCTCTTACTGTTATATACGGTACAAGAGTCGGGTTTATAGCACCCACTGGGACAGGGCAAAATGAAATGAAGGTCTTATCTGCGATTATGGAAATTGTACCAGGATTGAGGTACAGCTCATAAACCTAATGACGCTGACCCAATTTTTTTTTCTCTTTCTCATCTTCCCTCAATGTCGCCATAGCGAGGAATCCCCGTATGTCTCCTCTGTTTATTTCTAATGTATCTCTGTCGCAGTGCTGCTCATGTCGATTTCAAACTATATCCGTCAATGATATTTATGAGCTCATGTTCGTCCTCTGCGGTATGTCCCCTTGACTATATACCGAGTGTGCTCCGGGTTGGAAGTCGTGGTGCATGTTTGAGCAATGCTGCAGCATAATGTCAATGAGAGTCAATGGAGGAAGCTCCATACTAATATCCACATCAAGTCCACCCATCTTAGCCCAAATTATAGAGATTTAAACATCGACTTTGAATCTCGGTTATATTAAGAGTCAAATCTCACCATGCGAGATGATTTACTTGAAGTAAAACACCACTGTTCATGTTTATATCTGCATTGATAAAAGAGTAAGATAATACAAGGTTAGCGGTAATAAAACATATTTTAGAATGTCAAGATATTTCACTTAACAGTCATTGGGTCATATTTATCTATATTAGAAGAGGTGATACAACATTCCATCGATTTACAATAATTTGCATGTTTTATTAATCATATGACTCTGGTCAATATTCAACTACTAAATCCGCCTTGAATGCCATCATTGCTGCACTATTGCAACTCCATTATTGATCTCAAGAACGGGAATTCAATAAAGATTAGTTTTCAAAACAAAGAGGACCTGTTCCAGATAGCAAGATTCTCAGTCTGAAATATTTATGGTTTCTTACAAGGGAAGACATATAGAAGAAAGGTAAACACGCCGAAACGTAAATTCAGTTCGCTGTGTCTGACCATAATAATCACGTGAATATATTCATGTTTTCTCTAAAAAAAAAAATACAAGGTACGCACATTCAGTTTGTTAACTGCTTTACAATGGCGCCCTGTCTATACACAAAATTTAAAATTACAATACATTTATAGTAACATGATTCACACAATTACAGATCAATGGCAGAAAAAAAAACCTTAACTATATTTCTGTTACGTATAATACTAAATATATCAAAGGTTATACGGCCTTAGCAATTTGGAAAAGGGGGAGTATATAACCATAAATGAGGCTAGTGTTACCAACGCTGGTTTGAGACGAAGCTTAGCGGCCTTATGACACTCACTTCCTGTCCTTGTGTCCATGATAAGCTTCATTTCAGCTGACTTTACTGTTGGAGGCACAACAACATGTCAGGCAAGAAAGATTTTGAGGGATGGAGTTCACAGAGAGTTCGCCATGAATTTAAAAAAAAAACCAAGAAAAATCAAGTAATTTCTGAATTTGGGATCCGAAGTCTCATATATTTACATCAGGAGAAGTTAACAAGTGATGGATATCAGGGAACCTGTAATGTTTGCAGGGTGGGAAGTTCCAGCAGAGAGCGAAAGTGTCATGCAGCCTCCGACACGCGTTATGGTCAGAGAAACATGGTGTCCCGGCGCCAAAATGGCGCTCTGAAGAAATCATGGGTATTATGGGATCAAGTTGAGTATCCATTGGCAAGTTGCAACATCATCTACACGGCACTTTTTTCTTCTTCAAATTCTTGGCTATAAAGTATTCAAATCCTACGGAAGTAACCCTTATCTGAGAGAAACCATATAGGTCGTGGAGGGTACTGGAGGAAGGAGGGGAAAGGAAGGAATAACCCGGAACAGACATTGGTGTGGTTTTTTTTTTTTCTGGTCTAGTTTTAGAGGGAATGTACTTCTATTTTACGACGACTGGAAGAAGGGTTCAGCACTAAAATGAAATAGCTGTAAATCATATTCAACATGTTATTATAACAAAAATGTCTTATGTTTCTCTGTCTCTGCCTCTGCCTTTCAGAATGTAGGAAATCACTGTTTGACACGTTTTCAATCTTCTGTCATCATGTTTATCCGAGGGAGGACATTAGGAATGTTCTACGCTGAAGCAGCTCTTCATTTCATTTTATTTCATTTATTTCATGTTCAAGAGTGGTGAGTTGGCTCAGTCGGTATAGCGCGTCTGCCTTCAGATCCAAAGGACCCGGTTTCGATTCCTCCAGGGAGGTGAGCACCTCCCTGATTCCTGAGTCTCACTGAGCAATGTTGTGTGTAAGCATACCGTCCTCTTTAGCAAGAGGCAAAACACTCTGTCCCTCGGATAGGACATAAAATGGAGGTCCAGCGTGTGAGAGAGAGTCACAACTCATGCACGGAAAAGATCCCGCTTCATATATTTTATTCTTCACAAAGAGCAGGGTGTTTAACCCGGTGAAGTGGTCCGGCCTCACATCCAACTGGACCCTGTGAATACCAGCTGGTGTAGCTGAATGTGGGCTATCCAACCATCTTCTCAGATGGAAAATGAAACAAACAAACAAACAGACAAACAAACAAACAAACAAACAAACAAACAAACAAACAAACAAACAAGCAAACTCTTCTATTTGGTCTTATGATATAATGTATAGCCTTTTACATTTTCTATCAATAATCATGTCTATTGACAGTAAAAAACATGGTCTGAAACAATGATATGGAATCAATGAGCCTCTCTCCCTTAAAAGTTGTAATCCCTATGTCATAAACATGATAAAATCCCAAATGAGTGAAGATTTGTATGTGGATTAGCGTGAAATTTGGAAGAAGATGGCATTATCACCATGCCTAATTTGTACGGTAAACCATTTTATTGCTTTATGGTGAAAACAGGAAACCCTGTGAGATTGTATAACTCTATAACTTTGATCGAATTGTTTGATTGATGCTTTCTCTATTTGATAAGGTCTCATTGAAAATCGGCATAGAGACAGGTATCCGCCATATCTAGGGAAAGTAGAACTTTGACCGATGTCAGAATAGGGTGGAGTTTACTTAAACTTTTTCTTATTGGCGCAATCATAAACTTCCATCCTCTGCAGGGAAATATAGACAATATATGCGTTTCCTCTCCACCTTACATTATGTTTTGAAAAAAAGAAAAAGAGATGAGTTATAAGCATTGCTTCTGTCACTATCCCATGGATCAAGCTGTGACATCAGGTCACGTGATCATTATCAGCACCAGATCTGGGACTACGTTCGAAAATTGGCATACCCCTTGTCTGCTCAAACTACTTCCAAAATGCATCATTGGTAAAATCACCATACTCATCAGCCTAATACAATAGCCCCGTAAAGTTTATAATATTTTGAGACGTTGATAGGAGGTATATTATGTAATTACCTCCTTATTTGCGATGGACCACTTAGCAGGAAAATGCGGTGCTTCACTTTAATATCGAAAACTGAAATTAGATTTAGTTGTTAGTGAAATATTAACATCTCTGATTTCCCTAATGATCCAGATCTTCCGAGGAATTCACATCCTCGAGACGGACATGATCATATTTCTGATATTGTCCATCCAGATATCTCATGTATACGCTTCCTGCAGAAGGGGAGCTTTCTTTTAATGCACGATATTTACTTTGAAGCATATTTTGTTACGCGGAAAGGGATCTATAGAGAGGAAATGAGTTGGGTCAATGAACTCTCTTATAACTGACTAAGAAAGGAGAGTTCCGTTCCAGAAAATAGCTTTGGAGAGGGAGGTGCGACCCTTTTAATGGATCTACTCGGTAAGAGAATAACTTGAGTGATACCGTATAGTATTATTTTCCCTTATGATTGGATATTGGAGATGAGTTGAGGACTGACTTGAAGTCATTGCTATTTTGTTATTTTCTTGGGGGTTTTTTTCAGATGAAATACACAAGCAAGGCAACAAAGATGTCAAGGATACAAATGAAATTCAAAACTCTAGCTTTCAGCGTGAAACGAAATACAGCAAAGCAAAGTATATTCTACTCAATATTTTGTACGATGATAACAATGTTAAAAAGGTTTTGCAATTTGACAGTTTGTAAAGCTTAGATGTGGACATTTAAGTAGTTTAGTTAAGTTTAGTTTAGTTAAGAACGGACATTTGTGGGTACATTTTTCCAAAGTAAAGCTGAAGGCAGTGATAACCTAAATTAGCGAAATTAAGAGAGGTTTCGCTTAAAATGGGCAAAGTAACTAATGAAAATGAATATTGTGTTAAAAATAACAAATTATCATAAATCAAACAGCGGGGCAAGTTAACGAGAGCGTTCAAAGAGACAACTTGATGATGGGAGTTGATCAAATAAAAAATGTAACCTAAACAAAGATGAATTTAATATTTTTGTTTAGTTACAGTAGGTATGGCATGAACTTTGACCAAAAATATCAAAAAGAGCGAAAAGAACCTTACTTTTCTCTTCTATGATCACTGATGATCCCTTGGTCGGTCGCTCTCTCAAGAAGTCATGTCTTGTATCAATTAATTTTATTACTGCGATTGAGGACATCACTGCGTTTATCGAATAATCATGGAGTGATAACATAATTTTACTCCCCTAAAGTTGAAATTTCACAGACCGAACTAAACAATAATTGGTGATGAGAGATTCGGCATTATTGCTTCCAACTACAGTGTACTTCACACTATCCTGCAATATAGAAACAGGCGGTGTCACTATTAAACCGCACTAACACAGGTAATCATTTTTTTTTTTTTTCATGATGGTGGATAACAAGTTGCTTAAAGGTAGGGGATACCTTTTACAGACCTCCCAAAATGCAGCAAAACATTAGATATGAACCTCAGGAGACTTGTTTAGGCCACTGCTGAGAAATTTGGAAGTCAACAGTTATCTACAATTTGAATAATGCACAAAACTCAACTACTCAGTAGTTCTGTGTGTCAGCCACACTTAAGCCTTTTTGTTGCAGTCTTCTGTATCTTTTTAAATCTATAAACACAAATCTAAAATTATAACAGCTGATGTAATAACATATAGAGTGTGTGGCAAGAATGTATATAGAAATGTTTGTAAGTTTTGATGAACTTTCTTCACAAAATATACATGATGGACACACATGCAGTGCATGGGTCTGCAAAGGTAGCCTAGTAATGTACTGGAATTTACGGTGAGCCCCGAAAAAATTCAATTCAAAATCTAACGGTCAATAAAAATGTACTAAATGTTACCTTCCACTTTCAATACTTTATGGGAGTTTCTAAAATGATACTCTCTTCAACATACCACTGTACTTATACAACTCTTCATTTAAGGCATGCAAATGGGATTCCCTACCTTTAAGGCGCAAACGAATACTTGGCATTGTCCTTATATTTACTGTTTGAATGGCTATTGATGCTGTCATTTTCTCTTTAGACCGCCCTTACAATCATTATTATCATACTCAGTATTTTTACGATCAAATATATCATTTTCATTCCTTTTGTTAGTAATATTATGATTTACATGATCATTGTTATTGTAAGTAGTAGTATTAGTAGTAGTAGTAGTAGTACTAGTAGTGTAGTAAGTAGTATAATAGTAGTTGTAGTAGTAGTATAGTAGTAGTAGTAGTAGTAGTAGTAGTAGTAGTAGTAGTAGTAGTAGTAGTAGTACTAGTAGTCGTAACAGTAGTATATTATAATAGTAGTGCAATTGATTTCGCATACTATGTCAATTATATCAATACAGTCGTAATGCACAACATTTTCCCTTGCCTTCCCAACAATCCCAAGCCATCAAAATTTACAAGGTATATGGTAAGATTGATGGCAGACAAGACGCAGAGCGAAGACAGTTCAATGGACAAACTCAAAATTGTCAGACAGTGAATGATGCAAGGCGCCATCTAGCGGTATCATGACACATGGCTTTGTATAAACTATAGTCGGACGACTGGGCTCTGCTGCTACTTACTACAACAAAGGGAGCACGTTCACTGCTCTGCTCATTTCTTCGCCATCAGTTAAAACAAGAGATCCCTGATATAAAACAAGAAATGTTGTAAGAGATGACTTCTTTCTCCAACCAGATAAAAGTTAAGTTGCAAACAAATAGTCACTAAGGCATCATACGGTAGTTACACAAGAGAGCACCTGAATTCCCTGACGGTATCAAGAATGGAGTGCATTCAAATTACATCCGCTTTAAGCAGAAGTTCAAATACAAGTTAATTGTGCGTGCGCTTATTGCGCTCCCTCTACCACTAGAGCTAGGGGTTAATGTCCTTTATGTGTTGGTCGCCCACCGGAGGACTCCTCTTCGTGAATTACGTCACCATTTTTTAATTTTCCGCAGATGAACAAAGCGAGACGAACTCTCCAATTAACACATGTCTGCTGAAGACGTAGGGACGTTACCGAGAATTTGACTGACGCCTTTGATGGCATGGGATGGCATACAGGAAACAACTTTCATCCTTGGTCACATCAGTGTTGCAAACTCTGCGAGTTTTTTACAGACATAATGACCCCCTCCTTCTTTAGAAGTACATAGTGCCACCCGATGATTCAATCGAAATTCAAGTGTTTGTTTCGTACTTTGATATTTATTGACTGTTTCGTTGGTTTTTTTTTTATAATGGTCTGAAATTCATTTGCGAGCGTCAGTCAGTACACTAGACTATCGACAGCACTGGAACACAAAGTTGCCTGTTTGTTTGCTTATTAATTTTGTCTGATTGTTGGTTTTCTTTTTCATAGTTTCTCTCGAAAAGCGAAGTCGCACTGATTCAGCATAGTCTCCGAGAACAATCCACTCATCTGACAAACATCAATGGAGACAATTTAGTTTAAATTGTTTTTGTTTTGCTCATCGTCTTTAATGCCGACTAGAATGATTTATGTGACAAATGTGGAGGTAGGAATGGGACTAAACGAAATACTTAAAAGATAATCAAAAGGTAAAAATAACAACAATGATATTCCCTAGGAGGCATGAGAGTCACTATACTGCCTTCTTAAATAAAACCATTCACTGCAAAATAATTTGCATTTTGATGCGAATGATACGAATAACGATGCGAATAATTCTCATCGTTTTCCCCGCATAATGATATGGCCAGTGACTTCAGTTTATGATGAAATATCAAGTTCATTCCCATGAGGACCACTTCCACTGAACTACTAGATTTGCAAATACTATAGGAGAAAGAGGCACATCCCTGGCAAAATAACAACTTTCGGAGTTAAACTAATAGGGTGAAAACCAAGAACGGGAAGAGATACATTGCGTATAATATTGATGATTATACAAACAGATTTCTTTAAGAAATGATATTTAGACGTCTAAATCAAACCAATGTAAGAAACCAATTATCAGTTTCATATGTCAGTGGTGATTTGATAAAAGGTATGTCTTGGAGTAGAGATCCTCACTGAAATGGGGAATAACCCCCCCCCCCCTCCCCCCCCCCAAAAAAAAAAAATCAAATCACATAAAATCTTCATATCTTCAATCTTCAATAATTGGACACAATCATGTTCATCTGCAGGTCAAAGGTGAAATGGCACGTAAAGGAGGAACGGTACGTTTTAAACTTTCAATATATTCGCAAACTTGATCAATAACATTCTACACAACTCCAGAGGGGAAAACACATTACAGCAGATAACATAACTAATAAATTAACGTATTAGTGTTGAATTATATTACAAACTTATTATTTCATCGTGGATATAAGGACTTGATTATCCGATTCCCACTGAAAGACTTTCATACTATACGATGGGTGATACATTAGAGACTCCACATTAGGAACAGTGATCCTTTAATATCTTTTGAATGTTACGTTTACGGAGAGAGGCAACAATTAATCTGTACCAACATGGGTAGATGAGAAAGCCTCACTTTTACATGTTTTGTCAAATGTTGGATGTCATAACATCTTGGAAATCGTTGCCGAGTCCGTACGGCAAAGTTATGAAATGGATTTAGGTAACTGGGAGCGATTGATTTGTACACCACTATTATTTTATTTCATTATTAGTTTCTGCTACTTTTTATGAACAAAATTTTTATGAATATGAATATACATACATGAAATAATTATAACAATACATTTCTATTCCGTGATACAATTTTTTAATGACATAATGCAGGCTTATTATAATTACTGAGAAATACAAATTATATTTCCAATGACAGAATGCTTGATGGGGTTGCAGGGAATGACACAAAAAGCAGTTGGTGGGCATGATTTTGTTCACTTTGTTTGAAATAGTCTTCACATCCATGACATCTCGACACTGAATTGTAATGATATATTTTTAGGATGATCGGCACCTGAAGAGTTTGACGAACACATTGCGGAAATCTTTGTTGAAGAGGGTATAGATGATGGGATTCAAGGCGCTGTTGAGGTAACCCACCCAGGAGACGATGTTGAAGGCAAGAGAAGACACGTGACAAGTTGGACACAGTGAAAGCGTCACGTGCATGACGAAGAAAGGTAACCAGCAGGCAACGAAAACGCTGACGATGACTGCGATTGTGCGCGCAGCCTTCCGTTCACGAGCAGCTGAAATTTTTAGCGACTGCGCCTTGCTCATCACGCCCTCACCCGCTCCCGACGTCGAGGCGGCCTCCGCATTCTGGGCTGCTACGGCGAACAGATTTGCGCGGGATATTGTCGATCTAAGTCGCTGTAAAGTCGTCTGCCGTTTTAACTCAGGCTTGCTTTCGTCGGATCTGTCCTCCATGACTATTGACACACCATTAATGTTGCTGCCAATGCGATTTGCTCGCTCCTTAGCCGCTCGATATATCTTCACGTAGACAAAGAGCACGACGAATAGGGGACCGTAGAAGGAAACAAATGAGGAGCAAATGGCATAAATTGCATTTTTCTTTAAACCACACTGCAGACCAGTGTCGGAGTAATCGATTACAAATGCAGATGGCACGCTGATCGTCAAAGATATCGTCCACACTGCTGCGGTAAACTTTGCCGCCAACTGCGGTGTGCGACGCATCGAGTATTTGATGGGCTGTTTGATCGCCCGGTATCTATCGATCGATATGACACAGAGACTCAAAATGGAGGCCGTGATGAAGAGGACGTCCAGTCCAACCCAGGCGATGCAAAGAACCCTCCCTAGCCGCCACGTTCCCAGGTACAAGTACTGAACGGCCAGAGGTAGCACCGTTGTCGACACCAGAAGATCGGTGAACGCTAGCGACAGCACGAACAAATTCGACACCGTCCGAAGGTGTTGATTTTTCGCGATCGCAATGATGACGAAAGCGTTGCCTAAAATAGCTATTGTCGTAATCAGTAGACCCATGGCGAACGTGAAGATATCTCCGACATCATCGATCACCAGCGTTGAATTGGTGATGTCCATGGTACTCTGTTCTGTGACGGTGGTCATGAGAACAGTCCTAAGTTTGAGCTGAAGAAAAACCTGCTCTGGCTTCGCTCTGAAGAGCACGAGAATGACCGTTCTCTTCTGCTCTCTCTACCTCTTTTTTCTCTCCCTATCTTGAAGAAATCAGAATAAAATGGAAGGCATTAATTGCAATCATTCACGACTTTGTGAGAGAAGTCTTGTTTGCTGTTTAGTCTGAGGTGCACGTAAGATTTTACCTTTGACAGCGCTGAGATGTTCAACCAGTTTTAATGAGCCGCTGCCCGAAAGATTGTTCCGATAGAAATCTCTTTGGAAGCAGTCGAGGTGATTAGCATTGGAGGCGGGAATCGACAGTTCTCAGCGACAAATTTTCATCGCTTGCTAGCAAATTTTATCACGTTGTTGCGCTCTCTTCTCCCTCCAGAAGTTCGTACCGGTTTGAAGGTTTTAAAAACCCGAAGTTTCCCGGTGAAACTGGGTGTATCTTCCTAGCGGTAACTTGTTTGCGCGTTCGCTGTTGAACGTAGTTAAGCAGTAATGATGGGACAATAATACAGACACACAGAGTACCCCTTTGTGAGGAGTATTCATCATTATCAACGTTAAGCACCAATTCGTAACCTGCACGGTCTTTCTTCCCTCTCTTCCTCTATTCCTTTCCTCTCGTCTCTCTTTTCCTCTTCCTTAGTGTGTAATAATAATTAGGAGAGAAACGCTAATTGAGAGCTTAAACACGTACCAAAGGCACGAAATACACGGGACTTCAATACGATCTCTGCGTTTAACACTGCCAATTATTTTGATTGCGTATGCTGGTGTATGTAGATGCAAGTATCCTTGCACATTGCAGTATTGCAAGCGTCACACGAGCTACTAGTATATCATTACGACTTTTATGCGTGTGTTTGTGTGCCTATTTGTATTGACGAAATGATTTTTTTTTTTTTTTGTTCTATGATGCCTATTTCATACTGATATACGTGTCGGACTTCGAATGTTGAAATTATTAGAAGAAAGAGTCTCAAGTACGCCATGGATCCAACGATTACAAAAATTTTTATTACAAAATTTTCGGTCTGCCTCAGACCTTCGTCAGTGCAAAGACAATGTCTTTGCACTGACGAAGGTCTGAGGCAGACCGAAAATTTTGTAATAAACATTTTTGTAATCGTTGGATCCATGGCGTACTTGAGACTCTTTCTTCTAATAATTATATATATATATATATATATATATATATATATATATATATATATATATGTGTGTGTGTGTGTGTGTGTGTGTGTGTGTGTTTGTGTAATATTATCAAGTCTCATTTAAAACAGCAGCAATTGTAGTCTAATATCCATCACATATTAAGGATAATTTTTGTGGTTATAAGTTTAATACGGTAGATATACCATGTAATGTAATGAATACCATTGTTGTTTTGCCTCATGTCAGTCTCTAGTCAATGTTTGAATATTTTTTCATGTTTTGTATTCAACACTCACTCACACACTCACACACACACACACACACACACATATATATATATATATATATACTACGTGTTTTTCTTTTAATCATTTTTAGTACAGTGAATCTATTGTGCTATGTTTTTGTTGTTTTACTGTATGTACGGACTTGCAGAATAACAGCCACTGGCTGAGCGAGTTCTTTCATCACCGTTTTGAATTAAAGTGAAAATGAAATGAAATGCTTATCATAGTCTATAGTATCTAGCACATAATATTAAGGGTAATTTTCTTTATGTATCCATGTACCCTGTATGAATGGAGAGCAGGAATGTGGACAAAGTGCCTTGCTGAAGGGGCAAACGTGTCGGGCTTTGCATGGGCTCGAACCCAAGAAGTAAAAACACGCTCATAATTCAGTATGATGAGATTCAGAGACAAGTGATCTTATCCACTCGGCCACGACATCCCATAGGCACCCCCAAAGACACCGCCACGCCACAACATAAGTGAATAGAAGCCTTGTATACTTCCATGTCCTTAACCTTCATGTCCTTCATATCCATATTCGACTGAATAATTGAAGAGCACCTATACTATGCACACACTGACAACGACCATGAAAGTGAAAATGACAATGTATCAATCTCATGACTGTAATCTTGTTATGATAGGTATTGAGGATATACCCTTGATTAACTCTGATAGAACCGGATGTGGTGGGCTCAGGTGTAGATTTTCTTCCCTTTCGCTCTGCTTCTGCTCTCTTCCTTGTTCTTTTCCTTCTCGACCTAATTGTCTTTCTTTTCCCTCTTTCTTCTTCTTCTTCTTCTCCACTCTCTTCTTCTCCTCATCTTTCTCCTCCATGTTCTCCTCCTTAATCTCCTTAATGTTCCTTCTATTTCTCCTTCTTCTAGTTGTCTCCTTTTACTCCTCCTTGTACCTCAGCCTACTGCGTGGTGTCAAGCTAACCTTGGGCTGCGGGGAAAAATGGCGAGTAGTATTTGTAACGTTAAGGTCTAATCATTGAAACTCAATAATAACAGAGAATATTGATATCCTTCTTATTATGATCTTCTTCCCTACTGTGATTATCTTCAGCTCTGCCGTTGCTGTTGTCTATACTGACAATACATTTATCAGTCATCATTTTTTTCCATAATCTTCACTAGATTTGTCTATTTACTTATCTATCTATATATACAAACACACACACACACACACACACACACATATATATATATATATATATATATACACTGTATATCTGTCAATTCATCTCTCTATTCTGGTAGCTCTTTCAACAAAGGCTGATCTCACATGGGACTCTAGATTTCTCATTATATGCAATAAAGGATTTGGTATTAATGAATTGAAACATGGCTGACATCCCAACATGATGGCTATTAACCTAAGATGCTACAGATGCAGTATTAATGGAAAGAGGTATGCATATTTTGTGTGTGTGTGTGTGTATTTTTCATTACCATAATTTCTACTAGTGAGAATTAATTACCTGAAAGTAGGTTCCTTTGCACATGCACTTCATTTTTCTTCCTGCTTGTGCTGCTGCCCCCTACTTATAACTGCACGCGTGATCATCGTATGCATGCCAGGTCCATCTAACTGTCCCTCTGCCAACCACAGTTGCAGCCTTCAGCGCACATCCCTGATCCTGTCAACGACCACCCTGAGGATCGCTTAGAGAAATACGATCACCGGTCATGTCTGGAATATAGCGCTCTTCCAATGGTCTCCTCCATCAGCTCTTCAACCGCAGCCTTTACCGCTTTCTGTAAGTCGATGCGGTTGTCTGCACACTGCAGGTCATCGTCCCCGCCGGTCGACCCGAATCCGAACCGCGGTTTCACCGCAGTGCCTGACATGTCTCTTTTCCCCTCTATGTCTTCTCTAGCGGCCTGAAGATGCGCAACAGTTAAAGGTGATATGAAGTTCATGTTAGAATGCAATGTATACTCGAAGAAGAGCAAATCTAAAAGCTTCAACCGATCTTGTCAATAAAAATATCAGTCTATGAATGACACCACAGCAATGCAAGTTAATTGTGTAAAGTTCGAGAAACCTCGTTAAGCAACAGGATTACATGCCCGGCAATGTTCATTTAGCTTTAACTTCATTGTCTTTGCTGCAGGTAATAGCATGGACTGTCCTGTGCAAAGAAAAGAAAAATGATACCTTGAAGGGCTGGAGCAGGATGAATAATACAGCATGTGTACAGCATGTGATCATCTTGTATATTTCTGGGTTCCGTTGCATAAAACTTACCGTTGAATTTCAATGGTAACTACCGTCAAAATTAGGCATCACAGCCAATCAGCATCAAGGATTATAAAATTTACCGCTAATTTGAAGACTTACCGCTAGAAAGGAGCGGTAAGTCCAGCGGTAAGGGTTTTATGCAACAGGGCCTTGGATAGTTATGAAAAAAATAATGTACTGCGTGCGATTCAAATGGAATAGATGCATCTTCGAATGTTATCTATGCATCTTACCGATGCCTTGGTCACGATCCCTTCTTCATCATTACCACCATCATTGTCATGGTGATCATCAGCCTCCTTAGGTGATGATGCAGCGCAAGACGTCTCCTTGGCTTTCCTCTCGGCTGTGGGACAGAGAAGATCATACCAAACATTGACAAAGAGGGCGTCTTTCAACTTTCCGAGATTGACAAGCTGTGAAAAGACGATTTGTAGTATATAGGATCTGAAAACAGTTTTTCATTTCAATCGTTTAAAGATACAGATCAAACGCAATACGTTAACAAATCTTGTTTCATTCTTTTTACTTGCTCTAATTTACAACATTCTTACTAAGTCGTTGAGGACGAGTCCCGGGTATACTCGGGCAAGCGTCTTAGGGAAAAGTGAAGCCGCATACTCTGAATCTGAATCACATCAGGTGGTCAACTATTTTAGACCAGATACAAATTTTCTGGAGGTTTTGCGATCATTGCAGGGTTCAAAAATGATGTTTTATCAAAAAAATATATGCAATAATTTATTCATCAACATGAATGTGAAGATATTCATACAAACACTCACATTCCAACAAGAACAGTTTAACATTCCAAGCAGAATAACCAAGTGTGTTATAATGGCACACACCTGTGAGATCATTTGATCGGCTACTTTCATGTGTCAATTCGTCATATAGCTGGTGACATGCAACTTTGCCTTCGAGACTCTCGTGTTCCTCTTCGTTCGCCACCATCAGAGGTTCTTCCTCCGAGTAATTCTTCTCGACACCTGCCAAATCATCTCGAGCATCTCCTTCTACCCTACCACTAGTACCAGTCAAAGATGGTCCTCCATCCTCCTCCTCTTCCTTCTGCTCTTCCTCCTCCATCTCCTTCTTCTCCACCTCCTTCTCCCCCTCCTCCTCCTCCTCTTCCTCCGAGTAATTCTTCTCGACCCCTGGTAAATCATGTCGAGCATCTCCTTCTTCCCTACCAGTCAAAGGTGGTCCTCCATCCTCCTCCTCCTCTTCTTCCTCATCCTCCTTTTCCTTCTGCTCTCCCTCCTCCATCTCCTTCTCCTCCACCTCCTTCTCCCCCTCCTCCTCCTCCTCCTCCTCCGAGTAATTCTTCTCGACCCCTGGCAAATCATCTCGAGCATCTCCTTCGTCCCTACCAGTCAAAGGTGGTCCTCCATCCTCCTCCTCTCCTTCTTCCTCCTCCTCTTCCTTCTGCTCTTCTTCCTCCATCTCCTTCTCCTCCATCTCCTCCTCCTCCTCCTTCACTTCCTTCTCCTCCTCCTCCTCCTCTTCCTTCTCCTCCTGCTCCTCTTCCTCGTGCTCTTCTTCTTCCCCCTCCTCATCCTGCTCTTCCTCCTTCTCCTTCTCTTCCTCCTCCTCCTCCTTCCGAGCTGGCAAGACGGGTGTTTCAATCCTCCCTTCATCATCTTCCGATGTGGAAATGGTTTCGCCGTCCCTCCCTCCATCTTCCTCTGTTGCCATGGTGACTTCACTGCTGTTGCATCCATCATCTGACGTTTTGATGTTATCATTTCCTTCGTTATCGCTTGGCATTTTGCCGTCATCACCTGGTTCGCTCTGGATGCTGGCATCATTGGTTTGACACCGCGTGGCGAGGTCGTTCATCACTTCGTGATCGACTTTCGATCTTGTTACTTCGTCCAGCACGACAACACCCACTGCCTGACCGCTGCAATGGTTGATGATGTCAGCGGTTTTGATGCCCGTCATGTACTGAATACGACAGAAAGAAAAAAGACGTCATAATGATTCCCATACCTTTGTTTCATCGTGATATTTCCTTAGTATACCTGTGGTGTCTCGTGCCATGAACAAAGAGAGGAAAGATATACGTATTACTGGAAAAGCATGTGACTTTATTGAGTATGCGCTCATTATCATGAAGTCTTATAGAGATTCAATGGCTCATGCAGGAATGCATATCACCATGCGATAATCCATTCACTTTCTTATCAAATTATTTTAAACGATTTTGCAATAATGGAAACATTATGCGGTTAGTCTTTTTAAAGGTAAGCATTTTCAGTAAAGCTAATACAGAGCTTCGTCAGTACGCATGAATTACCTATATATATATATATATATATATATATATATATATATATATATATATATATATATATATATATATATTATATATATATTATATATATATATATATATATATATATATATATATATGTATATATATAATACATATATATTTGTGTGTCTGTGTCTGTGTGTGTGAGAGAGTTTCTTTGTAACGTAAAACTACATAATTGTCCCAACGTACCGCACAGTTTTCATGATGATTAACAATGACTTACAGACGAAAGTAAATGGGGAAACGAACCAACCTTAACGGGGTCGTTGTCTTCGTCGAAGATCTTCTTGCGGCATTCTTCTGGAAATACCACGAAGTCCCCCCACTCGTCACCATCGGGCGCTGTATCAATCGATGTCGGATCCCAATAATCACCGCCATCGACTTCCATGATAACCTTCATAGGAAGATCATCCTAACATGGGAGTCATTAAATACGTAGATGTCACGTAGAATTCAGTGATGCAGAGGAGAATACACATCTCTCTGAAGCTACACGTCATGTTTAACAATGTTTGCATCGCCATCAACAAAAACTTTTTACAAAGTCTAACTTCATAGATATATGACACCGTAAAATGTTCATGAAAATCTTACCAAAAGGTATTTTAAAAATGTGTCAGCAGATTCGCACATGACAAGTTTTGAATAAAGTCACTGTTTCGTGGAAACGCGTGAAGCTTTCATAACTTTCTTTAATCATTTAATATATAAGAGAAACTTTCACTGACCAGTTTGTTTAATTTCATTTGACAAAATCAATTCGGACATAGCGCGTTTCACCTGACATGCCTGAACACTGGCATCGATGAAGTGCCAAAGATAAACCGTACTACATACTGTAGTTGCGGCCAATGACATGATGAGTAGTAGTTGAGGCCAATGAGTAGTCTAACCCAAGGTGGGTGTGTATCTAAAAGCGCGCTATGATTGACTGTTGGAAAAAACTTGGGCGTTTTTCTCCTTCCTTTCTAACCTACTGATAAATCCTACAAATTGACCTACTTTATGTTTTCCGATAAATTAACTGTAGTTACATGTGCATTAAATTTTCGATAAAGAATCACATAACAATGCAGAATCATGAAAACATAGATGTTGAGATTTTTTGAAATATTGATGACTGTACCCTTGCCAACGTTTGTATTTAGGCCTATTAAATGTCTTCATGGTGCTATCGAAGTGATATTACTGTATAAAAATGCAAGAATGGGAATGTATCTGTATGTCATTAAACATATTAGTGAGAAACTGCCAAAATAATGTTTATTTTCTATCCATGACAGGGAATAAACTCATAAATCATGAATAAGTGATGATGAATAAATTTAATGCGCTTTTAATCGAAATTGATTCTTCGTAAATCTATGACATCTTTACCTTTTTCCGGAAGCGGCTTACTCTCTGCGGAATAAAGCCCGGATCAAACTCATCAATGTCAGGGCCAACTTTGGAATGAATGCAACCCATCTTTTAAAAACTTTAAAAGATGCTGCAAGTGCCAAAGAATGTATGGAACTGCTTCTTCCGAAATTCGCAAGTAAGCAAGTAAAAGCGTCCGTGTCAAAACACAAAACTTTAATACAAAACATTATAACACCCACTGTGATTATAATATACCAAGCCGTTGCTAAGTACGCCATAGAGGTGCAGCGCAATTCATTGTTACGCAACAATCACGCTTGTTGCATGCAGTTTAGCGCATTTTTTCCCCTGTTAACTACAGTACTCTATCTATTGAGCGCGCCGTCGGAAAGTATATAGGTTGCCTACATTTTCCAATCCTCGGTCATCTTTCAGACTCTCATCTACTCCTCTTTGGTGCACAAAACTCGTTTCGCATCTTCCCCTTTCCTGTTTTTTTTCCCTCTCTTCCCTATTTGACTCATGCATTTTTCCATCCTTCTTTCCATCCTTATGTCTGTCCCGTCTAATTATTCATTCTTCTCCCTGACCGGCCTCCTTTCACGATTGTCTTTCATGTTTCTTCCGTTGTTCATTCGTATTTCTAAATTCCGTTTATAATTTCATTTGTTTGTATATCTGTTAAATGCAAAAGGAGAAGGAGGCGGAGGAGGAGGAGGAGGAGGAGGAGGAGAGAGAGAGAGAGAGGAGGGGAGAGAGAGATGGACAGGGAGGGAGGGAGGGAGAGAGGGAGAGATAGCCGATCGGATTAGAGAGAAGACGAGCAAGCAGGTGGACAGAGAATACAACAAAAGTAGCCCATGCACCCCTAAACCCATCAATACAGACACGGAAGGCAATAGTTAGTGCGCCCTCTGTGCTGTCATTGCTATTTTCTTTGCTGAAGAACGAGATACTGGAACAACTACACCCCGTATTATTGATTGAAGAATATTACAGTTGAAGGCTGATTCTATACAAGATGGAGGATACAAAATGGTAAAAATATAAGGATGCAAGAACTCTGTGACACAATCAACAAACAGAGAAACAAAAGCTATCAACACATGTTTTTTTATCAACATGTTTTTTTTTTTATTTTCCCACGAATAAGATCTAACTATAACGAATAGATCACGAATGGATAACATCAGCAAAATAATCTTAAAAGAAAAGGTAAAAAAAAGATAAAACAAAAAAGAGCTCGATACAAAGATTGGAGACAGATCATAATCATATACACATAGATAGATAGATAGATAGATAGATAGATAGATAGATAGATAGATAGATTGATAGATTGATAGATAGATAGATAGATAGGTATAGGTATAGATAGATAGGTATAGTGTAACTCTATTGGATAGATAGATGGAGAGGAGAAAGAGAAGAAATATGAGAGGGAGTAAAAACTAAGTTCATAAGCTGACTAATTTGTTCACAAAGACATATACTCGATGAGACAAAAATTATAGTGATTGGTACTGTCCAACTATCAGTAGCAGACGTGGCAACATTAACAACAACATACTTCAGTTGCATCGGACTTTTTTAAAATTCTGTTAATGTTTAAAGAACTCGAAAACATAATATGCTGAGATGTGAGCCAGCTTCCAATCTCTCTGACTTATTACGCAATGTCATCTATAGACTCCTCCATTTTGTTTTAGAATTAACCAACTCATACCCCAAGGCAGTGAATGTAGGCCTATATTGCACGCAAGTGCAAAAGAAGTGTAACTTACATGTTTTGTGCAAAAGAAGTGTAACTTATATGTTTGGTCGAAAAATGAAATTAATGTTGAATTGAATTGAAAAAAAAATGAAGTGTATCAAATACCACCGTAACGCGTTTTATGTCTGTTTTCTGTACTGTATTGATTGATACATGTTTTAGTAGAATGTCGTCATGTTCATACGTCCATGCAAGGCAACAATCTGTGTTAAAACCCGTTTAGGACGAGTCCCGAGTCTGAGTATACTCGGGCAGGTGTGTATGGGAAATGCGTGTTGTATCAAAATCAGTCCGTCCTCAACAGGTTGCTTCTCACATCATGTTTAGGCCTATATGGTTATGATAACCCAAGACAGACAGGAACGACTTCAAAAAGTGCATATAGACAAACTCTCTGTAAGTGATCACAGAAACGTTTAAGGAATGTCTCTCCCCCACCCCAATGTTTACCGTCTCTTATTGAATGTCTTGTACCATTATATACACAGAATCATGAGAAGTGAAAGTGCTGTTTTGCGCTTTCATCAAAATGAACACGCATTTCCATAAAATATTTATGTCGTTTTGAAGTGATAATGTTTGCATGTCTTTTTAAGTCCAGAGGATTAGAGTTCAGATTTGAATAATAATACCTTTCTGATAAACGATGAAGGTTTGTAATGTTCATCAAAGTCTGTTAAACCGTCCTTTATACTCGTATTTCTAAGGTCGTGTGGACTTACTTTTTATTAGTATACTAGTAATCCAAACTTTTATTTTAGCCGACAAAAATTTGCCATCATTAATTTCGTTGTGTTTTCTCGTTGGCTTTGACGATGTTTAGTGAGTATTTTATATAGGCCCTAGCACACATCCAAGTACAAATGCGGGCAAAAAGCCACACAGCCACTGTCACCCACGCAGTAAACTGGTCGAGAAAGCAGAGATTTGGAGATAGCCCTTTCTACCGAGAAATATATTTTGTCCTGCAGCGTAAGAAGGTAAGCATGACGTCAAAATCGTGCGGCCCAATGCCTGCATTTCTGTAGGCTTCGCGTCCCGCCCCCGTCGGTAACTCATTCAACCAACTTGGCTGGGAGTTGGAAAAAAACCTCAATCCGGTGGTGACCTGTGAAAAGTTTCTGCGCTCATAAAACTCTTCGGCAAACAACTCTTATTGGGAGAATGTATGCGATTACGCAATGGGGACAGTGTCGCAGCTTTTCAACTCCTTTTCTTTAGTCTGAAATGCCGGGAAAGTTCAAGTTTATTACGATCTGCATGAAGCCCAATCGAGATAGTACGAGGCGCTCACGATCAGCTTCGCCGCACTTCTTCCGTGCGCCTCCGTCTCCGATCAAAACAAGTTCGACCCCCACGACATGTCCGAGATGTTCGTACAACGGAGCGGCCGCCGCTGCGTCCGCCGCCGTAGGAGGCAACGCGTACGGTGAAATCCCCACTGCGCCTGCCTCGACTCCTCTCACGATAGTTCGTCAACCCCACATAGCCACAACAGACAAAATGGCTGCGCCCACTCGAGTGATGCTGCTAGCATGCGGGTCTTTTAACCCGATAACCAACATGCATTTGAGGATGTTTGGTAAGTATTGTTGCATATCTAAGGCGAGAATATTCGGGTGTTTCACTGTAGTGAGTTAATACGTACATAGACTTCAGCAATGCGAACAGATTAGAGAGTTGAGAATGAATGAAACTGTACCGCAAGGCGTAGCGTAAGGCGTAATTAGCAATGTGATGCACAACGTGCACGAACCGTCCTTGTAAAGCAGTGAGAGTGAGCATGGTGAGTTATGGCGCAATATGATAATGCATATCCTGCATGTATGCAAATGGCAGGATTCACGGTAAGAGAATCAGAGCAGCCATGTGCTGTACAATCCAGTAGTATAGCCTCAGTCTTTGTTCATTGTGCTTCAACACATGCTACAACTTGAGACTGATAAATGCAGAGAGGGGGTGGTAGGACTAGGATTAGGAATAGGAATGTGATCTACTGTAATGTAACGCTAGCAGGGCGGGGGTGGATCCAGGGCAGGAATTCTGTAATATACTAAAAAGGGGAGGGGGAGGTGCCTTTACAAAATTACAAAAAAAAAAAGGGGGGGGGGACGCACAGGCACTTCCATTTTTCCTTTTTATTTCTTTTGTTAAAAAAAAAAAAATACAGGGGGGGGGTGCGTGCCCGGTGCACCCCCGCCTGAATCCACCACTGGGTAGGAAGAGCTCCTCATAATAAAGCAAGCCGCCCATAATTCGACTGTAGTAATGCCATCCAAATTTGACGCTAGCTAGTGTAGTACTGTATACGCTATATATTTCGCGGGGGTTTTATTTTCGCGAATTTCGCGAGTCGGGAGCTATTCGCGAAATTAACAACACGCGAAAATATTACCTTCCAAAATGAATCCCTTGCCTTGATGATACGAACATTTCAGTACTAGTATACCATGTCACGGCTTACCGAACAGACCATACTGGCTAAGCTTGTTTACGCACATCCACGTCTACTTACGAATACTGTAGAGAGCCAATCCATTATCGCAAGGGGACCACTCGTCAGAAATCTAGCGCGATGGACTTAACCACTTCAAAAATGTTGAATTCTAACTTACTAGTTCGCAGAGTTTGGTAAGTTTTTTTCATGCAGTGTATAACTAGTATCATTCGTATTTGCTAGTAAGTTGAAAATTCACACTTTCTTTGCCACTTCGTATTTTCTCTGGTCCCCCAATCGCGAATTTAACCACTTGCGAAAAAGTGTGACAGCGGCAATTCGCGAAAATTTATGTACGCGAAAATTATAGCGTATACAGTATGTGTAGGCCAAAACTTGATATAGAGTAAGAACCCCAATTTTCGGCCGGCCTCCAATATCCGGACACTTACCACTTATCACAAGGCAGCAAAGTCGACTGTCACAGCACAAGCATATCACATCGTTTCACACACTAGCACACTCGTTCACCACGCGAAAATGCCCGAGTCACCTCCAAAAATCCATCTAAAATCCCAAATTTTGCCGTCAAAATCGCGGAATCGCCGCGACTTTTCCAAAGCGCGCGCAAATTAGGGCCCGTGTAAAGAATCGGGGTCACCGAAAAAGCGCTAAAAATTGAAAAATTATGCCGTTCTGTTGCGAGATTTTTCGCTTATCGCAAGCTCAGAGTGTGATGGTATCCTCAAAAACACAAAAGAAAAACAAAATCTCCGTACGTGCCGATGCAGTGAATAAATGTACAGGGGCTGAATGCAAGTGCAGAGTCCCAAAAATTCGGACACGAACGGGCGCCGCAACATCCCCAATGCAACCTTGCGTCAAGAAGGTATGGCGCGCGCGGATTTTTCAGCGGCCTTGTATGCGTACTGACATTGCACGCGTGTCCGGATTTTGGAGACGCTGTCCGAATTTTGGGGAATTGACAAGGTGATAATATTTGGGGATTTTGTGAAATTTTATGATCGGTTTGAGAAAATCAATATTAAGAAAAATTAGTTTGATATATGTAACAAACATTATTATAGATTTCATTTTGTGGAAAATTATTTGAGTTGAATAAATATTGCAAAAAAGCTTAAGTGTCCGAAAATTGGGGCTTTTACTCTAGGGATAAAGTCTGTGCTTTTGCATGCGGTCAAATTTTGGCACATGAGGTCGAATCTTGGTGCAGGTTTTGTACCCTCCATGTCACTTGACCCTGGTAGTAGTATCCTGGAGCTATCTAATAATTTATAGCCAATTTAATATAGAATGCCAGATCTATAACATCTAGGACTCACTGGTAGGACCTATAATTTACAAAAATTGCAAGTTCTTGGAAAAAAAAAGGCAACTCCCTCAACCAAACCCTATTGCTGATGTATGGGCTACGGGAATGCATACTCTGGAATTTTGAAATGAATTCGAACCCCTATTCTTGTGCTGTAGATCCTAACCTGAATTTATTCCTGCAAATGAAAACTTATCACTGGCATGGAAGTATTTTTTTAAAGATGTTATATTTTTTCTTTCTTTTTAAGGTGATCGTATAGTTCTGGTTGAGACCTAACTTCAGGTTTCTAACATTTTCGGGTGAGATAGTGAGAAACCGCATATGAAATATGAAAAAGAGCATAAATTTCAAGAAGAATTCAACGTTTATTTGATGAAAATTGGTTTTGAAAAGACTGAGATACCCAAAATAGTGCAATCTTAATAAAAGGTGGGACCCACTTATTACGTTCGCTTTGTTTTACTTTGTTTTTGGATGTCTCAGCCATTCTAAAACCGATTTTCATCAAATAAACTTTGAATTCCTCTTAGAATGGTTGTACAGTGTATGTTCTGTACTATTTCACTAGTGGTTTCTTGATATCTCGCAAAAAGTTAAAAGCCCAATCCTCATCTTGATCTCCACCAATACTATACCATCCCTTCAAGTGGATGATGTAGAAACATTACCATTTTTTTGCCCAAGAATTTGAATAATCGGAATGATGTATCAGTAGACACTATAAAAAACCAGAAATCTGCTCAAAAATTTAACCCAGTGCTTGATAAGCCAATGTAAATTTAGACACATGACACAGACCTATGATAAGCAGCACTACATCCTCAAAACAATTACGCTGTAGGCCTACATACAGCAATGGCCAACGTCCACATGTAATCCTGTAGGTCTGAGTATTGATCTAGAGTACAGGTACTTCTTCTTCTTCAGTATAAGTGATGGCTGGGGTTCTAAGTAATCATACCACGACTTACACCAAAAAGTATAAATTACAAGGACAAACATGTGATTTTACTTTGAACAGCAGCTGTAATTACAAATGTATTACTCATTTTTCCCACTTATAGAATCTGAGCAATACTGTATATTTTAGAAATATAGATCTGGAAACAGTTACACTTCACATTTTGAGATATTGTAGAGGAAGGTGTCTGTAAAATGCTTGCCTCTTACAGTATTTTGAGTGCTACTTGACACACATTTATTACAATCTCAGGTTGTATCTGTACCCATGAGGATAAAAAAAAATATTCAGAAAAACCAGGTTTTGATATCAGTAGTTCATCAGTGTAAGATAAAAAATTCAGTTCATCTCTACATCTGCAGGAATTGAATTACACCAAATATTGATGTATACAATGTGTAAAATATGTGTGTTTAAAAGCAGAAATTGAATTTGCTAGTCAATGAACCACAGTTTTCATTTAATTTCAATGTTATACATATGAAGAGCTAGCTTAATGTAATGAATCCTTTTTGAGGACTTCTGCATGCACTTTTGATTCTTAAGAAGAGCTAAGATTTACACTTAAAGGAAATGAGATTGTAGAAGGTAGGTTTGCAGTAACAGCATGTGTACAACTGTAGATAATCCTAGAAAGGACTGTTGTGTAGAGAAAGATGTGCAGCGTACAGGAACGTACAGATTACTGTTTACCATGACTGTAATATGCACAGTAGATTAAACTTAAATGGATACATTTCTTAAAAACCTGGGGTTCGTTTCATGAAGTCATCACATGAAAGTCGTAACATAAATCTCAGAATGTCCAAAGTCGCTCACGTGTACGAGTATGTATAAGGATTACATTGTCAAGGAAATTCACATGTGTAAATGTCATACACACCAGTGAATAAATGAAAGGTATCATTTGGGTGCATACAAATCTATAAGGAGCAAAGTAGAATTTTGAAGACTGATTCGATGACTGCTGGTATAATAATATACCTACACATGATTCATACAATGTACATAGGCCTACATATTGTGGATATTCTATGGGCTACAGAGTTGATATGGTTGCTTCATCTGCTCGTATTGTGCAATCGTTCTGTTTCCTGGTATTGGTGAGATGACCCATCCGTTTACACCAGCTTCTTCTGAAGAGGATTTCCTTCCAGAGGAAATTATGGGAATGGACAGGAAAAAGGATTATTTCCAGATAAGGGCAGAAGTTGTAGAAATTGTCACCATTTTTCCCTCCAGTATATGAGTTTAGTCTGACTTAGTGTGACTCAACATTGGTTTATGATCCATTACATGCATGATTTATTGCAAGCAGTGTTGCAGGGTTTGATTCTAAATTTATTTGGGCACGAGGTGGAGCAAGCAGAAATGAGCATATGGGAATCAAAATTTCACAAATTTTGGTTGTATAATGTAATATCATGTGAATGTAAGGAAGGGTTCCTTTTCTTTCAATTGATGCAAGAGATAGAAAAGAATGAGCGAGCAAACAACCAAGTCTGAACAACAACAACAGCAGCAGCAGCAATAATGGGCAATTCCGTATGGGAAGGGCAAAAACAGCAAAATTCAAAGTTAAGTAAATGCTCAGAAATTTCAGATTCCCGTACAGATGGATTGTTGTATTTACGGAAACCAAAAACCCTTTTCCAATAACTTTCCTCATTTTTGTTGTACACACTTTTAAAGTTGGAAGACTATTTATTGTATTTATCTAAAATTTTACAATATTAAATGAAAATTTAAAATGAAACAACTTAAATATCTCTCTGCTTTATCCATACTTCCACATCTTTCTTCCTATGCTTCAACAATCACATGTAATGAAGCATTCAGTCACTCTCATTATGATATTTTTTGGAGAACGTTTCAAAATCTACTGACAAATTGACGTAATTCCGTTACCATAAAATTGAAAAAAGTTTTCTCCTGAACAAACTAATCACTGATTTTTTCTCCCCTTGTAAATTTTTTCTCTACATGTGACTCCCTGAAAAGTCACAAAACATTTTGTAAAATATCTCCTTCAGTTCTTCTGTAATTGTGGTAACGGAATTACATGGTAACGGAATTACACGCACATCTAATATGGAAGAGAATGACATATCCTACTTTCGTGCCAATATGTATGTGAACTGTTCATGAAATAGCTTCAGGGCATTATTATTGAGCTATACAGTGTTAGTGATTGGCAGTAAAGGAGTGAAACTGTATGGTATGATACACTGACATGACTCAGCATACAGTGTAGCTGGATGCCTCTGACAGTGAGTCCTGACAGGGTACACGCTTGACAAGACTTCTTGTGCTGAAAGTCTCCTCCCTTCTTTCACCTTTTCTCATGTACAAGAACTACATGTGTACATGGAGACTATGGTAACTGATAACTTTATAAGGTTTGCTACAGATACTCATTCTCAAATGTTCAAAATCATACTGAATTCTGAGATATCAATGTATATTTTCTTGCTAAAAAGTCTCATGGTTTCATACAAAATCTAAGTATAGTGATGAGGGACTATTGAATGGGTGTGATGCAGCATAAATTGAACAAAGGTTACAAAGAAGAGGAAGGACATAAAATTTCTTTAAAAGGAAAAGAGAGCACTGCTACTGACAGAGAGAAAGGAACAGGATAATTTTTGTGAGCAAAGATCAAGAATTTAAGAGAAGGATCATACACAATGTGATAGAAGTCATTACTTGACACGGGATGCCCACTGAATGTGACACCTTTGACCTTTCTGTATGCTAAAGGCTTTATTATCACCAAGTCGATAGTCTGACCTTTTATTGAACATGTCCTGTTTTCATCCTCAAGTCCTTTATCTTTAATGGTAAGTGTATGACTATGATCTTCTTTCATCTGTTTCTTAGATCTTTCCTCCACTATTTTGATTTTCATGCCCATTTGATACACAGCATCTGCTACCCTTTGAAATTTGTTCTTTAATCCTTTCTTTTTCGAAGGAATAAAGACAAAAACACCATTTGTGATGAACATTTACCCAGTCAGTAATTGTGACACAGCTCTATATTAAAAATGTAACATTTAGGCCTAGACTTTCCCATCCTAAGAAGATTTTAAATATTAAAGTCAATGGGCTTCTACTTCTACCTTTACTCTTCATGTTACCATTTGCTGTACAATCCAGTTTCCTTTCATACAAGTGCCATTACAGTGTATTTTATAATTTGCTTTCAGGCAGTCAAAATACAACTTACTGCAAAAGAGAAGATGCACACTTCTTGTGAGTAAATTTATGGCAACACTCAGGATGAGAAAATAGACTAAGTCAACGAAGAAAGACAGAGACAGGAAACTTGTAGGAAATTTATAGGCCTGGTCATGATTATTTTTCCGAAGACGTCATTTGGAAATTTTGTGTGGTCAGAAGTAAATACTAACATTATTCACAGGTTGATTATTCCCTCTAACACAGTGAGCTGCAGATGGATAAAAGAGGCCCTCTTACCTTTCTATGAAATACACTGTAACAGAATTTGGTGGGCTCTAATGGTTGTAAAAGTTGTACTTTTTAAAGTTATTTTGCTGTTTTCTATTTCCTTTTAGTTTAGTTTCCATTTTATTTTGGTGGGCTTAAGTAGGACTTACACTGTAAGGGAGTTATCAAATCATGCACTACATTATATACCAGGGGGCAACTTCAGCTATTAGTAAAATGTCACAAGTTTTTAGTGATTAATATATGCCACAGCATATAGATAATAGTAAAGCACTGGTGCAGTACCATAATCATATAAGAAAATTTTCTTTTCTATTTATGATTGAATTGTAATTTGTTATATTTGTCATTGAACCACAACTGCATCTTTTCACGTAAAAGTTTCAAGCATCTTTAGTGTTCATCCTTAATATTAAACATTGTGTTCAATGATGGGGCTGCACACTGTGCTCTTGCACTGTAAATTGGCACTTCATGATTTAGATTTAAATTCAGTGTCAATCCGGACAGTTTTTTATTATTTTCTTATGCATGTGCACATAATATATATGTACAATACTTGTAAGTAATTCACACATATTGTCAATTTTTGGCATATTTAGGAAGAAGAAAACAGAGAAATCTGTCTTGCATGATATCAACAAAAGAAATACAAGAAAATTTGAGTATTGTTGACTGGATTTATAGAATTGTACTTGTGTAGGGCTATTCTAGCGTAATTCCGTACCATGTGTCTTAGATGTCATTTACCTGCAGAGTGTGAAATTCTTAACTTGAAAGTAGAAAAATTTTGATGGATGTGGTACTTAGAAGTTACGCGATCTTGATTGACATAGTTATGACTTCAAATCACGGTCGTTAGCCTGAACATTTTATGTTTTTTGACAATAAAAACTCATTTAGCGCCTATACACTTGTACCAGTTCAAGGTCAAAGGCTAGAGAGTACTTATTTAGTGGTTATATTATAGCTAAAGGCATACACAATCTTTATCAAGACATTTCAGAATACATGAGTGCCAAGAATGTGTATTTTTTCCAGTGTATTTCAGAAGGCGTAATTCCGTTACCATTTGTGTAATTCCGTTACCACTGACTTTATAGGGAAAAAGCCTGCTGCTTTGAAAATGTGATGAAATATTTGAAAAACAATACACCTGAATTGAAGTCAACACAATCAAAGATGAAATCAGACAACAACCTACAGTGTATGTGTTATAGATTTCAGAGAAACAACTCCCAAAGTCAGAGTTGAAGTTGTGACTAAATTTTCTGGTAATTCCGTTACCATCGCACATAGACCTCCTCTGTAACCAACCAAGTGAGAACATTTAACAAATTTGTATTTGGGGTGACAGTGTGAGTACCTCTGCATCTTTTAAATGTATCAAGAGAAGGCAAAGTAATCAATCCTGTATACAGGGTGAAAGAATATGAGCCAAAATTCTCTGATTTGTAATTCCGTTACCGCGGAATTGCCCAGATAGCAACAATAATAATATAAATATAAATGATAATAATGATGATGATGATAATGATAATAATAATAATAATAATAATAATAATAATAATAATAATAATAATAATAATAATAATAATAATAATAATAATATAAATATAAAAGATAATAACAAAGATAATAATAATAATAATAATAATAATAATAATAACAACAACAACAACAACAACCTCCTGAAATGTTGGTTGCAACTATTTCCTACAATACATTTATTATTGTATCGTGATTGTGGTCGAATTCAGTGAATATCTTAAATCTACATGTATACCGGTGCGTGAAGTTTCACTGTTATATCCTTTCTTGTGTGCATACATACTGTACTGTATGTGTTCTGTCTCTCAGAATTTGTCTAGTCCAGACATGATCACAAACAGTCCTTTTCAAAACAAAACCTGTAGTACCATGTTCAATCTACAAGGGACGAAATATTTCCCCATTCATCAAATTTATTTGTGGTTCCCAATTGCTGGTCCCAATAAAGAAAGGAAAGAAGTAACAAGCATTCATGCCTCTCTCTGAAATGTTTGCTCTCTCACATGAAATATTGATGGACTCACAAAACTGAATATTTCTATCAATGTGTGAATAATTTTGATGATTTATTCAGGTATATGAATTAAAGAGTTAATGTACATGCACATGTATGAAATATTTCAATATAGAATCTTTACCATACATATGGGAATTTGATGATGATCAACAAATATCATAAAAGGTCACACATGTTATCAGACAAAAAAAAAGTAAGTCTAATGATACCCAGCAGAGAAATACTGCACCATTAACATAAAAAAAAAAAAAAATCATTGCATTTTGTCAATATATGTGAAATTTTATGTGAAAGAGTTGATTAATTTCATGGAGTCTCCATCCCAACATTTGTAGTAAGACAAGATCTCAAGAAGAGATTTGGAGGGATACTTAAAAAAGGGACACAGGTATACTACTGCAGCATCACAAGGAAATAAAACTTCTAAATTTTAGCCGCTTGAAGTAGAATCGACAGCAAGACTCCAAATTACATGTCCGAGTGTGCATTTCAATGCAGCGGTTAAATTTATCAAAGCATGCACGTCATCAGAGGATGGAATACTGCCGAGATGTATTACTTTCTAGGAATATCCCCTCAGAAGTTACCAGTGTGGGGGTGGGACCCATCACTCTAACAGAGAATCTATCAGTTTTCCAGATGGGTACTTCTCTCTTTTTCTCTCCCCCTCCTCTTCCTCTTCCTCCTCCTTTCTCCCTCTCCCCCCTCCCCCCATCCTCCCCTCCCCCCCCCCCCCCCCCCCCCGCTCCATCACTCATGCTATCCTGGCACTCCACTCTGAGAGATGTGCGTGTGACGTGATCCCTGACGCATGCAATATCGGACAAATAAGTCCCAGTAGGCAGTATACAGGGGTTCCCTATAGAATGCCTTAATTACTAAGCTGTACATGTTTTGTGTAGGGGAGCATCAACTCTCTTATTCATATCTTCACAATTCTAAACCAGCCCCAAGTGATGTGTCAGTCTTCACGTGTATTATGATTATTCTTTTATTGGAGTATTAAAGTCCTTTTACAAAATTGTAAATGAATTCTTGCAGATGCAAATAGTTGCATCACATGTGTACAGGAAAAAAGGAAAGTTTAATGGCAATGTCTGCAACATAATATTTTCATTACACTAAGCATGATTTTTTGCTGATAACACAAGAAAACCCAGTACAATGCAATCAGTCAAGGAAACCGCATCTGAACAGTTCTCATAGATTAACATAATTTGCAGAAAGTTGTAGGCAATGTTGTAATTGTATATATGATTTTTTTGTATCATGACGGGCTTTTTGTAGCCCCTAAAGAAAATGAAGGTTCTTTGTAAGCAAGCAACCACAGACCAATGGCTATCGGACAAGGCAGAAAAGATAAAGTGCCTTGCCTAGAGGCACAACCACTGCCACTAGGGGACTTGAAAAATGGGACATCATGATTGATAATCCGTGGTTTTATCCACAGAGCCACGAGAATGCCCTTAAAGCACTTGTAGCATCACTAGTTACTGTATAATCAGATTAAATGAGAAAGAATGTAATTTAACAATGATTGTACATTTTTAGACCAGATCACATGACCTTCGATATCCATTGGATCAGAACAAAATATGAAACAAACAAAAACATTACCAACTGTAGTACATCCATAGGCTATGCTATGTCTGTGTGGTGTTTGGTGCTATTATTATCAGTGTACTGTAGTGCCATTATGCAGAATGAAATTTGATAGAGCTGCAACACAGTTATGATATTCAGGATGGTCTGATGTACAATTCAGACAGAGTGAATGAAGTGTAAGCATTTCTGCATCTGTTTAACATGCATGGAAATAGCATCAATAGGGCTTCACACCATTACCAAGGAGTTTAACGGGCATCCCATAGCCCTGTACTTCACCCCTTGGCGCCAATAGGGCTTGTATCCCATCAGGCTTTGTGATCTTAATGATCTGGCTTTTTTGGGCGCCTCTGTTGTGATAGCACTTTTTCAAGAAAGATGGACACCATTACTAAAATTCATGCACTGTATATGCTGTATGAATATTTCAGAGGGGTTTTATTTTTGTAAATATGTGAGAGTTGTCTGATATTTGCATAATTCAGTAAGTGGCAAAGTTTTGCCAGGATACCATGGCACAAATGCAGTGTAGATCATCTCACTAAAATTGCTTCTTTAAAAAAGGCTGACACTTATTCACTTTCCTTTGTTGTGTTTTTTTTTTTATTGCAGTGTTAGCCCCTCAAGAAGTTGCCCTGCACATTCCAATTTACAAAATGAATATGGTCAGTTTCACAGTAAAGGGTGTAACTTTGATGTGGCAAGGGTCAAAAATTAAAGTTGTGTTTCTATTTCTATCTTTGCCTTTATTTTATATAGGAATGTCTATATTTTCAATATTTTGTCATTCCAGAGCTTAATTTTTAGGCTAAATATGAAAAATGAAGTGACTATTATGGAATTTTAGATAAATTTAGGTAAAAACAACAAGAATGTTTTGGTCACCCACAGCAACCAAATGAAGATAAATGGTGGATGTAATGCAACTTTTCACTTGCTGTGAACATATATTTGAAATATCAAAACACTTTTCCCCCAACAGATATTCGCTCTTGCAATTATTTGGATGTGAGCTTCAAATTCCAAGGTAAAAATGGTACCTGACAAACTATTTTTAAGTTAAAAGAATGTTCTAGAAGCAAGAGCCACTCTAAACATAGCCCTAAATTATCTCTTGGTAACAAACATTTATCAACCCAAATCCCAAAGAAATTGGATTATTTTTGACAAAGTTGAAATTTTCAGACTTGTGAGTTTCGGAGGCTTCAGTTAACAAACTAGTGTGTTTCGGAGGCTTCAAAACTGCTAACACAAAGTTCTAGGGCTGTATTCACTTAAAATAATAAAACTACAGTAAGCAACTATCACTACATGCTAGAATAACAACAGGGCATCAATAAAATGTGAATAACAGTATACAGATGTACATTTTATGGCAGTGCATAATGTTCACCCTTCATAGAAATTGTACTTACGTGACACTGCATTATTATAAGGAAATTGGCCTCCACAAAAGTGAATAACAAACTGTGTACACTTTGAGCAATGCTCAGTTCGAATTAATGACATTACATGAGGCAATATGATTCAAAAGGAAACTGCAACAGTAGCAATAAAAGTACACTGATTAGGAACATCTTTTTTTTGTGCCTTAAAGTTAGCAGCAACGCATGTTTCGGAGGCTTCATCATGACTGTTAACATGCAAAAATGGTCCATTTTAAGGTGATATGAAGTACATTAATGCAGCTGATTGTTTCCAAATAACTAACAATGTTGTAACACGTACAATAGTATTCATTTGTATGCAGAAAAAAAGACTTTCCAACATATATGTTAAGAGATAAAGAAAATATTTAAATCTTTATGCTCAGTTGTATACATACACTGTATTTGCATATCCATGACTTTGGCAATACAGAACATGATTAGGCTACACACATGTACAGCCTTATGCATTTGTCAAACTTTTAATCATAATGCAGTAAGAATTACTTTCAATGAGTTAGAACTGTAGCTATAGACTTAATGCAAAGATTATGTTTGCTTGCTTTATAAGTGCAGTTTGTGGGATGTATATTGACATAAACCACCCATCATAATTGTTTTATATACATGTGAAATCAATTTCAACTGTTGATGAGAAAGGGATAGAAAATAGACTACATAGTGTATGTGATGGCATGACGGTTAGATTACAACATAGCATTGTAAAATATAGAAAGGGAAAAAAAGGCTTACTTTTTGCATATGGACCATGCCTGATATCCCCTACTATAGCTATCAAATGCAGTGATCATGGTCATAGAACAGCAATCTTAAACACTGATCAGCCATTCCATGTAAGGGTCATCATCAAACTGTCATCATCAAAATGGAGTTGGAATAATCAATGTATTGGTGATATTATCATGGAGCTCAATAGAAATTGAAATGGTCAAGATCCCATTCATCTTTTTGAATTGCCTGTTGAAAAGATAAATGTACATACCCTACCCATGACTGTGTATGAATTTGAATTAAAAAAAAATGTTCACCAAATGTATAGTTCCCTATAATACAGTATATGATAGTTAGAATTTTACTTTCTTTTTCTGTGGTATACAAGTCACCCCTGTTTCATATCGTTTTATTTTTCATTTTTTTAATTCTTCAAAGGCTTCTTTTTTTATAGTTATTTTATAAAATTCCAGTTTGTGTGACTCCTGTGACAGCTAGGAGGCCTGTTTTTGAAGGTACGCATTGAGAAATTGCTAACAGAAATTTTACTGTTTCTAAAAATGACAACCTTTTTAGCAAAAAATTAAAAAGCAGCAAATGTGTTTAAATATCTAAGTTTGTTAGAAACCCACAAGTTTGTTTTAAATAGTATATAAACCCACAGACTACAGTTTTAACCTTTTGAATTTCAAAATAGTTAGGGGCTTGTAACTTTTTCCAGAAAAAGCCAGGATAAACAGATTATAAAGATTTCAATCATTTCAATATTGTTCTTCATGAACATAACTTCTCCAGTCACCCACCCATGTAAACTACATGTACCCCATGGCAACAGGCTATTTATAAGTAGAGGTCTATATGTCATTTATGAACAATCCTATCCCAACCATTACTGTCCATTTACTGCACTGAGAACTAAACCCACAAACATGTCATAGAGTCTCACACATGTTTGCGAAGAGATGTTTTGTAACACAAGTAACATTTTGTTTAATCAAAAATAGTCAAGTGGTCACTGCCAGCATAATAAAGTATGTTAAATAGGGTATAGCATCAAGATTGTGTTGCACCTAGCATGCATAAAATCTGACATACAGATTGACATGAAAACCTGTCTAAATGAAGTAATCAAATGTCAAAATTCCAAAACAGTACCCTGTGATCCAAGTCACACCACAGAAATGATAATCTGCAAGATGTTAGCTATTTTCAAATCCAATCACAAATTTATTAATTACTTTCCTCCAAATAAGTATTGGAAATGAAAGCCAAAAAACTTGTTAAGAAATGGAAAGCTGAAAAGTCAAGATTTTAGTATGGCAAAAACAAATGCCATGTGAGTAACAATGGAATGGATTTGTCAATGGGTTATAAATGGACATGTAAAAGATTGTGTTTCGAAACTACATGATGTATTACACTCAGATGATAGTGAGTCGAAAGTGTAAAAATCCAAAAAGTATATTCCACCATTTGCTCTTGATCATGCATAAAGGATACAACCTTAAATTCAAAAGTAATATATTTCTTAGTTAAGTGTATGCTTCCCTCTTGAATAACCATCTATTAAAGTCCTGGAATCTTCAGGACAGGAATAGTGTCCAGTTCTTTAAAAAAAAAGTGTATTTAACACTAAATAATCAAGTAATTGTTTGGTCTTCATTAACAAAGTCTAACCAGTCAAAAGAGTGATACAAATATGGTCACAACACTTCAACTTCTCTCAAGAGTAAAAATGAGTTATCCAACTTTAATAAGAACATTGCTGTATCCACAACTACTTGCTCTGTTGCACTACAGTTGCATGATGTGGGCATGCACGCAAGCTGGAAGTCACTTTCATTACTCACAATATCTAGCCTGTTCCATTGTTTCAAAAGGAAACCTACAAAATAAATGCTTTTCATACATTTAAACAACTATCTACACCTTGCTTGGGGAATCATTAAGTCTCATTCAGTCCAAACAGTTATTAGATAGACTTAGAATTACAAAATTGTAATCAAAACATTCCATTTACATGCTGTTAACATAAAATGAAGCCTCCGAAACATCTGGAAAATTAATTTGGTATGCCGTATGTTTTTATGAAAATCATGTATGTTATGTAGAAAGTGATGGGTAAATTGTGTCTTTTTTGGTTGATATACACTGTTTAAACATATTTGTGGGGCAACATCCTCATCTGCCAATATTTTATTGCTGAATGAAAAGGTGAGTTATGTGTGACACGTCTGCACTGTTTAAGAAAAATAGGTAAATCGTATAGTAAATCTATATTGGTGAGTAAACAAAGCCGCCAGAAAACTGAATGTGATTAAATATCTTTAGATATGTCATAAGCGATCATTGGGTGGGTGAACAATAAATCTAATTTCATTTTGTCCAGAGAAAATCACAAAAATGCAGTGTTAACATCCTTTTGAAGCCTCCGAAACCACTTTTTCTCTATAAAGTGTATTAGCTCCAAAAATTATTGCAGTATCATAATGTTTTTGTTATTTTTGTTGTCTGTCCATGTCTGTTGATGATTTCATGGCATAATTTGGGGCAGACACTTAAAGAATTTATCAGAAATGTCAAATTAGATGTTTTTGCTGTTTCGGAGGCTTCAATGCGTCTCGGAGGCTTCACGTGTTAACGGAAAATTTGTATTGTCTCCTATTTTCAGAGAGTTTGGCGGATCTTAACTATTTTTGGTCTATTAGGTTAGGGCCCCATATCCTACATTTTGACATATAGATTAGGTCGCTTCTCTTATCTATATTCATATTATTTTACTAAACACTTTGTTTCGGAGGCTTCAAAACTGCTAACGGAAATTCCACTTGATGGAATAAAATTATCACAAAATTTCAAATAGCCCTAGAATCAAGTAAACTTTGATGTAAGTCTAAAGTTTAGCTGTACATCACTATTTTCAGCATAAAAGAAAGTAACCAAAACACATCCACTGATCATTACTGTCCATCAAAGTTTGTAAACAATTGTTAACAGAAAATGAAGCCTCCGAAACCTCAAATTTGAAGTCATAGTATTCTAAAACAAAGAGCCAGATACAAACCAAACTAATTTGGTCGTTTCGATTGACCATGCAACTATGCTTTTAACATAAAAAATTATATCTCTGCAGTTGCTGTAGAAAATTATTAACATTTCAAAAATGTTATATAAATTTCAATGCAACAAAATAGTCATTTTTAGGGTACATATGTGACTGTCAAAACAAAACGCATCAATACCTGGACCTGATTATGCTACCCAAGGTGGCTACTCATAAGGTGACTCACATGGGAAAAAATCTTTGAGATCTGTAAATCTATGTGTTCAGGGTGGGCCAAAAGGCTAAAAATTGAAAGTTACACCCTTTACCGTGAAACTGACCATATGCTTATGAAATAATCATATGACATGAGCAGTTTATTCTACCAGAAAAGTTAATATCAGTGATGACGTAGTACAATGTTGTATTTTAGATGCAATTTGTCCTGAAAACAATTCTTTCATTATCCAGCATGTTAGACAGTAACCTGTTGAAAATGAATGCACAAATTGTGTAAGGCATCCACATGTTCAGAATTATTGCTTCACAACCAGTAGGCAGCCATGTCTTCCCAAAATAGAAATAAAAAAGATGTGTATTCAGTCTACACATGTAACTGGGCCTCAAAAAAACTTTGTAGCAGCCAAAGTGGGCCTCAGAGTAAAAAAGGTTGAGAAGCAGATCCAAATGATCTTTATGCTTGACAACAATAAGTGAATGATAATGACATAGAATTCATATTGGGAACCACATAATCAAAACTGAGGGTGGAGGGATAGAGAAGAAAAGATAAAGGCACCACATAAATTTCATTTGTGTGATATGATATGAGATTAAATATACAGAAACACGTGATATAATATGAGATGAAATACGTATACTGAAACACGTGATCATTATTACCACTGACAGATATATTGCAAAAGTTTGCAAACGTGTTAAGCCTGACAGCATATTTTGAAGGCTCCTGCCACATTCACTTGTATGGATCAGAATAAAAGGTGTGCTACAAAATTTCTGTGTATCTGATTTATAATACACATTGTTACTGTTGTGATGCTGTACATGTGTATAAGTGTGTTTGTACCTGTATGCCTGGACATCTGCATTGGGCAAAAGATGATGAAACGGTGGGGAAATCATTGATGAAATTCCAATGGCAGAATGCAATTTACATGTCGCCTTGTATCAAGCAGAGAGCCTTTGAGATGGCCTTCCCGTATTAAGGCAATGTTTCCGGAGCTATCGCCGAGGAAATGGGAGCTTAGATTAGGGCACATTGCAGCATGAATGATCAAGGATGCGGTGGAAATAAATAAAGGATGCTGCAGGGTTACAATGTATACTTTATATTGATACGGAGTAAACAGGCAAGGAGAGAGTTATGCTCATTATGTGGGTGTACAAATTCAACATGAGATGCAACTGTCTGCTTGTGGGATACAATTTGTCTCAAAATATACATGTACCATTATTTCATTCTATTTTAGGGAGTTTCCTTTTGTTATTTTTTGCGGGGGGGGGGGGGGATGGGTGGTGGGTTGGATGGAGGTAAAGTGAAGATGTTCTCCCTCTCGTATTTGCTATCCTGCATATTTGATGACTCTTTTGTTCTTTTTGTGCATCATTTATGTGACTTAATTCAGCCATTGTTACATTGATAATGTCTTCAAAGAAATATTAAAGGAAGGAAGAAGGAAAAAAGGAAAAAAACCCATGTCAATATATCCTGAGCCAAACAACTGCATTTATTCAATATGTGCAATTGAGTTTTCAGAAAAAGTATGATGTCAGACTGTTATCTTCCACTGATCTGAATTCAACAGAAAACATATAAATTTTGCTTATCTTGTTGCCATGACTACAGAGATTGCTAGAGACTACTTGAACCACAAAGGAGGTTTTCAAGTCATCGGAGGAATCCTCTCTCCCGTCAATGATGGCTACAAAAAGAAGGTAAACAATGATTTTTTTGTGTAAGTTTTTCTGCACAAATTTCTTCATTTACTATAAAATGTCACTTTAAGTTTCACAGAAGAATGCAGATTTGTTGGATACATGTAAGAAAGTTGCAGAAACTTTCCTATTTAGGAAAATTTGTTGTCTTAGATAAGAACTCAATGTGAATCTGTTCCCACCCGCTTCTCATTTCTTATTCTGTATAGTGTACCTAGAGTACTGTAAACGTGGAAATTTTCGCGGTACATTAATTTTCGCGGATTTCGCGCTACGTTCGGCTAGCGCGAATTCAAAAATGCGCGAATATATCTTCGCAATTTTCTATGCACATTTTGAACGGCCTGGTGCGCTTCGTCGATGATACTGCTACGTAGTACAGACATGTTTACGCATATAGCAGTATCATCGCACGCACCGCACGCACCGAGCCCACGGCCGATTGGTGTGCTACATCCCCGCGACTACAGTACTAGTCCTACAGAACATGTATCGAGTAAAATACATGTACTACGTAGTTGAGCGCTTGTACTCGCACTCGCGCCGCTCGCTACGTCGCTTATCGTACGCTGGCATCGCTGGATGAAACAGCGACTGTGTATTAACCCGCTGCCGTGCGCGAATTTAAGAACCCGCGAATATGTTTTCGAGCCGCTCAGCGCGAAAAATTAATCGCGCGAAAATATTGACGTTTACAGTATGCAGTGATAATATCCCATATAAATGTTTTATCACTGTTTGTACATGTGGTGGAGAATGCTTTAAGATTATGGTCATGATTGCATTCAAAACTTTAGTTTGACTTCACTTGAATATCTTGAATTTTGAAAGCCTGAAATATATTATGCAGTTCTTGTCGTGTTTAGATTGTAGACATATTCTTCATGTTGTCATATAATTTGATTTTGTGGTGCAGAAGTCCCCTGCTCCACACAATCTTAAAGAAATTTATGGAAGGATACACTGGTAAGAACACATTCTGATGTCTCTGATATAGATTATAGAACTGCAGTGGCTAGAAGACAGGCCATAAATATTTCATTTAGTGAATGATGCTTAACTGTAGACACATACCCTGAAATGCCTTGACACAATTTAAATGCTTGACTTTGTGACATGTTGCGTGGTGAAAATGTATTTTTAAGCTGTTGAGGATGAGTCTCGAGTATACTCAGGCAGGGGTGTATGGGAAATGTGTGTTGTAGCAAAATCAGTCCATCCTCAATGGGTTAAAAAAGTACCATAACGTTATTTTGGCCGAGTTACGAAATTCATGATATGTAAGGGTTGGGATGGAGATTAAAAGAGGATGACTACCTCAGTTCTAAGGATGCTGTATGAGGACTTAATTTAATGATCTATGTACAGCATACAGTCTGTGTGTATATGTATGATGATATGATTTCATGCATGTTTACAAAAACATGTATCTTTTGTGTGTCATTAGACAAGATATGTACTTCATTTACTACAAATAAAAAGAAAGTTTCTGCATGGATTTATGTGTTCCATATGGACTGCAATTTCCACTACTACGTATCATCTAATGCGAGCACTTTGATGTTAGCCACGCATACAAAATACTTTGAAAGTTTGAGGAAGATATGTGCAGGTGATCTAATAAAGATGTTGACCAATTGCTCCTTGAATTCATCCCCCACCCACGCTGAGTGCCAACCATCATGTGACCCATTTATATTGCACCCCCGAGGGAGTCCAATTAGTGGCTAACGACATGGCTGTCAACGCGATCCTATCCCTATCCCTTCTTGATCCTGTGTCACCAGTCATAAGCCATCAAGATTTACATATTTGATCAATAAATCATAGGGGCTCAGCATTCCTAGTAATTATGCTTTGGTAGTGCATAATCCTATTCTCAAGATAGCAGCAAGTGCATGCACTGAAGTTTTTCTAAGTAATTGTAAATCATTATTTCTATTGTAGTTTTTTATTATTTCACCAGGCATATAGGTCCTTGTACATTTCTTCTGTAAGCTTTTAATTGACACTGTTAGATCCAGCCCCAACCGTGCTTCCAGAGCAAATAATGTGATATGGATGTGGCTACCTTATACATGTATCACTGATCTGCTACAAAGGTATTTTTCAAAGAAATGTTTTTGTTATTGATGTCCAACTGTAGGTATTGTCAAACATTGATATGTTTGAAGAATTCCATTTGCGCATTAAAATCATCGGGTATTTAACAGATAACTAGTTGTCCCTCTAATCTTTACTGTTCACTCTTAAACAACAGTTTTCTTCAGACTGAAGTTTTCCTGAACATGCTTGTGCCTCAAATAATGTTTAAAATATGCATTTAGTAATAAATGCACACTCAAGTTTAGGTGGGATTCAATTGTTAAAAGTAATCTAAGATAGTGTATACCAGTATGCTTTAGGCCTATGATTATAGTAGATCATTTTGGTAATGTATTGAAATTCTATGCATGTTTTGTTTACAAATGTTGCCCTTGATAACCATAAAATTTGCAGAAGGCTTGCCCCACCTAGCAACAAATAAGTGAATTCCTGCCTGAGGGACCTGATGGGAGGGAACGGATGAGTGCAATGCTTTGTAATACAAGGCTGTATAGGAAAAGAAACACCATTTTTACATTTGTACATTATAGACATAGCCCATTGAGAAAGTTGTACACTGTGCATTTTGTAGTATCCATGTTTACCCTTCTAGAGCCATTTGCTAACATTTCCCTCATGACTGCTCTCCAAGAAACAATGTACACAGTACTATTCTTAAAACATAATGTACTTGCAATGAATCCTCCTACATGCAACTTAAAGAGGTGAAATACGTAAAACGTTAGATTTGGTCTTTTATTTAAAAAAATGATATTATATATACAGTAGGTCATGGTTTAAAGCAAGAGAGAGCCATTATTTTGTTCTTATAGAAATCTGTTTGAGATGGCTCAATAACAGTCTTGTTTAACTTTCTTGTCCTTTTAATGCTTCACTGAAAAAAACAAACAAATCTTCACTGAAGCAATGCTGGCCTTCTTTGAAGGCGTTTGTGATGAATTCATTAACCCGTTGAGGATGGTTTGAGTTTGCCTCAACATGCCTTTCCCATAGATACCTGCCCGAGTATACTCGGGACTCGTCCTCAACGGGTTAACTTGATGGGGAACTGGAGCTTTGTACTCGATAGAACCTTTCTGTCCTGTTGATTGATGTCAGGGGCTCTTTCACTAAAGAGTGTCGCCAGAATCATGGCAAAAAAAAAAAAAAAAAGCAGAAAAGGAGGGTATTCCAGGGTCCTTCACACCCCACAGCCACCGCATGATGACACCTCGGCTCTGGTCTTATTTCCTCCGCCTCGTAATGCGATCGATTCCCGTCACTTGGCCAGAGCGGCAAATCTCGGCAGCATGCATATTTGAATACTTGAGCTACGCAGGTTTTTCTCACCAGATGCGAAGGAGAGGTGTGAGGTTACCAGTTTGTGATGTGACATTATGAACTCTATTACCATGAAGGATGACATAATGGTTCCTTTTCATCAAATTGTCTTCATGTCTTATTAATCTTCTGTTCTCTCGATTGTGATTTATGCAAACACCTTTTCACCCCAGATGTGATGTATCTTCATACATTGACACCCCAAATGCACCTTAATCTTACTGCCTTAATATCATGGGTGCAATGGAGTTATGAGCAACATAAGATGGTTCATTGGCCCAAATTACTCCAAGCAATTTTTATTGGGAACACTACCCCTGTCAGATAGTGAAGGAAAATATCATAAGGAGAATTTCACAGAGTATATTTTTGTTTTAATGAAAGTGATAATTCCCTCTAAAATGCTGAGAGTAATATCCCCCCCCCCCCCAGCCGTCAGAAGGACAGAAGTTAAGTGCTCTTTCATTTTGCTAGAAAATGAATATGTGTGGAATTTTCTTTTATATGATACACTACTGTGAGATCACAAATTGTTTTAGCCTTCTCATCCAGCAAATACAGCATTATATTGGAAATACAAATTATCCACAAAAAAAAAGAAAAAAGATTGAATAGATGACCATTTTTTTTAGTCACCCTTCAAGGATGCTTCTACTGATTTTTATCTTTGCTGAATTTAGAGTAAATTCTGCTTGGAGGTGTCCTGTGATGCTCAAACTAGCCACCTATGACCCATGACATTATTTGCTTCCTACTCCCTATTACAAAGTGCTCTGAATGAGAAAAATTGCATTCACATATAAGTTTTCCAAAATTTCCACTAAGATATTGACTGTTGGCATGGGAAATGCATGGAAATATAATGTGGCCAATGCTTCTTGGATGAGACCTTGAAATAGTGTCTTTTTTGAAAAGTGAAAGTGATACAGTTCGTAACATTCTATGCAAAAACACATAGGGTAGGGAATTCTGTACAAGTGATGTTACTAGTATATCACATGACCACATCAGCCATTTTGAGTTGCCCTTTGGACATATCAGCTGATTTCACAGAGGTCCATCTCACGATCGCTGTTTGTCTAATTTCAGTCAAATGGTCAATAGGCCCATTTACACTTGCTTGGAAAAATCGCGACATTTGGGTGTAAGTTGCTAAGCAACTACACCCAAATGCCCTCGAAACATCGCCAGAAAAATCACCAGCCGGAGTGCGATTTTTTTGAAACATCACGAAGTTTGAGGCGAAGTTAGCGAGTGTAAACCCAAGCTGCAGAAATATCGCGATTTTTCATCACGTGACTTTCGGTCTCGGATTGCACCGGGAGTTTACGCGCGCTCCCGATCCCTCTTTGGGACGTGTAGAGAGTGCGTCGGTCACTGGCCAGAGTACTAGTACACGGTATAGACAGCTGTGTACAGGTCTAAATGGCCGATCCTCGATCGGCTCGTAGTCTCTCACCTCCCTCTCCCTGATGAAACTAGTACGTGAAAACTACTACTAGTAGCAAACCTGAAGTTTTCCAACCACATATCATCACCCCAAGACGACGTAACAAAATAATGTTCTCCCAGAAATGTGTTGATTCAGATTGTGAGAGAGCCCGTACTGCTCTCGATATACGCCGTTTGTGGAATACTAGTACAGGAGTACGTAACAAGTGTGAGTTCTTGCTGTCGCCTGATAAAATACCAGTCCTAACTTCCAAGTCCTACTTCTCACTTTCGTCATATCGGCGAAATTTCATGATCCTCCTGAATGCTGCTGTAGATGAAGTTTTACACACCTACTATGTATGTGATCTAATATAGCAAGCAATATAGTTTTACCGTAAGTATAACAGTCTCGAGAAGCACAAATTTATGTGTGCATTGTACTGATAAAAAGCCCTGGCTCAACGTTCCAACCAGCTAATGTGATCAAAATGTACTGCACTGCAGTGAAAATGAACAGAATAGCGCGCGCTTCCACTCAGCTACCGTGTGGAAAAGAGGTAAATTACGCATGCGCACTACCGACCAAAAAATCGCGATGTTTCGTGAAGCTCAAACTTCGTATGCTTTTGCGCAAGTGTAAACGGTGGAACCAAAATATCGCGATTTTAAAAATCGCGATCTTAGTAAGTGTAAATGCGGCTAATGACCTGTCGCTGTCACTGCATTGCATCAATCAAAATATCTTTAAAAAAAACAAAGAAAGGAAGAAGAAAAAAAAAACCTCTCCTGCGATATTTTTGTCAGGCAGTCTTTGCAGGAGAAGTCATCTCCAGGTATTGGTCTGATTCTTACAGTTCTTGGTTGAGCCCCTTTTGGTGGTCTCGTTTTTTTTACCCTCTACTGGCCCCAGATTGGAGATTGGAGACTGGAGCTAGCTTCAGGTGTGAGTTCATTAGAAGATGTTTACAAAAAAACACCAGGACTCGATGCATCTTCATTTCTTTGCCTCCCCCATCATGGGGCAAACTGAGTGGAATCCATTTTCTCACTGACCAGACTGGAAAAATTGCAGTGCATATTTATTCAGTTAATCATTGAATAAAGAAAGGTATCTAATTATGGATGTTACACAACATTTGCTCCTGCGACAATTGCTCGGGTCTTATTTTCTCCAAGGACTTCGGGTTTGGGTTAGGGTTGTGATAGGATTTTAGGTTTAATTTCATGTAAGGATTAGGATTAGGATTATGTTTGTAGGTAGACTGAAAGTTTGGCTGAGCATGCAGATATTTCATGGGAGCAAGTGTCTGGGGAGCATTTGTAATTGAACCAATCATAGTGCAGAGTATGTAAAGAGATCCCATTTGGTGATTTCCAGCTGTGAATAGATTATTTATGTGTACCAATCAAGGGAATTGCGTAAAGAATGACCGAAGAAATTATCAGTTGGAAAAATGTGTGAATGATATAGTCATATGAACAGGAAGACAATTTGGTAAATTCAAAACAGAAATAAGAAACATTGTTAAAATTGAGGTGAAAGCAAAAGATAACTGATGTCAGCAGCAGTTTAGTGGTGAAGAGATTTTTTTTTTAAAGCAGAAATTGAATGGTTTGAGATCCTTTTTTGAAAGCTGAATTCAGACTTCATTCTTCTGTTTCTCAAATTCTGTATGCAAAATGAACTCTTTGTCTGTAATACCAAATAGACAGGATATTCTCAATTCATTTTAGCTCATGTTTTTCACTAGTAAGGAATGAAATATGGACATCAAAGATTATGTACAGTGTTTAACATAAAGCAGATAATCTATGATAGATGATCTTCCCACATAACTATGTAGGTAACTCTATACATGACACTCATGCAAGGCATGGGATCATACACTTGTATCTCAGAACATTGTCCTTCAATGCAGACCCAGTTGCCCACTTGCCAGGGGCAACTCAAGCTTACTGTCAGGCAAGGTATTGATGATTACTGTGCCTTCCTTGTATGAGGTCCTTGCCCCAACCCCCTTTTTGGCTAGGGAAAGATATCTTTTGATGTGTCATACAGCATGCTTTATTAATTACATACTCTCCTTGTGTGTCACTGTTTGAGCTACATATGAAATCGATTAAAAAAAACCCACCTACATATTTTTTTTGACAAATATCAGGAGACCTCTTCATGTGTCTAAGGATGGGGTTATGTGTATGTTGATAGTCTTTCAGTGTACAGAGGTTTTGGCATGGTGTTAAGTCAAAACATGTCCCCCAAGCTCAAGAATACCACACACATGGGTATCCTGAAGGATACCCCTCTAAGTACCGTACACAGAATATCAATCACATGTGTCGTGTTAGTTTGCTAAAAGTGTTCTTTTTAATGAATTTCTGCATGTGGTTCATGTGTAAAAGAAAAATCGTCTTTTTATTTCGAAAGAGATGAAAAGCAAACTCTGCAAAATTGACGAGACATGGAGGAAGATATTTAGTAGAGGCTAGCATTGTTTAAAAACAATTTATTTGTGGTTTGTTTGTTATCAAATCAGTGCATGTACCCTGTACAGGTTCCAGCTTGAGGTAAACATTTTACAAAGAATGTGTGTCCAGTGAGATAGCTGCAGGTCTATTTATGCAGTGAAATAGCAAGGACTGGTCACACTCTTCTGACCAAGCACAAAGAGGAATATTTGTTGTCTTGTCTGGTGAGCACTGCAATTGAGATCAAAAATCCACAGTTAAAACCCCTTTAGGGTTACTGAAGCATTTATGGACTGAAAGAAATGTAATGTAGGTTAGGTTTACACTACAGAAACATGTTGTATCTTGTATGTCAAAAGCTTGTGAAATGCACTGACTTACAAGTGCACAGCTCATATCCTGCTACTCATTAGCCTCCTCCTTCTTCTTCTATCTTTTTTCTAAAAGAATAAGACAGTCAAGAATAATGTAAGGTAACACATCACAACATTGACAACAAAGCTGTATGTTCTGTAAACTGGAATGCCTTTGCTTTACTTATGATCGCATGGCAAGTGTATATGAGAAATCATCAAAATAATTTGCTGAAGTACATGTACATCTGGTACTGAGTAGTTTGTAATGTTCTCTTGCAGCATTCATGAAGAAAAAACAAAATAGTTGACTTTGTGCCGTCTGCATTAAGAGTGTAGCAATATCAATGTTTCAATGATGGCACTATCAACATAAGTCCAGCAGTGTTGCTGGTATCCTTCGATAGACTGTAGTTGCTGTTGCTCTGACTTCTGTGTATAATCCAAGATGTTGTTTATGGAAAGACAAGAGCAAATTATAAATGTAACACCGACAGTGATTAAATATGTTGTTACTTCGAGCACTAAGATGTGATGGAGAGGTTCTATGAACTCCACCCTCCTTGCACAAAACAGGGTTTTAATCATCATTTTTGGTGTGCGCTGAAGTCATTTATCCACAGGGAATAACATTTTCTTTAATATAGTATATGATATCAACATCAGAGCCAGAAGGCCTTAAGTATCAAACTTTTAGTCACATTAATGCCCTTCTAGCCCATAACTGACTCCTTTGCTTACCGTTCTTGTCAGTATGATACTTGAGGTGGATATGCTGCCTTCACATTAATTTATATGAAATCCCAGTGGGCGAATCAGAAATGAGATTCTATGAGACTCTAGGCCCCTCCCTGTGCCTTGAAATTAATGCAGTCTCTAATTGGCAGAAATTAGCTCCCTTATTGGCTCCCCATAGTGGCAAGGGAATCTACTGAGAGGTTCATGATTTTAACTACACCTTAGCCATCACATGAAAAGAACAGGAAATTGAGTTTATTGCATGTGATAAAAAAAGAGTTGGCACTTTTTTGTTGGCAGTACACTGTAATGCAGCCTAAGTGTAAACTTTCAATGTGTTGGAACTTATGTTTACATCGTAATAGTTTCAAGGTGAAAGTGGTGCTGTGTAAGACTTTTATGAAAGATATAAATAATTTTTTAAAGTGCTGAGTGCAAGTCTACCCTGATGTCTTTGTATCTAATCTCAATTAACTCTTTGAGTCCAAAATCTGCTGTCATGGGAAATATGCAGAGTTTGGTGGAGCTTTGACTTTTGGTTGTCATTAATCAGTAAGATGCCTTTCAGATAAAATATTGCCTGCAGTTGCTAAAGTTATGAATCTGAAACAATGCTCTAAACAGTAATATTTAAAATTTCAGGTTGAATGTACATTGTATGTACTGTAGTAGTTCTTATTAGTAAATGTTAACTTGTTGACAGGAAATGTCTTGTACATGTACATGATAATGTCAGTAAGTAATATAGTGGATCAAACACTCAAATAAAAATCTGAGAAATTTCATGTATGCACAAGTGAAATAATTTCTTTGTTGCCTACATTTTGATTGATTCTCACAGGGACTGATATCTGGCAAGCACCGAACTGAGATGTGCAAATTGGCAATCGAGAGTTCTGATTGGCTGAAGGTAGACACCTGGGAAGTGGAACAGCCAGAATGGATTGAAACAGTAAAGGTACACCAATATGTTTGATTCAAACACATAACTGTGGTGTTGTATAAAGTCACCCACATTGTACTGTTTTTAAGTCACATCAGCAAAAGGTCGTATTGAGTCTCTGCTAAAAGGGATATACTGCATGCAAGTGTACAGTGATGGTAACAGTAGCAAGCAATACACTTCTTTCTTTCTTTCTTTCTTTCTTTCAAAGAGATTGTTGTTCAAGTATATTGTGTGTATGTGTCTTTATGTGTACCTTTAGTTTACAGTAGTATACTTTAAAGAAATAAGCTAAATTGTTTGGTTTGTAGTAAAAGTCTTTTTAGATTTTAAACTGCCTAATACTGTTTTCTTTATGTGTTTGATAAGAGACATGATGAATGAATACTAAATACAAGATTTTTGTTTTCTTTTTGTTGTTGAGCAAACTTTGCATTAAGTGAAATCAAATGTCATGAGATAAAATTGAGTCTCCAAACGAGTAAGGGGTGTGGGTATGACAGATGATTTAAAATGTGAAAGTTAATATGCAACTTTGATATCCAAAATAATTTGAATATATATGGTCATTTTTTTCATAAAACTGCTGAATATGTAGTTGAATCAAAACACCAACAAAAGTGCTTGTGGCTTGTATAGATTTTTAATGTAGGGCTTTTTATTCATTCTATCACCCTTTATTATGTATTTTTTTGTCTGTAAGTTTTTTTCTCCTTTCCTGATTCCCCGGCCTGTCCATGCGATTCTTATTCTGGTTGACAATTGATCAGGCAATCTTTGTTAATAGAACAGTCCCCAAACTGTGAAGTGTATTCGTTAGTTAAATATTACCTGATTTACGTAAATGCGGTGCAGTGCTATTTCAATTTGCAACTTGCGCTGAATCTTTCAGAATTTGGGAGAATAATGCAGTGAGCTCCAGTTGAAAGAGAGCATGATCCATTGATTTTCCAGGATTATGCTGCGGAGAGAATCGGTGGAAGCGGTACCATTGAAACACTAATTCCTCATTTTTATCAATCAAACCTTTTATAACATAAGCTCTGCAGTGATGCGGATTCTAGGCTAGACCTGCATTAGAAATGATAAAAAGTGCTTAAGTAACAGTAAAATGGGCATTTTCTTGTTTACAGGATGCTTGTGAGGAAATCAAGTAAATGTCAATGCACTGCATTGATGTGCTATTGCACTTTACAAACACAGATTTCTCTGTGGTTTACACCAACAGTGAGTATTATCCATGGCCTTTCCCTGCATCATGTCCATAAAGCTTCCACACTATGAAGTATTAATACCACTCTTTGTGTGGTTGGCATTAAGGCTGGCTTATTAGTAATGCTGCCTGCCATTGATGTCTGATCCAGGGATCTAAAGGTATTTTGTACGCATAAAAGAAATGAAAACAGCCGCAAAATAAAAAACAAACAAACAAAGGTTTATATCCATTCATTCACAGGGTAGATAGCCCTTTCAGCACAAGACTGATTTTCAAAGGGGTCCCACGTAAAAATGCAATGGTGTACAGGGTAAAACAACAAATACAAATTACATAAATAACTATATATTCACCAAAAGAAACGAATAAAAGTATGCAACATAATGAATACATGTACTGTAAAACAGGATATATTCGCGGCATGAAAATTTTGCGAATTGGACCCAACGACCTTTCTTGCGGCATGAAATTTTCGCGAATTGCCACTGGCGACCAGTGCATATTTTGTAGGCAAGAACTTTCACATGCTTTTTAATTTCATGAATGTTGGCACTCGCAAAATTCGAAAAATTGAAATACATGCGAACATTTGTCCTTTTACAGTATACTTGTTCACTTCAAAAGCATGGAAAGTGTCCCTAAATAAATTGAATTCTCTGCCAGAGTATGCAAATAATCATTCATGATATGAATAATAATCAATGTATATATAACAACAACAAAAGATATGTTAAAGTGCGGCCTCAAAACAAATGGTGTCTTCTAGTATTCTGTTTAAAAATACAGATTGTACCACTCGATCAAATATCATACGGTAGATTATCAAATAATATTGCACTAGAATATAAAAAGGTCATTATTTGTGATCCATTAAACCACATTCCATGATAAAGTAGAAAACCTTCTATAGTGATATAAAGTGTCAAATAAACATATTTCTTTCCAGAATCCTGTCAGAATTTCACAGTCTAAAAGATTGTGAAATTTACTTTTTTGTGTGTGTTTTCTAACTTGGTGCTGAAACATTCTGAATTAACCCATTTTATATGGTATTCCTGGTCTCTTGTGTGCTTGACCGCATCTAAACCACAGAGCCTATTTGCTCAAAACTGTGTTTATTTGGTGGTTGGCTATAATGACATTTCTGTGCCAGATTTTTAGACGTCTAGTGAAACATATTAATATACCTTTGTAGAAAGCTTATAGAGAATTCAGTGGACAATAATTCAGCACACACACACACACACACACACATAATCAAACAGAATACATTGGATAGACATCTTACCACAGGTATGCAATCCAAGTAAAAGCATCTATTTATTACAAAGGCCACTACCCATACCCTCTAAATTGAGCTATTTGCTGAAGCTGACCATTACAGGTCAAAGCTGTGCAAAGAATGTGGCAGCGTTCACATCAGATGGCACGTTCAAGAAAGATGTCACACGCAGAGACCCGTAGGGCCTACTGTTGTGCCCTATCACTTGTAGGAGTAATTGACAACAGTTGGTTCATTCTTTGGAGACTTTATCCAATTTTTATTTAGAGTGTTTGTTCAGAGCATACAAACACATGTCAATACCACGCTGTATAATCCTTCAGTGAAACAATGTGTCAAGTATTCAAGTTTGCAAGACTTCTTGAGACAGTAAATCAGAGTCTATTTAATATAAATTCTAGCAGATACATGTAGATGTTGTGCGGTGTGAGATGAAAGTTGTCGGTATTCTTCATTGAGTCATAACCAAATACTGTAAAACAAGGAATGTTCACATGCATTTTAATTTCACAAATTTCGCCAGAGCCAAGATTCGTGAAATTAAAATGCATATGAAAGTTCTTGTCTACACTTTACGCATTGAATGTTAGAGGCGACATGCACAAATTTCATGCCACAAAGAATGCCATTGGCTCCAATTTGCGAAAATTTCATGCCGCGAAAATATTGTGTTTTACAGTACTTTTTTTGATGTAGGAATCTACCTGTTGACCTCTTCCATTTCACAGGCTCCTTGTTTCTCCAGTCTGTGAAATATTTGAGAATTCGTGTTAGTGTGAATGGAGCATCCAGCAGTGAATTCTTGGGGATCAGGGACGGGTAAAAAAAAAAGCCTGCGGATCTTTCGTCACTCGTTTGCATGCGAGGATTCTATTCATTTCCGGACAAACAACGGTATCGTCCCATCAGGGGAGGAGGGGGGGGGGGGGGGACCCACGCATTTTGATTGGCAGGCAGGTACCAACAAATGATACTAATATCCTAAAAAGATGGGATTGGGAGAGTGTATCACATGTTACAGTAGTGTGTGCCCCGCCCACATTCCATGCAAGCTTGATAAGATGAGATTACATGGTGGTCACACAAGGCATGGGTAGATGAAGTATATACATCAGAGGTAGATGTGGAAGAAGTGATATAGCACCAGTTCAGCCTCTGATTCTATGATTGTACTCAAGGGATGGATTGTCTTTAGAGGGGTGCATCATCACATCTCATGCTTTACAGTGACATTCATCATTTACATTGTCAGTCATCTTTCAGTTATAAAGTTTTGTGTTTAATATTGTTGTGTGTGTTGATATCAAAATCTGTTCATATTCAAATTCAGAGCATACCACTGTCCATGAAATCCATCCAAGATGTATGTCCCATTAATGTTTTTTAATCATGAAACAAAGAATGAATCCCTCCATATCTTTCTCAAAGTACAATTCAATGTCATTTTCAAGTTTGCTTTGTATTGAAGGAAAGAGTACAATGAAGCAAAAACAATGGTAGAAGTTTCATCAAAATCAGACATCAAAATCAGATTAAAGGGACTGTACAGTACTGGTTGAGGTGAGGATTCATGTTTTGAACATTCCTTAGTGAGATAATGAAAACCCTGTTATGAAATATGAAAGAGCATGTAATTTTAAGAAGGATTCAACGTTTATTTGATGAAAATTGGTTTCCAAATGGCTGAGATATCCCAAAAAGTGCTAATAATAAAAGGCAACATGCCACAACTTTATTAGGATCTCTTTGTTTCACATTGTTTTGGGATATCTCAGCCATTTCAAAACCTATTTTCATCGAATAAACTTTTGATATCCCTTAGAATTGCATGGTCTCTGACATCTCATAGAGTGGTTTCTGAATATCTTGCAAAACGTTAAAACCTAAATCCTCACCTCGACTAGAACTGTACAGTCCCTTTAACAATAGAAAGCCTTGAGAGACAGTCACAAAACGTTTTGTGGAACAGTGATCTAAGTTATACCCAAGTATTCAAATTTAGATGAGATAATGTCATTTCTTCTTTTTGATCTGCATACAAAGCTCTTTTAAATTTGCTTGTTTCAGTTTAATCAAAGAGAAAAAAGCTTCTCTTTTAAATGCAGTTATTATTGTGGTGTCATTACTTCGCAATGGTGTTTTGTGGAAGGGAAAGTGTTGCAAACTTTGTACTTCGTCGGCGTTTTCACGAACCGACGCTATTTCGATTTTGGTCAAAATTTTCAAAATCGAGATATTGGTACCAAATGAAAGTGCTTTCAAAACTCTACCAAATCCCAAAATTTTAGATCACAAAATTAATTATTCTTAATTTTATCAAAGAAAGAAAAAAACGACGGTACTCGAAATATTGAGAAATTGAGAAAAAGGGGTTTCACGAACCGACGCAGTAAAGATACGCCGGTTCGTGAAACCCGAATTGCTAGGGTGAAGAGCAATGCGGGTTTTACGAACCGTCGCAGTTGCATTATTTTGAGCTTTGTTCAACTTACTGGCCTAGAATTAGGTTTTGGCCCTAATCCAGATCTCAGAGTGAGAACCAAACCATCTGAAAGATGAATGACGACCTAAGCCAGCCCACTGTCCACGAGTGAAGTGAATGGTAAGCTATAATCCTATTAAAATCATGCTCAAAATAACAGTTTCAGTTGGACTACCATAACCATTCATTGCGGTAGAGTGTAGTCCCATGTATTCAATCGCGTGATGCTTATGAAGCCTAGTCTGTAAACGCCATCCAATTTCAAATTAGATCCCAAATCATATTATTTATAGTTTCTTTTCAACTTATGTCGTTACTTCTGAGACTACTGAGTACTGTAGTCGTAACGTCTGTGTGCAAGACATGCAAGATGTCAAAGTCTCGAAGACACTCATGGCTATGCCTTGACTTGAGTTGAAAATGAAATCATGAGATTGACAAAGTAGGCCTACTTAACTAAAAAAAAGTAAAAAGTCTAAAAGTAAAACTCAAAGGAAGAGTAAAGAATAAAGTTAGACATGTTAGACTTTAACTTTCAAGTTTAACTATTAAGTCTAAGTTAAGACTTTACTTGTAATGCCAGTTACTAAAACTAAGATCAGCTGAAGTCTAAGACCAAGTCAAATTAACACAGAGTCTATAGTCTAGCTCTAGATCTACATCTAGACTAGTGGTAATAGTAGGTAGAGTCCACCCATTTTTTCCCCCAATTTTTACTTGTCCATTCCTGAAAAAGTTACTGGTCAGTGTCCAACAGTGATTTTTCCTGGTCAGGGACCGTCGGACCAGTGCCAGTGTGCAGCGTTGGTGTAGATGTCATCTATGACAGTATGTGGTCTAGTGATACTACCTAAACACTACGAGTAGTACTCTACAGGTTAGGTGGCTTTCCTGTACAGTGCAGTGTTATAGTATACTTTTGAATTCAGCCCTAGTACCGTACTGTGTGTAGATATGTGACATTATGTCTAACGTTAGTTCGAGTGGAGTACCTTTGAAGCACAGCGGTGGGGCTTTTTTTCCCTAAAACTTGTGAATGCGGCCCAACCAAATGGCGTTTACATATTCACGCGTGATTGATAGTGATACAGTAGCGCTGTCGATTTCCACAGCATCCATACATAATCTTTTGTCCTTTCTTCTTTCCTTTTTTCCCTTTGTTCTTTCACCCTTTTTATTCTTGGAATCGAAGGACTTCTAAGAAATGTCCCTCGACTGATTTAACCAGGACTCTTGAGTCCTGGTAAACCTAACCTAACCGAGTAACCGTTAACATTTGTTAGGCCTAACATAACAGTAACACTGACTTAGCCCTGTATTGACTTTGTCTTTGGCCGACTTACTGAGATGGCGAGTCTAACTCTTTAACGTTAGTCTAAACGTAGTCGTTAGATCTGTCAGTGTCAGTGTCACCGGTTATTGTATATGGTGCCATCTCTAATGTACGTTAACAAGTTGATGTTAGTTATCTATGTCAACTTACTGAGTCAGTAATAGTGGTACTGTCATCCTGTTGGATATCGCCGCAATATCATCCGTGACGTGTTAATTTCGTGTCACAAAGACAAAAGTTGCCAAGATCTAATAGTATTAGATGTCTAGATCTAGATGTAGTCTAGATCTATAATATAAATTTTGTGAACCACTGGTAACTTAAAAGTGAAAGGTCTAGACTTCACTTAGTCTATAATTAGACCAGACATTCATGAGGCAAAGGCCTATTTAGTAGATCTATTCTTATTCTATTTTAACGTCAATTCCTACTAACTCGCCACGTGTTATTCCTAAGGCCAAGGACTTCCGGGTTAGTGATTTTTTTTCTCATAAATACCAAACAGCAGACGTGTTTCATTTGCATTCTTGTGCAGACTTCATGAAAATATGTGCAGTATCAAAGAAATATGATGCACATGACAATGCCAGTGTTTTATAGGTGAATGGTTAATACCTTTAAAAGCTGAATGATAATGTAGAGTCTAGGTCTAATTAAGATGTTACAGTCTCTGATAAGAAACAGGTTTGATTGTCATAGACTGTTTCCCAAATGCAGGTACATGTAGTAATATTCAGCTATTTCAATGCAATGCCGTGTTTACAAATACATGTAGATTTATATTCATGTGAATGATAATTCAATTTCTACATGAGACATACCAAGTGCTAAACATAATATCTTGCATCAGTAAAATGTGTAAATGAAGAGACAATTTGAATATGCATCAAATACGAACAGCAGCATTTTTTGACATTCTTTGATCCTGCATAGGCCTACCATTTTGTTTTATGTTTAATATAAATAGAGCAAAATAATTTCAACTTCAGTTTTGTTGGCTGATTTTTTTTTTTCCTTCTCAAAATTAAAGTTGTATCTTGTGCCATGATGTTTGATTTTAATCAAAAGTTCTTAATTTCTTTCTTTTCTTTCAGATGACTGGTGCCATGTAGTAGCGAAGAACTGGACTGTCTCAGAAAAGAAAAGGAAAAGTACAGGGTCGTGTACATCACCAACGGATGTGAATACAATGGTAATGTAGAGTCTAGGTCTAATTAAGATGTTAAAGTCTCTGATAATAAACAAGTTTGATTGTCGTAGACTCTTTCCCAAATGCAATTAGTAATATTCAGCTTTTTCAAAGCAATGCCTTGTTTACAAGGACATGCAGATTTATTCATGTGAATAATAATTTAAATTCTACATGAGACTTACTAAGTGCTGGACATAAGATCTTGCATCATTAAAATATGTAAAAGGCGAGACAATTTGAATATGCATCAAAAACAGCAGTATTTTTTTGACATTCTTTGATCCTGTATACCGTTTTGTTTTATGTTTAATATAAATAGAGCAAAATAATTTCAACTACAGTTTCGTTGGCTGATTTCTTTTTCTCAAAATGAAAGTTGTATCTTGTATCATGATGTTTGATTTTAATTGAAAGTTCTTAATTTCTGTCTTTTCTTTCAGATGACTGATGCCATGCAGTAGCGAAGAGCTGGACTGTTTCAGAGAAGAAGAAAAAAGTACAGCATCGCAGCATCGTGCTGATCATCAAGGAATGTGAATACAATGACTTAGGAAAGAAGACAATCTACAGATAGGATAGAAGGGAGAAATTGGGATGAAGGGCGACAACATAAGGACGGTATATCTACAGTGAAATGTGATTGTAAAGTGGAAACATGAAAGGAGATCCTAAGATTGAAGGTGAAAACAAGGCATTCCATTCTGTGATGTCGTAATTACAATTTTGCTACACTTTAATAACACTACAGAGAGACATTTATATCAAGGAAAGCTTCATGTGGATATGGAATGTTAGATTTTTTTAAGTGTTCATTGGTATGTATTTCATGATAATAAATCTTGAAGGTTTTGTGTGGTAATCATAACCTTGTGATAAATCTTGATAGATTTCTAAGTGCACATTGGCAATATTTAGATGATGCTGTAATCAGATTAAGTTCTATTCTCCTTTATTCTTTTATTTATTATTTTGTTGTCTTCAACCCACTTTGAATGTGTCACGTATGATTCTTATAAACATGGGAACATGCACTCCATGTAAATGATAGGACTTATAACAAATTGACATAATTATTCAACCATCACTAGACAGTTCTGTTATAAGATGTTCTTTATCTAACTAAAATTGTAAATTATGATACGTGTATGTTCCCATGCAAACTCACAACAAAATACAGAAATTTGATTTCTTTTAATAATAATTCATTATGTCTCTAAATTTACAATTAAAGAAAGTGATTGCAATAAGGATGTCAAACATCGTATATTAAAATAATAGATTATTCATTTGTCTCCATCCGTAGTAACGCACGCCACTGCAGTGTGCAGTTTGTAGGCTGCTGTGAAAAAAAAAATCGCAGGCAGCCCAAGCAGGATTCGAACCACGACCTCTGGATTACTAGACCAGCGTCATAACCACTAGACCACCGGAGTGCCCTGGCGCTACCTTTACACATGAATAATTAAGTATAGAAGGGCTTGGGGGCGCTTCGAAGTTTACTGCTCTTATTAAATATGTACATGTCATTTGCAACTCAACTAAAGATGATTAAACACACTGAAATTCTTACTTTAAATGATATTCATAATCTGTTTTTTTTTCTTTAATAGCTTGGGATGTACACTTTATACACTGTATCGGTCTACATTTCGCCTACAATATGGAATTCTTTACTTCGAGACGTTTGTTTTTAACAAACAAACAATTAAGAGTCCTTTAAAGGTGCTGTAAAACAGTGGTGTTTGTTTGTTTGTTTGTTTTTTGGTGGGGGGGGGGGAGGGGAGTCAAATTAGCCTTGGCCCCTCTCCGCCGTCTTTTTTTTTTCCTTTAGCTGCATATTTTTTAGTCATTACATGAAAATTCGTCTGCATCCACCCCGTAGTTTTGCTGATGACCTTTCTTTTTAATTATTTTAGCCACACACAATTTTGGCTGAATTTCCCCAACCCTCTTGTGAATTTGCTAGTACATGTACTAAAACACATTCTCAGAATGTGTTTATAGTACTGGTGGATTAAGGATTCACAGGGAGGGGGGGGGGGTCGGCCAAAATTTCTCTTTTCTCATATGTAACAAGCCTTCGGGGCGAAAGGCTGATATTATGGGCTTTCTACACACATTTTTAGATGCTAATTATTGGTTAACATGAGCATGATCATTTATGTTGTGATTAATTTGTTTCCTTATATATGTATGACTTCTATTAGAGACTTAATTGGCTTGGCACTCCTTACATCGACCTATTTTAGACACCCATTTCCCTCTCTCTCTCGTGCTTTTTCTCTACTGTCCTGTGAATAGTGTAACTACATGTACATGCAGTACCTCTTCTCTTTTGTATGATATACATCAAGTTTTTATCTGAGCATATGGGTGTTGCAGCACTCTCAAGCTTCATGCATATGCAGCAACATCTTTGTGTGGTCATATACATACATGTAGTTATGCTTGATATATTAATTTGACAATGTTATTCTTTCTCTTGTATATGTTCCGTCCGCACTCTATAGATGTAAATGTACGATGTAAGATTTGGTGTGCATGTTCGAACTGTGTTCCTCTTTTTGTGAACACACAAGAACTGATATAATAATGAAGTTGAATTACACATATTCTTGAATCTTGATTCCATCTCCATTTGCCATTAGATATGTATTGATTTATGGAGCTCTTCCACAATTGTTATCCTTCCCATTGTCATTACTCATCTCTGAATAATTCAAATTTGATATTCTATTGAGGACCTATGTTTTTTCGATTACATAATGTACCTCTTCAATATATTGCTGCAAAAGGCATAATAAAACATGACCATTATTATATATTTAAAATGAAGCTTGAAATTCTGATAGTGTCGATATTCATGTATTTTTAGGAGTTTATCAGTTTCGAAGAGTGCATGCAGGATGAGTTTATGTTTTTATATGATCAGGTGCAGCTATCATAGAATCTGTTGAGCAGGAAAGAGAAAGATGGAAAATGAGGAATTATGAGTGAATTCGCATGCGAGCCAAATGACAATAATGACACTGATAAAAATTGTGACAAAGTAAATGTCACAAATATGTGGAATAATAAGAAATAAAGAAATTAATATATTATTTCAGAGAAAGAAATAACAGAGTGCATGCATGAGTATGAAAGATGAGTAAATACAAGTAATTATTATTGACTGGCACGTCTTTTTCCCAAGATTTAGCGGTATCCTTCATCTTAGAACAAACATTCATAATTATTATGAAAGAAGTGAACTGAATTTGAATTAAAAATAATGTGAAAAAATGAAAAAGTAAGTTAATTAAGTAAAAAAAAAACAGTAAAAAGTAAAAAATATGAAACACAGTATACCGAATACATGTATTACCAAATGATAGATGTCCAAATGCAAAAGTGTTAAATAATAATATATCCACAAGAAAAGGGGGGGGGGGGGGGCAAAGAAATCTTTGGAACGATCAACCACAGCTATAATAACAATACATGCGTGTACTAAATGAAGATGAAAACAATGACAACACTCTTTTTAGAACAATTAAGAGAAACTGGCTTGTATTATCATCTTAATTATCACTAAATGTATTGTAATCATCACAACAATCATTACATGACAATTAATTTCAATTAATAAGGTTATTGTTGATAAGCAGGTATAGCCCTAATAGTATTTGTATGTAAACACATACGAAAATGAAATAGCGACGGTTCGTAAATACACGCGTATTGCACGTTACCTATTGTACAGGCCCTACAGCGCGGGTCTCACGAACCGGCGTAATACAACTTACGTCGGTTCGTGAGACCCGCGCTTAAGTACATAACCTATGGTGCGCGCAAGAAACGATGGATTTACGAACCGACGCAGTGAGTTTGAAGACAGAAATATCGTAAATTTTTTGAATTCACACTAAAATTACACTATGGATAGGAAGAACAACTTCCACTCTCATCACCCTGTCAAAATTTTCACACACAAGACAGGAAAAGTCATTGAAAACGTTGTCTAAAACTTGTGAGATCTTTAAACGCGATTTTCTCAGAACTGCATTTTCGCTCAAAAACGAAATAGCGTCGGTTCGTGAAAACGCCGACGACTTCACCAATCAGAAACATGATTTGTATCATTTGTTGTTCAGTTGTGAAGTGAGAATTTACTCTTGTGACTCATTTAAAGATAATATAAAGTTTTGGTACCTCAAAAGTTTCCCGAGTTTCCTTGTCTTAGTTTGTGTTTCAGGTTAAAGTACCTTTCATATAACTAACACTGTGAGACTTACTCGCCCCAAAGTGCTCTCATGTCTTAGTAATCATGCAATAATGGTTTCGTACCAGAGCAGAGCGGGCTCTGAAAAATTCGAACGAGCCGTTAGTTTGACTCGACGCGGTACCGCGACAATCTACACGTATTGTACAAAACCATTATTGCATGATTACTAAGACATGAGAGCACTTTGGGGCGAGTAAATCTCACAGTGTTAGTTATATGAAAGGTACTTTAACCTGAAACACAAACTAAGACAAGGAAACTCAGGGAAACTTTTGAGGTACCAAAACTTTATATTATTTTTAATTGTGAAGCAACTCTTACCTTCAGAATGCTCTGCTATAGATGTTTAAGATAAATTTTCAAGATTTGTGAGCGTTAGACTGAGAAAATTCCAGATGAAGTTGCAAAAAGATGGTTGCAGAAGAAGAGGGTGCAAGGGATTTGGGATTTAACTTCTGAATATGATGTAACAAGATGAGTTTCTGCACTGTCTTCTTGAGGTTTTGGTTGTTTATACATGATTTTAAAAAAAAGAAACAAAGCATTAAAAAAAAAGAAACAAAGCATTAAAAAGCACAAATAGTCTGACAGAAGGAGATTAAGGAGCAGGTGGAAGGAATGTGCTGTGATTACTTAAAAGGTTTCTGAATTAACCGTCATCTCAAATTTGCTAGCAGTGTGTTTAGAGAGGAGATGCAGGGGTATAGGGTGAGCTTTTATGTCTTTATCCCTTTTAATGCATGCAAGTAATTAGTGACCTTCTGTCGCTCTCTCCTCTCAGCCTCACGCTATTGCTGTCTCACCCACCCTATTTCTTTGTTTTCATGCCTTAAATCTCTTTGCAGTGTGCTGTAGGATTTACTGTCCATAAAGGTTTTTTTTTTCCAGAGCTTAAAATGATATATAATGATGACATCCGACAGTGAGCATGTTATATCCTGTTTCCATTTGGCTTTGTTGCAAACATCCGCCACCTTCCATCCAGCGGCTGTGCAATGAGAGAGAAAAAAAAAAAGCCCACACAATTCCATTCACTAAAAGCGACCTCCCGGCATCCGCCGACTGTAATCATTATGCAGCCCCACCGACAGAGAGATTCCTGCGCCACTATAAGCCCATCCTGGCTCGCTAGGATGTCGACAGACACACTTGATTCGTCTAATTTGCAAAGCGGCCCATCCCGGCTCTACCTGTTCAATCAGGGATGTAGCCCCACAACAAGGGGTCATTTTGATCTCTTCCCACTACACAGATGACTGTCTCATCAATGGTCTGAATTATGTGATTTTTTTTTTCAAAGACCAAAGATATTGTACCCTGC